>NC_090921.1:901708718-902019903 GCF_040938575.1 Ambystoma mexicanum
ACTGTATAACGCAAGTGAACATTATGTTCTTCTGCAAAGAACTGAAAACATGTTTATGCCCAAATGTTTTCAGCACTGATATTTGTCCATCAATTTTAAAAGTGCTGTGTTTGCCAGCATAATCCCGTCACGTCCTACAAGCACCATTTGCCTGAAAGGTTGACATGCAAGCACAGATCCTTGCCCTTGTCACTAGCTGTTGGCCAGTACCGGAAACCCACATCAGCATAGTTCTTTCTACAACATCTGGTGACGGAGCCTTCTAGAATGCTCAGGAATGCAGCTGCAAGGAAGTCATAGAGCAAAGTTATCACACCTAACCACCATTCTCTAATCCCCTGTCAGACTACCCACAAACATTTCTTTTCGATATCCTTGACTTCTGATATTGGTTCATAGATATGGGGCAGTTTATGAAACCCCAAAACAATAAATAGAACAGTAAGTAAATAAATAGTTAAATAACCATTACAATTATTACAAAACACATTGGGCCTCATTACGACCCTGGCGAGAACCATGGTGCAATTTGCACCATGGTCCATGGCGCTAAGCTGCCAACTCCGCCATGGTGGTTGGCGGACTTACCTCCCCATTCCGACCTTGGCGGGGCGGTAAGTCCCCAATCCCCATTTACCCTTCCCCATTCCCATTTTTGCCCCATAGGGTATAATGGGAGTGGGGAAGGCGTTAATTACGCCACTGTAAATTACGGTGGCGTAATTAACAACAAGTCCCGTAGCGCCATGGATTTTTCCGCCTGCAAAAAGCAGGCGTAAAAATCACCATGGCGCTACGGGAACTCGTAGTCAGGCGGAAAGGGGCGCCATGGTTTACGCCGGCGTAAACCCCTTTCCGCCAGGGTCGTAATGAGGGCCATAGTGCATCTATTTTTACAAATGGCTTCCACTACACTGATAATGTGAGGCAGTTTTGTATTTTTCTCACTTTTCTTAAAGCACTTCAATGCTTACTTAGCAATAATAACAGAACCTTAAATCAATATTATAAAGGTTGGGAATCAAATTTGGATCCCATATAGATGATATCCTCCTCTGCATACATAATTTAGACGCTGTCATCTCTAACACATTCACAGCTATTCAACAATATTCCTCTTTAGATTATTTCCTTAAATATCCAAAATATTGCTCTTTAGTACTAATCTTCACTTCTGTTGTCTCGAATAAATCCAATAATCAATGGAACATGGCACATGTCAAACACATGAGAGTATATTTTTTACTAGCAATACCACCCAACGTTGCATGGGTCCGTAGCTGACATGCAGATGGTGGCCTGCTGCAGCCTTGTGTATGTTTTATTGGGCCTCATTACGACCCAGGCGGTAAGTTACCGCCTGGGTCGTACCTTTACCACCATGGCGTAAACTACGTTTACGCCATGGTGGTTGGCGGACTTACCGCCCCATTCCGAGGTGAGTGGGGCGGTAAGTCCCCATTAACCCATTTACCCTTCCCCATCCCCATTTTTGCCCCATAGGGCATAATGGGAGTGGGGAAGGCGTTAATTACGCCACCGTAAATTACGGTGGCGTAATTAACAACAAGGTCCCTTAGCGCCATGGATTTTAACACCTGCTAAAAGCAGGTGTTAAAACCTCCATGGCGCTAAGGGACCTCGGAATCAGGCGGTAAGGGTCAGCGCTGTTTACGCCGCCGTAAACCCCTTACCGCCTGGGTCCTAATGAGGCCCATTGTGTCATAACTTTCTATTTATGAAAAATTGTAACATTTCAAGCTCTCAAATCGTCTAAAATCTATATCACAGGGCCAGACCCTGCTCCACCCCTGATCAGGGCAAATAGTTGGGGTTGGTCAAATCTCCAGTACACCCCATACTGGTATGCTGACCTTGTGGCCTAACTTCCTATTATTGGAAAAGTTGCAAAATCAGCAATCTTCCAAAATTGCCTATGCTGATAGCACCGGGTCGGACCCATCCCTGTGCAGGGCGAATGGGTGGGGTTGGTCAAATTTCACTATCGCCAGTACACCACAGACTGGTATGCCGACCTTATGATTATATCTGTCTTATCCAGTCAGGAATGTATGTTTGCAGTTATATATAGTATAGTGTACATCAGTAACCATCTCTATGTGCTCAAGTAAGAGTAGGCTTTATGGTATTTTACCGACTACCCATCCTGATAAACACGAAGGCTTGATTCATGGAAATTTTCGCAGAAACCCTGCAAGGGCAGTGTGCGTCAAAGGACACTGCACAAACCTGCGTGCAGAAAGAAAAATGCGTGCCCCATGTAATCATGGAATCTAGAGCGCAAAGTAACCGTATTCGTAAGTCGCTCCCGGAACGCCCTTGACACGCCCACACGCAAAGCATAAAAAGCCAGAACAGCTACCTTTGCATGCTCCCCTGGGTGCAAATAGACCACCCTTCAAATAGTGTGTGGGGTCACCCGTAAGGAGGCCTGCGACTCAGTTATCCTGCACGGGTTCCCCCGTAATTGTATCCAGCACCCCAACAACGTGCAAATGAAAAATCATAACTCGCCAATAACTCAGGAAACCTGCATGCAAACCCACGTAAAACATTCCCGCACCCCGCTACACTTCTTATACGTACCCCTAAGTTACATCAGAAACCAGATTGCATACAGCCACCAGATAAACCAACACAAAACCCCACCTGTGGGCTGCAAATCCTACGCTCAAGTGTATTATGCCTGCCTTTGGGTGGCAGATCATATGAAGGACTTGCTTGGCCATTTCCCAGCCGAGATATTGTGCGATTGAATCCATGAATACATTTGTGGGTGGCTATTGTGAGTCGATTTGACTTTGCACAGTTTGTTTGTTTGTTTTATTACTTATATTGCCCACCAGACCCTGGGCATCAGGGCGCAGAGGATAGCAAGCAGATTTTCAGCTTAGGTTACATTGCTGAGCAGATATATGCAAGTGCAAATGCATACATAAACAAATATATACAGAGAAATATACAGGTGTGTAGACAGAGGGCAGAGGGGTGGCCGAGAATGGTGTAGTGGGAGTCAGAGTGTTAGCAGCCATTTTCCTTGAGCCTGTGGATGAGGTTATGCCTAAAGTAAAGGCATGACTGATCAGCCCTGACGGCAGGGGGAAGGGAGTTCCAGTGTTGTGCAGCTTTTACCGGGAAGCTGCCGACTCCGGTTTTGACACGTTTGAAACGGGGTACTGTCAAGAGGTTGGAGTTGGCGGTTCTAGTGGGTCGGTTGGAGGACTGTCTCTGGAATCGGTCACTGAGATATTGTGGGGCGGTATTGTTGCTGCCAATGACCTCTGCCTTAATGTCAGTAAGACTGAGATTCTACTCATCGGCACACCCACTCCCTCCTTCCCTGCAGCTCTCTGGCCGGCCTGTCTTGGCCCTCTTCCTGCTCCCACCTGCAAGGCAAAAAACCACAGGGTCATCTTCGATTCCACACTCTCCTTCTCTCCTCAAAGAAGTCACACTACCAGTTGCACCTCCTCAAGGGTATTCTTCCTTTCCTCTCTTTCCCCCAGAAGCTCACCATCTCCAGAGCCCTGGTTCTCTCTAGGCTGGACTATTGTAAAAGCCTCTATATAAATCTGCCTGCCACTACTCTCCGCCCTCTGCACCTTATCCAGAACAGGACTGCAAGACTTATTCTTGGCCTCAAGCCCAGGGATCGTATCTCTTCAGAACTAAAATCTCTGCACTGGCTACCAGTGGCTGTGTGGATTAAGTTCGAAACCCTCTGCATTGTCCAGAAGGCCTTCTAGGGCCTGGGGCCACAATACCTTCAACTCTCAATTCCCAAATATCTTCCTTTTCGAGCTCTTCGCTCATCTGCCTCCAACTCCCTTAGGGTCAGTCGCTTCTCCAAGCAACGAGTTGGTGGTGGATCTCTCTTTTCAGCAGGAGCCTCCCTCTGGAACAGCCTTCCTGCCTCCCTGAAACTTGAGGAGAACCATTCCGGTTCCGGAAGCAACTCAAAACCTTCCTCTTTGCCTCCACTTTCTCTCCCTCTCTCCCCTGCGGAATTCCTGTCTGAAACTGCACTGGTTACCTGGCCACCCTTTCTGATCTCGGGCCCAGGTGCCGCCAGTTGCACACCTGCACTGCCTCCCTGGCAACCCCCGGGACTGTTTCCTGTATCCCTACAGTCCCCCTACCAGCACTTATGCCTGCACTTTTATTCTACTATCCCATGCACTGCACTTTCCTCTCTCCCCTCCCCCATGCACTTTCCCTCTCCCTCCTTCTCATGCACTTGCGCAATTTGAATGACACCTGGCCTAGTAAGATCGTTGTCTGTCCTCCCTTGTTCCCCCTCCCTTGCCTCGTCGCGCCTTGAAACACTTGTGTATATGCGCGTTATAAATTCCATATCATATCATAAGTGAGGGATGCAACTTTAAGTGAAATGTTGTCTTTAGTGGAAAGCCAGTTGTGGGCTCTCCTTAGGTCGGAGTAGTGCAGCTTTGCCATTGTCTCTGAGTGAGTAAATTTGTTCTTTAAGGTCAATTAACGCTGTCTCAGTCCCATGTTGAGGTCTGAAGCCAGATTGGCAGATTCCTAATAGGTTATTTTGTTCTAGGTATTGTTGTATTTGGAGGTATGCTACTTTGTCTAAAATGTTAAGAAGGAAGGGGACTGTGGTAATGGGTCTGTAGTTTGTAGGTATGGCTAGGTCCAGAGATTGATTTTGAGTAGTGAGAGGACCCACGACTCTTTAAGTTTACTAAGAATGGTGCCAGTGGTGAAGGAGGAGTTAATGAGCTTTGAGATAAATGGCTGCATCCTTTATGTTTTGGGATGGGCATGGGTCACATTGGTAGTTCGAAGGTTTGAGTGTGAGCATGACTTTTTCGACCTCTAGGATTGTTACTTTAGAGAAGCTAAAGTGGAGAGGAGGTTTTTTGGGAAGTTTATGAGTGGACAAGGGTGTGTTAGCTACAGGGGATGAGAGGTAGAGTTTTTTTTTCTTGTTGGCAATCTTGACTTGGAGGGTTGCTACTTTATTGGAGAGGGCATTTTGGATGCTGGTGCACCAAGATTTGTCCTTCAGGCAGGTTCTTTTGTACTTGATTTTGCTTGGGAGATTCTTTGGTTAAAGGAGTCTTATTTAGCTAGTATGATTCCTTTCTTATAGAGGGAGGTTAATTTAGTGAGGTTGGTCTTGTCATCTGTGGGAAATTATCTCCATATCTGTTCACTTTTGCGTTTTTCAAGTCTGGGAAATTTGAGATGCAGTGAGAACCAAGGGTTTAGGTGTTTTATGGGCTTGCTCTTTCTGAGTTTGAGTGGAGCTAAGGAGTCTAAGCCTGAGGTCATTACTTTGTTATACTCATCGACCAGGGTTAGAGAGTCAGTGGAGTCTGGTAGTGAGTCAAAGTAGGTAGGATAAGGGGAATAGGTTTTTTCGGCTGTGATATTCCTTTTGTTCCTGGTGGGGATAGCTGGGGCTAGAGAGTTGTTAGGGGGAGTAGGAGGTGTGGCCTCAAGAGAGAAGGTTATGAGGTAGTAATCAGACCATGGCTGGGGTGAGAGAGAGGTAATAGTGGTCTGGCAGTTAAGGTCAGCTACACAGTCAAGAGTTCTCCTTGGTTGTGGGTGGGTAGAGTTACTCTTTGAGTGAACCCTAGTTCTGCCAGGGAGTCAGAAATGTGTGCAGCGTGCTGGTCTTTGTGGTCATTGAAGACCAGCTTAAGGTCACCTAGAAAAGGCATTAGGAGGTGTTTTAGGTTCTCAGAGAGAATAGTGGTTAGGTCCTCCTCAAATAGCCCCAGGGTTCCTGGGGGTCTGTATAGGAGGTGGATAGTGAGAGTTTGGGTGTCTGTGATAGATAAGTTAGCTGTGAGGGATTCACAGGATTCAAAGTTGTGTGGTGGGGCAAGTCTCATGGCTAGACTATTTTTGGTGATTATGGCAAGGCCTCTGCCTCGGATATTGGCTCTATCTGCTCCAAGGATAGTGTACTCTTCAGGGATTGCTAGCAGGAGGGCAGGACCTGCTGCAGCGTGGAGCCAGGTCTCAGTAATGGCTAGGAAGTACACTTTCTCTTGTTGGAGGAGATCCGCTATGTCTGTAGCATATGCTACTAGGGAGCAGGCATTTATTAGCGCACCTCTAAAGTTAGCTTTTTTAGGTGTCACTTGAGTATTGATAGGGTGTGAGGGTGAGGCAATGACGTGTTTATTCTGTTGAGGATTCTTGGGTGGTGGGGGGTGGGAGAGGTAGGCGGGATTGTAGGGGAGGTTAGAAGGTTTAAGTTGTAGGCATGAATTTTTGGTGCTTTCTGTTTTGGAGAAGGGTGTGGACCTCGCGAGGGGTTCAAACAGTTTGGTTAGTCTAGCGCAAAGTCGACGGTTACTATGGGTAGTGCTGCATGGTCTGGTAATGAGAGGCTGGTTTTGGCTGTGAGCCGTAGATATGAGGGCAAAAGTTATGTTGATGGGTGGCGGAGCCGCTAAGTTAGGAGTTAGTGAGGTACACAGATGTGAGTAGTTAGACAGGCAGATGAGGTTAAGGATGGTCCTTAGAAGGACTGTGTAAATGCCTGGTACGTACATTGTAGGCAGTTTCTGCGGGGAGTGATGCTAAGGGCTAAGAAAGGGTAGGGTGTTAGGTCGGTGGGTGCATACGTGCTGTTCCCAGAGTGGGTGGATTCTACTGTTCACTAGGAAGGAATAGTACGCTGCTAAATAGCACAGTAGGCTAGTCTGACATTAGTTGATGTCAAAGGGTACAGTAGGCTAGTCTAGCAAATGTTGGAGCTAGTATCACAACGAGACACAGAGGCTCAGCATAAGCTAGCACAGGCAGGGGTTATCATTAAATGCATTACTCAGCGGGCTGTGTAGCGGGTGCAGCGATAAGTTAGGATATTTTAGGTGGACTGAGATACGGCTCACATTAGGGTAGATCAATATAAGCTTTAAGGCAAGTGATTGGCATACAGTGCACAATGTAAAGGGTAAGTAGCAGATGAATTACACATTTTAATCACAATGCAGGTGGGTGTAGTTGGACATTGGAGGTGCAAATGCAGCCTTGTGGGTGAGTATACAGACAGCTTTGGAGTAGCAGTGGGTGCCGCTGAGGCCGATTTTGTAGGGTCAAGCAAGGTTGGGCTATCAGTGCATGTCAGGGCTCTCCCGGGTGCACCAGTGGATGGATGATGCTAATTGTGATGGTGCGGGGGATGGATTTAGTGAGCAGATATGATTCCTGTCATGGACAGCATGACAGTAGCAGTATAACAATTGTGCAAACACAATTATGCAGAAAGAGTGAGCTAGGCACTGTGCCTGGCGTTAGTTTGGGATGGCCAGTAGACCAGATTGGGTGAAGGCCAAAACAAGTTTTATGAGCATTCAGACAATAAAGGTGGTTGTATGTACGAAGGAGCAGCAAATTAGTCATATGTCCATCAAGTGTTAATTTCACTTACCGCCAATGGATGGCATACAGTTTGGCGAAAATTCAGTCCGGCAGGGGCTTGCGTCTTGCGGCTGTGCCGATGCAACAAGACAGGCAGAGACAGGCGTGCTGTCCTTTGTGGTTGTCCTTCGTGGGTGGACCCGGCTCGCGCCTTCCAATGCTGGTGGAGGCCAGATGTAGACGACGTAGCTTCAGTGCAGCCAATCAGCTGCATAACGGACATTGCTAGGCAACGTTGTGACAACAAAAAGCAGAGAATATGAGCACCGCCATTTTAAGCTTCCTCGTGGTGCTCGGTTGAGGGTACTAGTCAACTGGTACCTCTAGAATTTACTTTCAAGGATAAATGGTGCTGATCTCCTTAGGTACCAATACAAAATTAAAAGGCATCTTCAATTCATCTTTGGTTGGTGGGTGAAAGTGAAGAGATTTAGGTTCTTTACAAATATGCATTTTTTAGCAAATTACTAATATGAGATGGATTTCTGTAATATGAGTTCTCTAGTTTGAGGGCCCACACAAGCATATGAATCTGGATGTAGTCTCTTTATTGTGTGGCATTTACCTGCTTTTATAGGAACTCACTGCTGTCTTTTTTTGTCTCCCAGAGTTTTGACCTGTATGTTAGGGGTGATGTGTGAGTCAAATATCATATGTTAATGATAACATATGTATTGCCAATATGCCTATTAGTCCAAAAATAGAATGACAACTGTTGTGTTGGTGTTAAACTGCAGCACATGGTAGGCAGTCCATTCTGGATTTGTGCAAGAAAGGTGTGGAGCTGAGTGAATTAAAAACATTGATCAGAACAAATATCTACAAATCATCACTGTATGATATGACAGAAAGGTGTTGTTTTTCTTCTCTTATCAAAAGGGGTCATCACCTAGACACTGAACACAACTGGGGGAAGGGGGCGCAAAATGAGCCTAGGGCTTCCCACATCCTAGAAGTGTGGAACTGAACTGTGATATCAATAGCGCTGTGACTTGTTCCCTAATGCCTGTAAAGGAAGTAGACCAGGCTAATTTTGATGGGTAGACATTCTCTAGAGGGGCAGTCAGGTGCCCATGGGTTTTCTGTGTCAAATTCTGCAAAGACGAAACAAGCTGTTCCAATGCCTCGTATTAGCCATGGTGAGGCAATCATACCAGACCGATATTACTGAAGTCCCAGTTCTGTAAACACCCCGAATTGTTACTTTGTGAGGTGCAGCAGTCCCTTAATGTACTAGAAGTATTGAATATGCTCAACCATCAACTACTCCATTATTTTTGGCATTTAGATTGGAATATTTGGTTGATAAATTACCATCCAACATTTACTACCTATTAGTTAGATATTGAATGTGAATTAGGTACCCATAATTTTCGTAGTGCGATTTTGACGATGTGCATTCTAAAAGTTGCCAGTAATGGATTTCTGGAAATGTTAAAAAAAAGATGTTTCTGGAATGAGATCCTTCATTAGAAATGGTGTTGGTATCTTCGTTAGGTTCATGATTATGGATTAAAACCAAGATCAGATTACAATGTTAACCAGTTCCATGGGCTGGTTGGTTCTCCAAATGTATTGTTTTTTGACATAGTGGTGAAAGGCTAAATTATGCTAATCGCTAATCTAACTCTGTATGCTTGCAAAGCTAGGGAAAAATGTTTGCTACCGTCATTTGAAAGTCACAATCTGGGATGGTTTTCTAGTTGAGGTTTCCAGTTATCGATACTTGCCAAAAATACAAAGTGATTGGCCTTGACATAATTTCTCAAAAATGTTCATACACATTTTATATGTACTAGTCATTTCAATCTGTGGCATGTCAGATTAAACAAAATTTTGCAACATGGTAGAAATGGTAATAATACTATGTAAAACATTTGGTGGAAATATGTTGGGTATCCAGCACAAAGATAAATCCGAATTCAATGCATCAACCTTCTTCTCTGGGATCTGAATTATGTCCTACAAGGTATCTGGTGTGAACCAATTTGCAACATTCTACAATGTGTTGACAGTTGTCCCAGGAAACAGGAGTCAGGCACATGCTTCTCTGACTATTGCCTGGTTTTTCATACCCATGTTCACCTTGTGAGTGAAATTACTAACCACTAACTGAATGGCATCAGTCAGGCACTCTGTACCAATATGGTGGCAGTGGGTGGGATGATATAATGTGGAATGGATATTTCTCTAAATCAAGGCGAACACATTGAGCAGGGACTTCACATGACCTATCCCTATTGTGCAAACAGATCCAGAATGACAAGTCACTCGATCATCATCGTTATACTTTAAAGTGTTATGTTCGAATGATCTTTAATGACTAGGAAGATAGTATATTCCTATGATCGTCTAGGAATTGGAATTATAGTGTTATCCTAACATCATTCATTTAATCAGAAAATTGACCAAGTAAAAAGGTTTACAGGTACGAACCAAGTCACAAGTACAAAAAAAAAAAAGAAAATTGGTGAAAGTTACCAATTGCATGAAACTCTTACTTGAAGTGCAGTAACTTCCCCTTTGTGGTGGTTGGCTAAATGTACATCTAGGTTTGTTAGTTCTGCTTTGTTCACTCCAACTACTGCATTGTCTTTCCTTCTGCTACGCCCAACCATTCCAGCCACTAGCCATCATTGCCCACACTTTTTCAGAGGTGGGCAAGACTATAATTCCAGCGCTACGTTTATTTAGAGTGTACAATACATTGTATTTGATTTCATTCTGAGTATGTATTGAGCAGGGATATTGCTTCAAGAAGCAGCGGTGTGCTGTATAACAATACAATTCATTGGGAGACATTTAAGGGGGCACAAGTAATGGCAGGGCTGTGTTTGATATAAGTAACAGAAGAAAAACGCAAGGTTGAGTTGACGGTTAGCTGGCAGGTGGAATCTGGGGTGTGTACTGTGCATGAAGAAGTTACTCTTAAAAACGTGCCTCTTTCCACAATAGAGGAATACAAATCCCTCGCCCCTTGCCACAACAGTACTGCAGTACTGTATACAATTCCAAGTCCAATTCTGAAACAATCCTGTTGTAAAGTGCTCCGCTGCTCTTGAGCTAGGTTTGCGCTATCGACAATAGAATTAAAATAAAACAAACTCCTAGAATCTTTGTATCACCCAGAAAAAGATTCTGCAGTAGAGCGAGAGAGCGTGGTGATTTTCATGGCACGGAGGAATTTCTGAAATCCATTTGTCTGTGATTTGGTATTGCCCAATAGCTGTTACTTTCGCTGCATGTATTGTGTGCCTCAAACACATTTTTTTGTTAAAAAACAAACTTCTTTTTCTTTTCGTGTACTGGTAAAACACACATACTGTTATTTTAGTGTAGTAAAAAAAAATCATGTTTTTTTTTAACTTGAGATTTCCATAATAATTTAATAGGTGTTTATAAAACGCAACGTCACACTATTTGTCACCTCTTTCTTCTCCTGCAAGAAACAAATAGTCCCTCTCCCTCTAAGTGCACTGATATTTAAAATGGTGTTAGTAAGCACTCTGCGCGCGCAATTACCTGGTTGCCAGGGTGTGCTCCCGATTGCTCGGATCCCCATAATTAGTCTTTTTTTGCAGATAATGTGGCAAACCCGTTTACGATTCGCAGCCACGCTCTTTGGATAAATGTCTGCCCGGGATTCGGGGCGAAGCGCATAGAAAGAAAACTAGACCAATTCACTGCAAGGGGAACATGGTGTAAAAATAACAGTATTCGTGCAGTTCGATTGAAATCCTGACAGCTGCTATTCACAAATGTTGCTGACATAGTCTGTGTTATATTAAAATTCAGAATATCTGCATTTTCATCATTTTCCTTCTGCAGCTGGCATTTCATATTGTCAGCACTTCCTGGTTTACAATGATGTGTGCAGTTCAGACGTGTTGTTCTAAATCAACCATGTGGATGTGTGTTCTTTGTCATTTCCAGTCGGTGCCGCATTGCCTTACATGATATTCTTCATAACTAGGTCTATACGTACCAACAGCAAGACATGCCTATGAAATCAACTGGCAAAGAGTCCGGCCCGGAAGCAAGTCTTCCACGTTGCTTAATGTGTTCGGTGTGTATATTAATGGAAGCATGCCGCGTCCGCTGCTTCTTTTATGCACCCAGACTCTGGAACAGCATACTGATGAACATCATAAAAGGTATCCAAAAAAAAAGTTAGCTGGCGCTCCTCTCCAGAAAGAACATGGCATGATAACCTGCTCTGAGTTGAGAGTTTGCAGGACACGCTTTTTGCTCACTGTACCTTTCACAGATGGGAAATAACCATTTGCATATCAGTCTTTGTCCCGTCAACATGGGCAGTCCAGCACCGAAATACTATGACAATTCGTCTCTGAACATGAGTACCAACAGCAACCCCATACACGTGTTTCAGCCTTGTTGAGCCTCATCAGTAAGGTGAAGCTGTGCCTCTCTGAGCACAGTGAGCAGGGAGTCCCATCTGTGAAAGGTACAGTGATCAAAAAGCGTGTGCTGCAAACTCTCATCTCAGAACATGTTATCATGCCATGTTATTTCTGGAGAGGAGAGCCTGCTACTTTTTTGAAATACTGATGAACATCAGATCGACCCCAGGTCCTGCACTGCAGGAAGGGGCTGACCAGTTTCTCACTTCGTAGGCACCCTTAACTGTAAATGAAAACGACACAACGGTCTGTTAAGTCTGTTAAACAGCAGTTGAACGTGCAATGCTTAAAAGCAATAGGAAGAAAAAATGAAACATCAAAATGCCAGACATTTCACATGTGAGATGTTTGGCTTTTTATGTTTAATATTTGTTCTCAATCTTCTATTTTATTCATATCTAGCCTTTGGGTGAGGGGAAGGAGTAACAGGCAGGAGGGGATGGCTGGGGGTCTGAGTGGTGGTCATTTCTTTCAGTTGTTTTTTTTTATTTTTATTATTATTTGTGTATGATCTAATAAGATTTTTACAAGGTTCTTTGTGGTAGAACGTGAAAAGGGAAAGGAAGATAGTAGAAGAAAAGAAGAGAAGTCAGAGAAGAAAGAAGCTATAGTAGCGAGACTGTGATGACAAAACTGTGATGAAGTCGACTCGTTTTACATAGTGATGTCTTAGATGTCAAGACAGTTTTGTAGATTTGAAGAAAGGTTTTATATGAGTAGCTAGCAGGGTAGCAAAAGCTGAGTGCCATGCTCAAGGAAGTGGACACTATTCAGTTGTTAAACTTTTCGATTGTTAAACAGTTAAACTTTCTTGACCAGTTAAATGAAGATCAGCCCTTTGATCGAGCATTGGTAGGGCTGTAATCATTTTCATTGCTGCATCAAGAATTTTAACCGTCGCTATGGTGTATCTGGTTTTCTCCCCTGCTATCAAGCAACGCCACCAGCTTTCCTCTTCCCTAATTGGAGCGTCTCCAAAAAGCGGGGTTAGGAAGGTGACCCGGAGATTAATCGTTTTTTGACATTTCATTAATAGATGTTTTATGGACTCCTGTTCAGACTCGTCGTTACACAGTCTGCATTTGTCTGACGTTGTAAGTGCTCGGATGGCGCAAATTTCTCTGCGTTGGTAGTAAGTTCAAGCGTATTCTCATGAAAGTTTTCTGCAGTGATTTGTCTCGGAATTTGGAGCAATAAGCCAATGGGACTTTCAGTTTGTTTGTGGACAAGGGTAAATGGGTCAGTAATCGGTTTGCTATGACTTTGTCACACATTGTGATCCAGTCTTGCAGTCCCATTTTTGTCTTTACTCTTTCGGGGTTAGTGATCAGATGTTCTTGTGTGCAAGCCAGGTCTTTCAGTTTACTGTTCAAATTGCGTTCCCAGGTGTTTAATGCTTTGCACTGACCGTTTTGGATTTCAAGACAGATGATCTTGTATATCGCCAGGGTTTCTGGAGCTATAATTTTCCTCAGGAGCTTCATTTGGCTTTGTTCAAATGGCGCTGCCAAAGACTGGAGACCGAGTTCACACCTGGTAGCTGCTATTGAGGGTGACTTGGGAAGTCCTAGCACTGCTTTCCACAAGTAACCCTCTAGCTTCTTCCAGAGAGACGCTGGAATGTTAAGGCATGCATCCATTGCTTGGATCAGGGAGGGCACTACTTTGGATTTGTAAAACTGTAATGGCGGTGCTAGGGAACATTTTCCAAACTTTTTGTCTACCAGTTTGGTTTGGGTAGTTAGCGTTTTTTTTTGCTCCATAATGTCTGTTGCATCGTTTTTTCATTGCTCATTGTATCCATCATTATTCCCAGGTATTTGAAGTGTGAAACTACTTCTATTTTTGTATTGTTGAGTGACCAAAGTTTTTTTTCCTTTTTCTTGTTTAGTTTCTTGTCAAGAATTAGCACTTTTGTCTTGGCTATATTGATTTCCAGGTTGTTTTCTTGGGTATATTTAGCCAGGTTGGATAACTGGCACTGGAGGCCAGTTTGCATTTGATCTAGCAGGATGAAATCATCCGCGTAGAGAATACGTGATATTTGGTGATCTCCTATTTTTTGGGGGAAAGATCGCACAGGTTCTTCGGAGTGTTGGAAATCCCCAAGAAAAGCAATAAAGAGAGCTGGAGCCAAACGGCAACCCTGTTTTACTCCTCGCTCGAATTTGATTTCTTCTGATAGTAATCCCTGCTGACTCAGCAGCACCCGCAGTTTGTTGTCGGTGTGGAGTCCGATCACTGGTTCGAGAATTTCGGCCCGACAATTCCAGGCATTTAGCTTGGTCCAGAGTTTTTGACGGTTTATTTTGTCGACGGCCTGTGACATGTCGATAAATGCTCTCGGTGCACCCATCCTGATATTACTTTTTATTATGTTTAGTAGGAGGATGTTGATGCTGGTGCTGGCGTTTTTCAAGAAACCAGTTTGACAAAGGTCTGAGCAAGGTGATGTTCTAGCCCACTTTTGAAATATTTTTAGCAGCACGTGGCGAAGATTTTATCAATTATATCCATCAACGCAGTTGGACAATCATTTACCGGGTCGCTTCTCGTTTGTTTTTTGAAAATGGGGACCACTACAGCTTCGGTCTACGATGTAGGGATTTGGTTTGTTGTTTTGCAGTGGTGGAAAATGTTGCTGATAAAGATAGACCACTCTTCTGGGTGCTGTTTGAGGTCAATGTTCCTTATACCGTCTGGGCCCGGTGCTCTCGATGGTTTGAGTTTCATGATTGCTGATTTGATGTCATCTGTGTTTGTCAGGTCGGCCCAGTTGGTTTCTCCTGGGAGTTTTAATGACTTTGAGTCTGATGTTAAAGGAGCGAAGAGGTTAGAGAAGTGGCTTATCCATTCAGATTCAGGCACAGAGTTAATTAGCTGGTTGTTGGTTTGTATATCGTTACTCTTTATGAAAGCCCAGCAATCTCAAGAGTTCTTACTGGATAATACCTTTAACATGTTTTCAACATCATTTTGATATAGAGTTGCCCTGTAACTTCTTAGCCAGATTTTATAGCTCCTTGTTGCAGCCTTAAGTGTGTTTCTCACTTCGACAGAATCCGACAATTGGCTGGTTCGCTTTCATTTTCTTAGCTCTCTTCTTTTGGCTGTTTTGTCATATTCATGTCTGCCATTCTTTTCCGTTTTTTTTTCCCTTTCATAGTTCTTTGTTTATAAGTGAACAATAGCGGAAGGTAGTTTGGCCTAGCCATTGCGGCAACCAAGATAGTGTTTGAAGGTTCTGCATTGTATTTATTTGTTATACGTCTAATGTCTGCCGCTGTTAGTCTTAGGCGCATCTGATGTGAGTGTTGCTCCACATTGGGTTTGTAGACTTATTTTTGTGGACATACAGTGGTCAATGTCATACGTAATAGATTGTGGTCACTTTCTTTGGTCCGATAGACTTTGAAAAGGTCAACGTAAGGTAACAAGGCGTGTGTCACAAAGATGTAATCTAGGGTCGCTGCTGCGTTTGCCCGTTCCCATGTTGGGAGACATGGCTGGTGTCCGCGTAGTGTTGCTACATTGTGGAAATGTCTTGAATTCATGAGGTTTGTCCAGATCTTTCCTCGTTCCACAGTGGCCAGACTAAGTTGTTTTTGGGTGTTATTATCAGGTGGTGTTTCAAACTTAGCATTTAGATCCCTGCAGAAGATGATGTGACTGGTTTCAAGTTCAATTAGGAATTTGTCTATTGTGTCGACAACTGCAGCACAGCAGGTGGCGTTGTTAGTTCTTTGCGGATTCCAGTAGAGATTTATTATTGCCAAGTTCATTGTAGTTTGGTTCGCCATGTCCGGTTTTGTGAGATTTCACAAGGTTAAGAGAGCCAGGATTCCATAGGTCCCCACTACTTTTTTCAATGGTGATTCCTGAAGTCAAGTCTTGTGCTTCTGGTTTGCTAAATGATCATGGACGTGCGTGTTCCAGGAGCCCATTGTTACTGGTTTTGCTGGTGTCATGTTGGTGTCATGTCGGGGCGATGGGAAGTGTAGTCATATTCTAAGTTGTTCCTTTTCCTTGGTTGCTATTTCCTAGAGTTGGGTTTTAAGACATCTTTGAATCACTTCCATGCTCCAACTGGGCTCTGGTCATTGGACAAGTTTTTGTCAGGTCGATTCTGCTGCCATAGCCATCAAGGGCTGGCTTTTCCTGTAGTCAAGTTTCTTGGAGGCAGATTATGTCTAGGGTTTCCAAGTCTTGTGCTTCTGGTTTGCTAAATGATCATGGTTGCTATTTCCTAGAGTTGGGTTTTAAGACTGTTAAGCGGAAACCTGTGCAGTTCCCTCTGGGACCACTGCAAAAGATTTAGGCCTACAGGTGTTTGGCAGTAAACCCACTTGGTAGCAGTCTGTACCACACAGATTCACTTGGTAGCTGTGGCTGAGCAGTCAGACTTCCCTCAAGAAGAGTTAGGCAGTATGTGGAGTATACAAAATAGGGCAATTTACACAGTAGAACAAGCAGACACGGAACAGAGCTTGGGTGTAAAGATCTATAGTTATTTATTCATAAAAACACATCTATGAAAAACACACTGGCACTAATACGGCAAACAACTTCACTTACAATTACTATAAGTATCTCACTCCTCTAACAATAGTTAGTCTAGGTTCAACGGCACCACTTATTTGCAGACAGAGGTGAATGCTTTAACCTAGATGGCACTCTAATATTCGTTAGAACGGGAGAGAAAAGGCAGGGTATGAAACCAACTCGGTACCAACTCTTTTATGAAGCAAATGCAAGGCAAGTAAGGCAGGGTCCACTGTGGATCACAGAGTTCAGAGGCCAGGCCCACTCGGAGAGAGGCAAGGCGATATGTCCCAAAAAGTATCACAGTGGAAATGCACTTCAAGTCTTTGCAGCAAATTGTCACGGAAAGGTTGGACCAGTTTAGAACAAAAAGTTAAGAAGGTCTGGAGGCGACCCGATGGAGAGGCAAGGATTAAGACACCTGACGCTAACCGTCACAAGGGAAGCCAGGCGGACACGGTACCTTGTATGTGGAGAGACAGCTCCGGCGGGGGCAGTTGTTCCTGGTGGTGGATGCAAGTTGGGGCTTTGCCAAGAGATGAGATGATATCGTCGTCGAAGGAAAGTTGAAGATCGTTGCACCACCAGGGAAGAGACCAGCCGCGGAGTGCTCCATCCCAAGGCACCACCTTTTGGTTGCGGTACGGGATAGTGGCTATCCAGTTGCCGGGGTGCTCAGCACGGGCAATTCGACCACTACGCCCTGGAAGCGAAGAAAAAGCAAAGGGACTGGTTGTTCCCACCAGTCAGGGGAAGAAGACTCTCCAGCCGGGAGATCTCCTCTGTCGTTGGGAATTGGTGAGACGGTTCAGCAGGGCTCCACCGGAGGTGTCGTCGTTGCAGGTCAGCTCCGCTTTACCCTCGTCAGATTCTTAGGTCCTGTGGCGACTTCTGAAGATCCAGTCCCAAAAGCCCTGCTTTTATGCAGCAAACCCCCATTCATTGAGCCTAGCTGTCAATCAAAACACGCTAAGTGGTGAGCGGGGTGGCTCACCACTTGGGCCAATCACACCAGAGTGCGACTTGAGTTGGCAAGGCAACTCAGTCCAGAGTGCCTAAACCCCCTCCCACACACCCTGTGGTACCCAGACAGAATGGCACCACTTTGGAGGGCTTCTGTGTAGAAGCCCTCCAAAAGTGGAACAAAGGGCTCAACCTTTGGTTCGGAGTTACAGAGGCGAACACAGACGTCATTTTAAAAAAACGAGTTCTCGCAGAAAATACCGACCGGTAGATTTATTTAAGACAAATAAACCGGCGGTATGTTAGAGACTAACAGGAGAAAGTATCAGCCTCCAACAATGGGAAGAATCACATAGAATTATATTCAGGGTCGAATATAACAAGTAGTTTCCACTGCCACAAGCCAAAACTCAACGAGGGGGGACGGGACAGTGCCCCCTCGAATAACAGACCCAGGGGTAATCGGATTACCCCTACTAGTATGTCCACAATAGGATGGTTTGTACTAGTTCTGTTAGTAAATTTAGGTCTAGTAAAGCCAATGGTGACTTTACCTGCCCTGGGAGACAGTAGTCAGTCCCAGGATATGGAGTCTATGGTGGGGATCCTCTAGGACGCCCCAGTGTTACCGCACGGAAGGTGCTGTGTAACACACATAGTAAAACATATGAGACCCTATGGAAAAAAAATGACATTCAAAGGAATTAACCACATTCATGTCCAAGAGTGGGAGAAAAAGAGTCTCACTCTTGGCGGGATGGACAAAAACATATGAGACCCTATGGAAAAAAATGACATTCAAAGGAATTAACCACATTCATGTCCAAGAGTGGGAGAAAAAGAGTCTCACTCTTGGCAGGATGGACAAAAACAAACTCCAGAAATCCAGCAAAGCTGCTGGGGGACTCACTAGGTTAGGAAATTCAGCCTAAACAGAGAATTCTCCCTAACAAAGATATCTTTGAATCACTTCCATGCTCCAACTGGGCCCTGGTCATTGGACAAGTTTTTGTCAGGTCGATTCTGCTGCATAGCCGATTTTTGATGGATTTGGCTTATGGGATCATCACGCTTGGTTCTGATTTCATCTGCTGCCTTGACGTTTGATGGTTTTTGAAAGATGTCATTTCTATCCGACCTCGATCTTCTTCTTCTGCAGTTTTCGAAATTATCAGTTTGGTAGTAGTGAGGTCTGTCGAATCTGGGCTGACCAAAACTGCTATGACTTCAATGTGTTGATTTCCGCATTTCCTGGAGATTGTCGTTTCTTTTATTTTTTTGGAAGTCTTCCATCTTGGACCCGTAGTGTGTTTTTTTTATGTTTCTGTTTAATTGTGCATCCAGTGGTTTGGTGGTAGAGGATGGTTCAGAAAGTTCTGATATACGGAAACCCAATTGTTCAAGGTCGGAACATGCCTCTTTTTTATTTCATATAGGGCTGACGCTTTTATGTGTAAATATGCTTTCACTTTTTTGTCCTTGTGGTATGGTTCAATCAAAGTGAAATCTTCAGTTTTTAAAGTGCGCAGTTTTAGGAATTTTCGTAGTATTTTCAAGATAGATTTTCTGTTTAGTACCATGTAGTTTCTACCTGGGGCAAATTGCTCCATCTTAAAGGTGTGAATGTGGTTTGTCTGTACTGTTCGTCTTATGTGTTCTCGGTGGAGTTGTTGTTTGTCTGGCTTATTTTCCACCGTCGCCCCCCTTGGTTCGTTAACTGTCTTACGTTGGTTGTATGATCCAGGTTTCACAGTTGTCTTGCTGGGCGACACTGATTTAGGTCTTTCTGTTTGGTCCTTGTGCTCATGATCTAGCTTTTTTGGCATTATGGTCGGTTGCCCCGATGAAACCGCGTTTGAAAGAGATTTCTTTTTATGGTTTGGATCAAGTGGGTGATGTTCCTGATTTGTGTTTCCTCGAAAACCTGGATTGGATCAGAAAGAGCTTCTGCATCTACCTCTTGATCAAGGTGAAGCGTTAAGTTCATCAGTGATGAGTTGGCCATGACGTCTTTTGAAGTTGCTGGAGATTTGTCGAGGACGATCACGTCGTGGTTGACCTGTTGGAAGTCCTTTGGGGTACTTGTTGACTTTGAAGGTTTTGTAGCTGGAGTTTTGCTTTGCAGTTGCACAGGTGGTCTAGTTAGTTTGAAAATGGCTGTGGTTTTGGTAACTGGCTTCTTTTAGAGCCTGTGTATGGAATTTGCTATGTCTTTCTGGAGACTTGTTCCTAATGAGTCTGGCGACACTGGTTTGGTGATCTCGGTAGGTTTTATGGAAGCTTGAGTATTTTTATTCGTGGACTGTGTCTGTAAAGAGGAGTGTTCCTCGAGAGCTGTTTGCGACCCTTTGGCTGGATTAATCTGTTCCGTATTTGATGTGCTTGTTGCATGTTGTTGTTTGAGTTTTTCTTCCGGGGCCATGACTCTGGAGTCCCAGCGTCATTCGTGTTCGGCTGTTTTTTGTTCTAAGGCCGTTATAAATTCTTCCACGAAGATTAATTTTGTGTGTATCATAGCTGTTATTATTAGCAAATCTTTCATAGAGTCATTTATAGATTCGTATAGCTTTCCAAAGGATGCAAGGGCGATGGTGATGGCAGACATAATTGACAGCATATAGGTTTTTTTTGATGGAGATTCTTTGTGCACACTCGAAAATCTTTCACTAGATCTTCTATTTTTGATCAGTGTGTAGTCCTGTTTTCGATGGTCCAATTGAGAGTGTGGGAAGTCATGTACAGTTTCTGAATCCTTTGTTTCCTTTGTACATATTGTGGCAGGAGACAGCTCAGGTGTTGGTCGAGCATTTTCATGTAGGCCGCTTTTGCCTAGGTTGGTTTTGTTTGAAGTGTTGGTTATATTTTTCTCCAGATTTTGTAGTTGTGGATCTCGGCTTTGGTCGAGGTTTATTTGAATAGGTCATGTAATTCGGTTGTTTGTTCTCAAATCACACCATTTAAGGTCTTTAAGAGCGCCGAGTTTATAGGCTTATTGCTTAAGTTTTCCTCAAAGGGAGGGATTGCTCCCGATGGCTGGACAGGCAGGTTAACAATTGTTGATTCATTCAGCAGTTGGACGTCTATGTGAGGGGTTTTTGATGTTAGGGTATCATCCGTAGCTTGTGGTTCGTGCTGCCCGTTATTAGGCTCATATTCCCCCGTTTCGTGTTGTTTTGGTGTGAAGGGAATTTCAAAGACGGCGTCCAATATATCGACCAATCCGATAGTTCCGCCTCTGCTTCCAATTTTCTTTTGAATTGCTTAGTGAAAAAGTCTTTCAGGGAAGTTGACAGGGGGTTGGGAAAAGAAGCTTTCCCTATGTCTATTTTTTGGTCGATGCAGATTGTTTTTTTTGCTGCACTCTTGCATTGATCGTTTCATACGTTTCTTTGCCCCGTTTCTTGTGAAGAACTTTTTTTTTATATATAGCTAATGCTTTTTCTCTTTTTTGTAGATATGGATCGGCGTGAGGCATGTTTGGATGGAGTTGGGGAGACAGAGGTTCTGCTACGGCACATTCAATGTTCAGATCTTTGAGCAGGACAGAGATCAGGGGTGGAGTTGCTGGTGCAGCGCTTCCAGGTAAGGTGTCAGGGTGAAGTGTAGGATCAGCAATTGTCCCATTTTTGATGATACTAGGGTCGTGTGTGGTGGGTTCAGAATGTATCAACACGTGGATGAGTGTTGATGCTGAGCCGGGTTCCAGGTCTGTAGTCTTGGGAGACGACAAAGTTTTTGGAGTCGATTCTTGATAGTATGGTTTAACTTCTTGCGCATGTGGCAGTCGAGCAGGTGAGTTCCCAGGCGTTGTTTTTGCCTCAGCCAGCAGACTGGAGTCAGGCCTGTGGCATCCTCTGACGCCATCGGTCATGGCACCACTCGCTGCAGTGGCGGACTGCCGGCAGGGGAAGGTCTCCTCCATGGGTTCATCTTCCGATGCTATGGTTTCTTGCAGCAGAGACCAGTCCGGGCAGTTGGTACAGCAGTGTTCCTTTGGCACTCACGGTTGCTCTATTGTTTGCTGAGCGAAGTAGGGGAGGAGACTCGAGCTGTAGCCGGCAGATTTTGTTGCGGCGTCCCCCAGACCGCGCCGTTTGCCAGGCTAAGTTCCTTGTCAGGTTCATAGTCGGGAACCTTCTTTCTGTTCACCGATTGAGACGGAGGGCCGTCAGCACGGGATTCCCATGATGAGGGTGAAGATGAGAGGATAAGAGTATCCGGAGGTTCTTCCAATTTTGACATAGCAAATCTTCGGCGTCTCTTTGAAGATTTGTCGGTGCAGGAATGTTGGCTTTGCAAGACCCGCCCCAACAGGCTTTTGGGCAGGTCCGGAGGCAGAGTCTTTTCCGCACCCCTGTCTCTTTTGTTAAATTGCGTGGTGGAGCTAGCCTGGCCCATAGGCTCCATGGCTTACGTGGCTTTCGTGGACTGCCATAGACTGCTCTCCAAACTCAGCGGTACAAACTCTGCGCACCGCTTCGCGTCTTGCCTGGGGTTATGAAGGGCCAGCCGCCAGCAGCAGACACAGTAGAGAGACTCCAAAAAAAATGCAGTAGAGACTGCCGTAGACTGTTCTCCAAACTCAGCGGTACAAACTCTGCTTTCAGTTGTTGTTTTACTAGCTGAAGAAAATATGCTTTTTTCAAATCTGCAGTGAAGCATGATGGTTCCTGGAATGCATCCTTTTCTACTGAAATATCCTGATGTATACTCGAACAAGTAGTCACACGTAACATTCGTATGGAGTTAAAAGGTATTTTTAGAACATTACAAAGAAAGACCGGTCTGAAAATGCTCAGCTTTCTAAATCTTACCTGCCCCTGCCGCACATGACTGGCAAGTGAGCCGGGACGGGCAGGAGAACACGGTTGTGAGGTAAGTGTTTGTTTGCGTGATGTTGTGAGGTAGATTTTTTTTTAGTGGGGAAGGCCTGGGAAGTAGGTGTGTGTCTGTGTGTGTGTGTGTGTGTGTGTGTGTGTGTATTTGTTAGTGAGGTAGGGTTCAGGGTCAGGGGCTTGGGCTAAAGGGGGGTTTGGGGATTGAAACCCCACATTTCAAAGTGCAGGCAAGCGAGGAGGAGTGATGTATTTTGAATATGAAAGGCTGCACCAAATTGGATGAAAAAAGTCGGTCTCCTTTGTTTGTGGCATTTAATATTCAAGATTATCACATAGAATCTTAACATTAGGTCATTAGTATCATTTCATATTATAACTCAGGTTGTAAACAAATAATTACTGTCCATTGAGAACACAGATATCAGTAAATGGCATATTGTGACCTTGAATTTTATTGGTTTAGATATTCCTGGAGAACATAATGGGGCTGGATTAGTCAATATTGTAGCACCAGGAGAGCCATCATTAGACCCCAGGGTCACTGGCTCAAAATCTAGCCTGGGTTTGTAGTAATGTAAACTCTACCTTTGTATCATATTCTTACAAACAGCAGCGTGCCCAGATGTCCAGGTTTTGTCGGGACTGTCTGGGTATTTGGTGCTCTATCTCCCATTCGCAAGATTATGTTCCCATTGGAAACTGCAGTGGTCCCGGTTTTTGGCAGTAGGTCTTCATAGGTGGCAGGCAGGAATGCACAATCTCACATAGAAGAAAGGCTGCATTTTACAACCTAATATAGTGTTAGTTTGAGATACATTAATTATAATATGTGTTTCTTTATACAGTAACACTTATTATTATTATTATTATTATTATTATTATTATTTGTTATGCGCAACCAAAGTGGCCTGAAGGCATACAGGCGCAGATCATTGGGGTGGAGGTTTCAAGACTGATAGCTTAAGAAGCTGATTATCTAAAGAGGTGTGTCTTGAGTTTATTTTTAAATTCTCCAATTGAGCCACAGTTTTTTATATTGGATGGTAATGCGTCCCATATTGTGGGAGTGATAGACCAGAAAGCACACTTTCTCACAAGTTCTAAGGAGGTTTTAGGAACTTCAAGGTTTCGATCTCCGTTTGAGCGAATTTGCTTAGGTTTCAGCCTATTAGCTATGTAAGTCGGTGCATCGCCAGCAAGAGCCTTAAACGTGATAGGAGCCTAAAAGTCACCCTCTGCTCTATAGGTAGCCAGTGCAGTTTCCTTCTTATCTCTGAGACATGGGCACATTTTCTTAACCCCATAAGTGCTCTTATAGAGCTATTCTTAACTACCTGGAGTTTGTTCAGTTCAGTTTTGTTTGTACCAATAAGTAGCAAGCCGCAATAGTCAATTTTTGCAGTTATGATAGCTCTCGCGATGGTTTCACATCCTGTTTGTGACAGGAATGGTCTTATATGTGCCAGGAGTCGAATATGGTATGCTGACGAGGAGACTAAGTTCTTTACATGAGCTGACATAGTTAACGATTGCTCAAATGTAACTCCAAGGATTTTTATTTTGCCCTTAACTTGGATGACATGGTTATCGATACAGAAACGATACAGAAACTTAGGTAATCTGATGTCAGTTTGTCCAACCTTTGTTTTACCCCCTTCTCCTACAAACACTACTGAAGTGTAGTGCTTTGACAGCCACTTTCAAGAGTTAGACCTACTTTTATGTTAGTTGCCCCATCCTGGTTTTTTACTTTTTACATCGGTCACCCTAACAAACAGGCTTCATTTGGCCTACAGGCTGATAGCGAAACATGGACAGGCCCAAAAGCCAAACAATCAGTCTAGTGTGGTGTGGTCTTGTGCGAAAAACTGACCAATGTAATAAGTTAGAGTACCATAGTCTTGATTTACAAAAATGTTGTCAATGGGACTTTCCCATTTCAAAACATGTTTTGTAAATCAGGCCCAAAATGCTTTATAGTTGAGATCCTTTTTACTCACCAAATATGATTCAAAATAAAAATATCAAAATGCCTGATGATGTGTTTTTAAAGTAACACATTTTAACTGACAGCATTGCGCCACTTTCTTGCCCCGCATGCTTTGTGTCCGAGTCGATGTTGCTTGGAGGCATTTTTTTCGGTAAGGAAGAGCTATGCAAGTGCACTTGTTTGAAAGCAAGACCAAAAGTATTAATTAGCACGTTCCCTTTGGCCAGCCAGCAAACACAGCCATGGCATGATTGCATATCTACCATGTCACGGAATTGTGCCGAAAGCGAGGAGCTATGACAGGTTGTACCATAAAGCTAGCTGGCGTGTGGTGTTGTGCCACACAGGACTACACACGAGCATGCGCTCTCCCTAGCAGACGATCGCCATATTTTGGGATCGATACCTGGTGGGGAGTTAAGTGGTACTCGGAGAATTTCATTAGCTGGAATAAGAACGCTCTGGAATGCATGTTAACAGGTATTGATGTTTAAATTTGATTTACCAGCGGTATTTAAACTAATCCCTATCCTGTACGGAATGCAATTTTTCCACTCTAAATATTATTCAATGATCTCTCATGGGGTTAAGACAGGTTCTAAATAAGATGCAACGCTTCGCGAATTAATTCATTGGAAAGTCGCAGGAAAAGTGTCGTCTTTTCATTAAATTATCCCGTGGTATATTGATAGAGGCACTGCTGTAAATTCATTTAGCTGATAGGAGAAAGGGGAGATGCGGTGGGATTCAGTGCCAGCTCTACTCAGTTTATTCTGAAATAATTACCCTCTGAACCAATGGAAGCTTCACGTCAAAAGTGTACAAAAAAAAGAGGATACCGAGAAAACATGATTTATCGTCTAGCAAAACGGATAGCGTAAAAGGAGAAACTATTCGTGTGAATAAACACATGTGACAGTCCTTCAATTACAAATGTCATTTTGTTAAGGTTTTCATAAAAAAAAAAAAAAATCGTCAAAGCACCCGAATGCATAGAAAAAAATTTGAACGTTCAACTTTATCTAAGAATATCATAATAATCAGATTATTCCCTTTCTTAAAATGCACGTGTGGTCAAGTGAAACAGGTGAAACTGTCAATGTTAACATCCTTTGATCCAAAGGCAGTTCGTGTCTTTACAGCTGCCTTAACACTCAGCCCAACGACAGCACGCATTGTACATTCTTGTTGTGCAGTGCATATCAATGCGCTCGAGCGGAAGCGTACCGTGCTTAGTCTTTTCTGATGTTGCCAATAAAAAATAAAAAAGACAGAAGTGTGTGAATGCCGCTGAAAGTCATGTTCACTGGCAGGTATAGAAATGATATGACCCTACAGACATAGCAGGATCAATGAAGAGGATTCTGATGGGATATTGACAGTGGAAAAGAAGAGTAGCAATATCCAGAATAAACCTAGAGTCACAACACATACCTCTTAACTCACACCGCAACGTTAAATCAATTGTTTTCACGCGTCCATGGGACTAAACAGGTTGAGACGTACATAAAAAGCAACTGCGCCAAACAGCCAAAACGACACAAATACCTATTCCACAAGTACGTCGATTACCATACTCACAGAAAAATGAATTGACCAGCAAGAAACAATACTGGTAGTGTCAGCATTCCTTCAATATGATGTATGTTATGTACTACATCGAGCAAGCATACCATACATACTTCTTCATAAGTTCCAGTTATAGTAATGTGGGTCTAAGTAAAAGCTGGTGACTCCAAAATCAGTTGGTCCAGCTCTTCCCCTGCATTCGGATTTGTTTAACACAAGCCCTAGATGGCTCAGTGACTCGGTAAATATTTGGGGTGCACAACACTACAACATGAAAAGAACACGAAAACCCAGCGTCGTTAAGTGTATAGAGTCTGTTGCGTGTGTGGCTGCCCCCATTGCAAAAATGGGAGTTGTCATTCCAGTATTCTTTTTCACTAGTTCACTAGTTAAGTCTTTTTTAGAGGGGCCTAACAGAGAATTCAGCCCCACTGCTGTTGGTCTCTTGCTTTTAACCAAAGAAGATAGTACTGCCTCAGGAGGCAAGAGATGCATGTTCAACTATTGTTTTAATTCTTACTAGCTGATACAACTGGCGTTTCCAGGGGCTTTTATTCCCTCATAGGTACAGGTAACTGTGCAAAATTAGGTGCAGATTGGTGAAACAGTTTGGAATTGTATAAGGAACAACGCTTCACCAAGCCACAAACACACACATTTTGACTAATACTGAAATCCGGGGAAAGGGATGGGGTGTCCAAATATCATGTAACCAGTAATGTCCAGAGGGTCCTAACAGGTGACTGTGCAAAATGTGCTGCAGATTGATGAAACATTGTGAAATTGAAACTGACCTTTGCAGAAAGGAGTTGCACTGGCTTAGAATAGAGGACAGAATCAAGTTTAAAGTCATGACAATAGTGCACAGATGCCTCTTTGGAGAGGCGCCAAACTACTTTAAAAAACAATTCTCACTGTACGTGCCCCTGAGATGTCTAAGATCAGCAGACCTAGGTCTCCTAAACATACCGGATGCAAATGGGGCATCTGGACGTGGTAGATCCTTTCCGCTCAAGGCTGCAAACTAATGGAACAGGCTACCTGCTGCCATGAGACAGGCAGAAAACTATCCCAGTTTCAGGAAAGTACTAAAAACGTTTCTATTCCAATAGCTTAAGTACTCAAGTTTTTCGCACAGGTTTGCCAGGACATTTAGAACTGGGAAAGTAGCACATCCGTGAATTTTGTGTCATCGGTTCCCTGCGCCCTGATGCCTGCAGGCTTTCGGCGAGTTACAAGCGCACAGACATAGACATAGACATAGACTTCACTGCTCTTGCTTGTTGACTAAACTTCATGTATGAACAAATCTGGTGCAGTCTGACTGCCTTCATACAAATCATTGTGTTTCATTCGAAACTCTAAAGTGTCTTCAACCTTTCTTATGTCTATACGCTGTTGTCAAACTTGCTTATCTTTTGTGGTAACACCATCTACTAAAAGAAAGATTCTGCAATGTCATGTTTCACTCCTAGTCTGTTTACATGTTCTTGCAAATTGCACACATTTGCCTCTCACACCTTGCACTATTGATTTCTGAGGCAGTTTTGGCATCTTTGTAATCTAACAATAACTTGGAAAGGATGAACAGTTTGCAATGCATTAACTTCAAACATGTTACCTTTTTGAAGCACAACAGGAATGTCATTTAAGACCCTTCTAGGAGGGACGCATTTTCTTTGGTAAAACCCAATGCAGTGTCTACAAACATATAGTAACTCACTTGTGTCAAATCACTATTCTGCAAACAAATATAGGTAAAGGTCTTTCCAAACATCTTCTACAGTGTCTGTAACTTTGTCCTCAATGTACACTATTTGTACTTGTGGTTTATAGAAATTGTGTTGACAAGACAGACACAATGTCAGGTCTTTTGCTTGGAGACAACACCAACATTGCAATACCTCTTTTGTACTGTTGAAAAATTAAATGTTTTTAAAGCATTGAATCATCATTCCACTTCCTGTAAGTGTTTCATCAACATGTACATAATCTTTGAAATGATTTGTGTTTATCATCTGAAGGGTAGAAAATAGACTTTCTACAGTTCAAGTCGTCAGTGTTTTATTTAAAAGTGCAAGTGACATAAATGGTGTTTTGCACTGATACAATTTAGCAAGAAGATATCTAATTTTGGTATGATGTACATCCAACATGAAACTGAATCTTACTTCTACTTTTATCAAGACAAGCTAGAGATTCCTATTTTTCCACAAACTTCACAGTCATCTATTCTCCTCATCTTGATTTGTCTTTGAACATTATAATTTTTGTGCAACACTTGTAAAAATCTCTTTAAGGCTTTACAAGAAAACGTGTCAATATTGCACGAAAAATTACACATCCGTACCCACGTTTCTTTTATTGCTTTTATCGCACCCTGTCCTAACATTTCCACTTCACTAAGGACTGTCTTTCCGATGTATTCTTTTCCAGAAATAACACCATTGTGTACCTCATAGCTTTATCCAATCTTGTTTAGAGAATGGGTTACATCACATTGTTGAATGTAACTTTCTTCATTAAAAAATCTTTCTGTATGAGAGGTGTGTTTCCATTCTCCACTAAAGACTACACAAAGGTTGCGTTGTGTAAGTACACAAACTAATTGTACCTTTCTCTAGAGTTGCATTGTGACCTTAATTAACTTCTTAATTTTGTTCAACATGGAAATAAAACAATTTTCTTTTCATATTGAAAGCTTATCTTATTATTCCGTCTATTTATTTTTCTTTTGGAGAAAACACTTCACCACAGTCCTACATTTTAATTTCACACATCTCAACAGATTTGTAAAGACTCAAGGGGTAATTCATAGAATTTAGCGCAGAAGCAGCGCACGTGGGCAGCGCAGAGAGGGAGCGTGTAAAACTTCCTGCGCACCCCTCGGAATATGCGTACCCTGCTCGTGCCAGCAAAATTGCGTGTAAAACTCCCCACTCCCCCCTCGGAATAAGCATACCCCACTCACGCCAGCAAAATTGTGTGTTAAAATCCCTGCGCACCCCTCGGAATATGCGTACCCCGCTTGCGCCAGCAAAATCTCATGTAGAACTCCCTGTGCACTGCTCGGAATACACGTATCCCACTCGCGCCAGCAAATTCGCGTGTAAAAATCCCTGCGCACCCCTCGGAATATGCGTACCCCGCTCATGCCAGCAAAATCGCTTGTAAAACTTCCCGCGCACCCCTCGGAATATGCGTACCCCGCTCGCGCCTGGGAAATAGCATGTAAAATTCCCTGTGCACCCCTAAGAATACGTGTACCCCGCTCGCGCCAGCGACATTGCATGTAAAACTACCTGCGCACCCCTCAGAATACGCGTACCCCGCTCGCGCCAGCGAAATCATGTGTAAAACCTCCCGCACACCTCTGGAATATGCGTACCCTGCTCGCGCAAGCAAAATAGCATGTAAACTCATCGTGCACCCCTGGAATACACATACCCTGCTCAAGCTAGCCCAATCGTGTGCAATTCTCACTCCCATACCCCCGGATTCACGCAGCAGTGTGGTGAGAAGCCACATGCACCCCCTGCAGCCAGGCCACGCCATAGGGGTCCACCCTACACCCCTCCCCATGCCCCGCAGGCAGCCCATCCACCTGCCCCATGCCCCGCAGGCAGCCCATCCACCCTGACCATGCCCCGCAGGCAGCCCATCTACCTTGACCATGCCCCGCAGGCAGACCATCCACCCTCCCCATGCCCCTCAGGCAGCCCTCCCACCCTGACCATACCCTGCAGGCAGCCCAACCACTCTGACCATGCCCCGCAGGCAGCCCATCCACACTCCCCATCCCCCACAGCAGCCCATCCACCTTCACCATGCCCCACAGGCAGCCCATCCACTCTCCCCATTCCCATCCACTCTCCCCATGGCCCACAGGCAGCCCATCCACTCTCGCCATGCCCCGCAAGCAGCCCATCCACTCTGACCATGCCCCCCAGGCAGCCCATCCACCCTGACCATGCCCCGCAGGCAGCCCATCCACTCTGACTGTGCCCCGCAGGCAGGCCACAAGGCACCATGCACTTGGGAGCCCCGACTCATGTCCCCCCACCAACCCCCCATTAATGGGCACCTGCCAGCAGGCCCCGACTCATGCCCCCCCATTGACGGGCACCTGCCGGCATGCAACGACTCATGTCCCCACCACCCACCCCCATTGACGGGGACCTGCCAGCAGGCCCCGACTCATGCACCCCCCCATTGACGGGCACCTGCCAGCAGGCCCCGACACATGTCCCTCCAAACACCACGTGATAACAAAACAGACCCATGGCCCTAATGCCAATCCAAATCCCCCCAATCCCCAGTACAAGCACGCAACCATCCACTGCACCCACTCCCTACTAAATTACTCATGCCATGAGAGTCTGAAAACAACCAGCATGGCCATGAATAAATGTCCAACAGAGCCACACAGTGGCAACACATGACTGAGGCAATGCTCATAGAGGCATGCACAAAACCAATGCGAGTAGACCACACCAATAATGAAGAAATAAGAAATGTATTAAAAAGTAAACAAAATGACATAATGAAATCGCCCATGCAAATGAAGAAACAATGAATGCAATAACAAAAATAAAGTAACATCCAATGAAAAAGAAAAATCCATGACATGAAAAATGAAAAGTGGTCCATCGCAAACGTCCATAGAGAGTAAATAAAAAAATCAAATGCACAAAAAACCATTGCTCCATTGGGTGATGTAATAACGAAAGTATGTACATGTCGGGTACTATTTACAATGAAAGTCAGAAGGGTCCATAATCCCAAAACAAAAGGAAACCTACCTAAAAGCCTATCTAAAATACAAGTATATACAAAAGGTGGAGCAAAGTCTGTGAACTCCAAATAATAATAAAAACCAAATGAAACCTAAACCTAAATAAATATATATAGAGGCGGCGGGCCAGTCCGACGGCTCACTTTTTGATGTCCCGGGCCAGGGCATCATCAAACTCCACGTTGTTGTTCCAGAGGGCGGGCCTCTTCTCTGCCCTCGAGGTCTCACAGGGATGCAGCCATGGCCTCCTCCAACTCCCTGCGAGTTACCTCGAGGCACTCAGCCCGCCTCAATGCCCTGTGCATGGAGTTCTCCGCCCTGACCATTGTGAGCCGTGCCCTCTCTGCCTGCCGCCGCTCGGCACCTATTCGCTGGCCCAACCTCTGCTACATGGAAGACACTTCCAATCCTGGGTCCTCCTGGCAGCTGGCCGATGCCTGCCCCGATGATGTAGAGGGCCCCGAGGCCACATGCCTCCTATGCCGTGCCTGCCGCTGCCTTTCTGCTGCCTGCCGCCACCGCCACGTCTGCCTCTGGGTAGATGGCAACACCCGGGGCCGTCGTGCAGGTGTCCTGCTTGTATGTGCCTGCACATTGTCCGTTGCCAGGGGTCCAGTTGCTGGGGTGACCACCTGTGCTGGAGCTCCGACTTCTGACTGTGGCAGGGATGGGATCTCCACCAGCCTGGCTGCGTTGGTTGGGGCAGGTCCACAGGGGGCCCTGGTGGCATCTAGGCTGGAAGACGGCACAGAGAATGACTGGCATATAGTGTGCACAGAGGAGGAGAGGGCCGCAAGACTGGCCGACACATGGAGGAAACCCCTGACCATGATCCCTCCCAACTGGGCCACGTTTGCACACATCTCTTCATGAAGACGTGCGTGGTCCCCCCAGGAAGCACGCACATCATCACAAATGATTTGTGTGCATAACACAACATCAATCAGGACAGACTCAATCCTGTCATGGGTCCCCACGTCCGCAGGTAGAGGAGTGCCAGATGACGTGGACCTATACCCTACCATTGGACGGGACTGGGGCGGGGCATCTCTGCTGGTGCATGGTGATGCAGTCACAGTGTCAGGGACAGTGACATGCACAGGCCCCTCTGCAGTGACCTGTGCTGCCTCCTGCCCCTGCCCCAGGACTTCACTACTTGCACCAGTGGTACCACCCCCACTAGGCCCCATGTGTGGCTCTGAAGCGGCCTCCTCCTCCTCCGTACACACCACCAACCTGGATGGCTCAGCACCGCTTTCCGCCCCTTCCACTGCAGTCTTAGTGGCGGACGCGGCACCAGTCTCCTCGCTCCAGGATGATGGAATTTCCTGGGAGGGTGACTGGGCCTTGCGTCGTTGGCCAGTGGAGGCACCCCTACTGCTTTCCTCCACAGCGCTGTCTCTGCCCTCTTCTTCACTCGCTGCTGTGTAAAGGGAGACATTGAACACAAGCATCAGGGTACTGTACATTAATCCCCTAGACACAAAGCAATAGCACATGAGTGGCACTGTCAAAAGTCACTTCCATCATGTCCCTCCACAACACATGGGTCAGTGCAGGCAACACACATGCAGAAACAGGCATGGCAAATGCAACAAACATTTGCATCCATGTCTAAGGCACCGTAGAAACATCCAATGATGGGCTGACACTCACATGCATCATGGGACATGCTGTTCACATGCACACACATAAACGGAGGGACATGCATCCGGCCCCCTATACCCCCAGACACAGTGGATACAAGGATGACTAGGCTGTGTAAGTGAATCAACACATCGTCATGGACATGTGTCATGCATCCATGGCGCTGACCAGTCACTCACACACTACTCAGACACACGGACATGTACACCATGCATGTCCATGACAGCAGCACCCATCTCTCACACCCCAAACATGTCCAAGTACAGACACAGGCATGCATACATGTGTGCATTCCGCATGATGCATTGTAACGTATACACCATCCATGTGAGTCATGCCTGACTGGACTCACATGCAGCACCATCACGTCCCTGCACACACACATCCATACATGACCCATGTCACACATACAGCCAAGTAGCTAACTACCAGCACACTGCAACATGCACTGTTTAAAACGGGAATGCATGGGCACTTACCGCTCGACTCCAGACGGACCTGGATACTGAGGATCTGGTGATGAAGCACTGGGTGAATAAGCTTCAGGACCCTCATCTGCTGGGTGGACCCGGCACCCCACTGCATCCGCTGCATACAGGAGGCGCCAGGCCTTCTTGAGGGTCCTGGACTTGTAGTCCTCCCAGCGCTTCTGGACGTGTTTGATGTTGCAGGGTGCCACCCTCTCCGAGTTGATGGCGCCCACTATGTCCTTCCAGATACTTTTCCATCCTTCCTTGACGGCACGCAATGGTGTGAAAAGGGCATCATAATGCCCGAGGACTTGCTCTACCAGGATGCCAACTTCATTAGCACTGAAGCTGGCAGCCCTCTGCCTCCCTGCTGGGGGATTGCCACTGGTGCCGGATGGTGATGTGTCTGACATGGCAACCCCCCGGGGCAGGTGTGGGTGGTCAACTGGGTCCTGGGGCTGGGCTGTGGTGCAATGGGATACCAGTCGGGAGTCTTCTGTTCCAGCAGGGGTGGTCACAGCAACTGGACCCCTGCAGATGGCTGATGTGCAGGCACCAAATGGCAGGGCACTGTTGGCAGCAGGCAGGCAGGCAGGCAGCAGAAGATGGCTTGTAGGAGGCTCCCTGAGGTTCTGGGGGGCAGGAAAATGGCCTTCTGGGCAGGAGTGTGGTCTTCCGTGTGTTGCTGCGTGGCCAGCTTGATGCAGAGTGAATTGGCATGTGAAAAAACAGCACGTCAGCATCTAATTGGAAGAAAGGGCTTCAGCGCATAAGTGCGTACATGATGTAACACACGCAGGCGTTTCCTTCTGCACGTGCGGGTCTGCAGCGTGGTGTACGTGCTTTCATTGGAGACCGACACATGTGTTTTTCCTACTTAGGGGTTCACATGCTGTAAGTGATTTCAACCTGGCACTCCACCTAAGTCAATGCCTTGTGTGTGATGCACAGCTGGAACCCTTAATTATATATTTGTGTCAATAAGTTCTTTTATTTCTGAATGATGTACCCTTATATCACGCCCCTCTCTTTGAATCCCCCCCCCCCGGTCTCACTGAACCAGGAAGCAGGCTGTTTGCAAAGTTAAAAGATTTATTTTATGAATTTGAACAATATATATATTTCACTATTTATTATTTATACAATGATCACCATTGGGGTGATGTTACAATCAACAATCTCTTTAATCAGAAGGAGTATGGATAAGAAAAATAATGCAGCATAGAATAATACTTTGTGTGGGTTCAGTCAAATGCAATGTCACTCTTTCCCCCTGCACACTACTCAGTCCCGCCAATATGCAAGATAAAGAGATGGAAGGGGAGAGAACACAGGTTTCAGGAATAAACACTCAACAAATATAGTTTCAATCATCCCAATGCCCCCCGCAAGCATAGAGAGAGAAACAGGATTGATACACACAGGTCAAATGCTTTTGAATATGGCTTTGAATGAATGGTTAAAAACACTGAAAAATGGATTTAATTCACTAAATTGAATTCAAAACTAATGGGAGCCGCTTTGTATAGTTTCAGGTAATGATGATTGAATAACTAGCAGGTCAAAAACTGAATTCGGAGGTCAGATGCAAAGGACAGCTGTTTTACACGTGATGAAATTGAGCCAAACGAAAAATTTGCAGCAAACTTTTCCACGCACAAGAAACGTGATTGTGGAATAAATAGAAGGAGTTAGAAAGCTGAGGATGTTAGCTTCAATTTGACACTTACATTTAGTTTCTAGCATACACAGTACGGAAGTTATGAAGGTTTTAGTAGAGATCAGTTTTTCTCAGAACGAGTCAAGATTTTCAAATGAAAGATGTGCTTTTGAATACTACAAACAGGATTTTCTTTACACTAGGGTACAAGCTACCCAACGGTACAGCCACTAGATCAGTGACGCCTCTGTCTGGCTTTTGCCAACAGAGACACTTGTCTTTCTTCAGCAAATATATTAGCGCAAAGATGATTTAACACTACTATTATGAAAGGACTATAGGAATGAGAGAAAGATTCAGGTAAGACAAAAGATTTTCTACAATGCAGTTATGGATATGTTAGAAGGGTTTGGATAGGATTACTTATGGATAATATACTGGCTATGGACAATTCTATACTATAGATACTCGCTACTACTGTTTGGAATGGGCCCGTCTGGTATCTGGTCAAAGATTTCTGGACTGGAATTCTGCAAGCCCATCGGACAGGATTCAGGTTGCTCAGATTTTGCACTCAGCACGGCACTCTGGACACTGCACGGAACTCTGGACTGGCTCTGACGGGTTGGTTCTGGGTTGCAGCTATCTGGTTACAGCTCTGCTCTACTGGTTTGGATCTCTGGATTCTAGCAAGAGTTCTTAGCAAGAAAGCAGAAACAGCACAGCACAGCCAGGCCGTTCTTTTTGTTGTGCCCCTTGGAAGTCTGGAGGTAAAATCAGGTGTTAAGATTTTAAAAGGCCAGCTGAGAAGGGTTCAGCTTTGGAATTGGGCCTCTCGGCTTTCAAAGTTCTGGAGTCTTGGATATGGGTTTTTCTTGCAAAGTGCTTCGCCAGCAATCAGTTGAAGGGTGACAAGTGTCTGTCTCTCTATGTCCTAAACTGTCTCTATTTATGTATTTCCCTAAGGGGTGGGTAGGTTGAATTATACTAGGCACACCCTCTAAGAATCCTATTGGTTAGGGCCTGTCCTCTCTCCTGATTTGAGAAGGAACTCTGGTGCCATGATGATGCTGTATTTTACAATCCAGGGAGTACCTCCCCTTTGTTTCTGTACAGTAAATCTATTTTCCACATAAAGCATATTTACAATATAACCAACTTGCTGACAATACATATTTACATCACAGATTTAGTAGAGCAGGTATCCTTCCGAGTCCCATTTCAGTGAGAGCTTTAGTTCAGATTTGACAGTTTTTCGCGCTTTTAGTTGGGTACCCAATGTCAGATTTGTCCTTATTTTTCTACATATCTGCGCATGACATCTGGGCATAATCCTGTGAAGTTTCATATTTCTAGCATCATCACAATGGCTACAAAATCACAATTTCTGTAGTCCTGTCTCTGAACATAGCACAGAGTTCAGAGTAGTTTCAAACTGTGAGTCTTTTTCAAAAAGATACTTTCTTGTGATTTACAGATACACATATCTACCTGGTCCCGCCACCAAGGTTTTGCCGGGCCAAGAGCAACCCAGGCCTCTCTTCCTGCTGGCAGTAGTTTCTGTTGACACTTGAATTTGCATTCCCTTTCAGTCCAGGAAGCCTATTGTCTCTCCGCAGAGAAGCAGAGCAAGGTCTCCTCCTCCTTTCATTATCATCTAACTGAGAGTTTCTGGGCAGAGAGCAAAAGGAAGGCACCTTTGTTTTGGGTACGCTGGGGAATTTGCCTTTGAAGTTCTGTGGCTGGGACCAGTTCACTTTAAAACACTTTGTTTAAAATTGTCTTTACATTTTCAAAAAGTAGACACACATATCTCTAATTCCAGTCTTTTTAAAACATAGAAATTAAATAGTGGCAACCTATATTGCTTTTTTTTTAGAAATAAAGAACTTTTTATTAACATTTTCAATTAAATGCAATGCATCGGATCAAAAGCAAACAACTAGCCTATAAGAACAGAGGAAGTAAAACCCACCAACAGAACCACCCCTTAGGGTAACCCCCCGCAAACAAACCCGCCACCCCTTTCCTTCTAGTTATGACCTATCGAAGTATCCCCAGTATATACTACAGCACACAATTATCACAATCCAAATATCATATTGTGATGAAATGTGCTTCTCCTGACATTGTGCTTATTTGGATTCCTTAAATAATGTGATGGTTAACACCCAACAAAGATGTTGATCTTTTCTGAGGTTTGGGAACCATTATTTTGACATTTCAACAGCCTAGGAAAAACAGATTTTAGAGCACTTCTGGGTTTTCCTGCCAATGAAGCACTGTCTTTTCGGGTAGTTCCATTTCACTCTGTGGGCAGCACAATGACAGGTTTTGGCAGTGTGTTCTCCTGTTCTACCACTGACACAGACAATATAGATTTGGCAGCCTATTTTTCTGGTTTCCCTGCACACTACTCAGAGGTTTTAGCACGCATAGAGCTTTCTGGCGGCCATTCTGTTGTTTCTGGTGAAAGCAGCACACAGTGATGTCTCAGGGCAGAGCCTAGTGGGTCAATGCATCCCACAACGTGATTACTTCACAGCGGTTACAATGCCTACGCGTATTTCTTTTCCACGCAGACGGTGAGTCACGCACGCTATTGCACACTATTTTTCCCACTGCGGGTGCCCCTTTTTGTCGTGTACCCCATTTATTGAGCTCATAGTAGCCCACGTGTTAATCGCGTATGCATTTTTGTGTTCCTGGGTGCCACAGCGTACTGCGTGAGTTTTCTTTACACGCACGAGGGCTACAGGGGTTGCGTATATGTTTTTTTTGTATTTTGGGGTGCCTGAACGTTGCGTGAATGTCATTTATCCCCAGGGTCAACAGGCAGCCTTGCAGGGGCACAGGGGTGCGTCTACCATCACATACCCTGCCCCTTCACCCCAATTGACCAGGACAACTGTTCAGTGCAGCTCCCATTGGCATTAGTACATCTGTGCCATGGTTGTGAGGCCACCAAAGGTTATGGGGGGCTCAGCTGGGTGTCCTGCCAGTGTTGGGAGTGGTCGGGCATGTGGCCAGGGTGACCAGGGAGTTCATGGAAACCAGGGTGGCCAGGGTGGCCGTAGAGTAGGCAGAAACAGGGGTGCACCACAGGGGCAGGATATACAGCCACATGCTGGTGCAGCCATGCCACCACCCCTTGCGGCTCCAGGTGATGCTGCTGTTGCATACGACCCTGCAACCCGACAGTAAGTAACATGTGCTGACACGGGCCCATCGGTAGTGGTAGCTGCAGGTGCAGCTGTGGCGACCACCACACAGCCCACCACACACCAGGGTTGCTCGTAATATGGCAGTAAGGTATGGACGGTGCCAGTGACATACCGGCAGCATCTATGGCATACTGCCATACTCATAATGACCCCCTTTGTATGTGTGGGAGCTTTTTGCCAAGTGAGTTCATCAGGTCACATGTCAGGTGTGAATGTCAGATGCATGTTTACATTTCTCACGTTGAACTTAATGACGATAGTGTCACGTGTTGTGCATTTGATTGGCTGTTCAGCTGTTGCATGCCATGGCATGGCATGGAGGACAGGGGTCATGGGTGTTGGGAGGGTTTGGGTCACATATCAGTGATTTACATGGCCTGTTTTGCAGGGGGTGGTCGGATATGCACCTTGCATGTGTTCCTTTTGGTTATGTTTAAGTAGCTAGGGAAGCACACAATGTAGCACTTCCGTGAAAACATTCTCAGGGTGTTAAGGTTGTGACAGTTGACTGTCTCTTTGTCATCATCGATTGTCACCTGGTATGTGCCAGGCCTGTGTGCACTCCGCAGGGTTGGGAGTTTAGGTGAAAAATGTGGCCACAAGCTGGTTCCGGGCTGCCTCGCCACGTACCCTTTCCCCTCCCATGAGCAGCACCTGTGCATGTGGTTGGGGACGTGGGGGCACCACCATCTCCACTGTTACGCCCCGCCGTGTTGCGATGTTGTGCAGGGCACATGCTGCCACAATGATCCTGCACACTACTGGGGATGCATATAATAGCTGGCCGCGAGAGCGGTCATGGGAGCGTCGGCATGACTTGAGCACTCTGAATGTGCGCTCCACTATGGCCCTGGTTGCAATATGGGCTGCGTTGTATCTTACCGTGGGGGGGTTTGGTGCAGTTCCATATTGGCGTCATCATGTGGGTGCTCAGAGGGTAGACACTGTCCCCTGGGGAGGTGATGATGGTTGTCATTAGTTGGGTTTGTGTATTTGTCTGTGTGTGACATGCATGCATGTGCACAGGCATTTGTACTAACCTATGAGCCATGTGTTGCCATGCTTCCCAACTTCCAGGGCCCGGATTAGGATGGACATTCTGTATATGAAACGGTCATGGTTGGACCTTTTATAGTTTGCATGGACAGAGGTGATGATTCCCTTGGCATTGCATACAACCTGCACGTTCATGGAATGCCAGTGCTTGCGGTAGATGTTTTTAGTGGCCCTAGGTGGACATAGGGCCACATGGGTGCAATATATGGCACCAAGCATTTTGGGGAAGTGTGCCACCCTGTAGAAGTCTAGGACCACAGCCTGCCTTTCTGTGGGTGTTCTGGGCATGTATATGTGCCTGTGGACTGAGGGGCATGCAGTGATGATTGCCAACACCTGGTGTAGGCAACGTGACTGTGTGGGCTATGAGACGCCCCCCACTATGGCAGTTGTCTGCTGAAATGACCCAGTGGCAAAAAAATGCAGTACATGGAACACCTTTGCCAAGGGGCTCGATGCTTGGGAGCACAGGGTGGGTGATGTGAGGTCATCCTCCCACTCAGTGACCAGGTCTAGGATGATATGAGGTGGATACCTATACCTGCCATAGACCTGGTCATCAGGCATCCCAAAAAGGCTGGTCCTGGTCAAAACAATGCAGGGCCTGGCTATTCTCCTCCTCCTGCGGTGTCCCACAATCACTGCTGCGAGGAATGGTACATTCATCGTAGCTGTATATGCTTGTTTGTTGTTTGCGTGCACTTTTATGCTGTGTGGGGGCGCTTCCGCCTGCTTTCGTGTGGCGGACGTATTTGTGCAGGTGTGTGTGTTTTGACTTGCGTGGATTTTCCCTATTCGATTCCATGAATACGTGTTATTCACTAGCGTGTGGGTGTTGCGTGTGTTTCCCAGCGGTACTTCCCCAGTTATGCCCTCATTTTCATGCGTTGTTCCCCATTCCGCGTGTTCCGCCTCCTTTTTGGTGTGTGCACTACACGTTGTGCGCTTTAGCTGTGTGCATCATGCATAGCGTTCGGGATGTCACAGTGACGTGTGCGCCCATGTGCACCAGGCATGGATTTGGCACACATCCCGGGAAAAACACACGCAGGGCCTTCCATGAATCATATGCGTGTTAGCTTTTTCATGCTTGCGCCACAAATTTTGCCGCACATTTATTCCATGAATTACCCCCTCAATAGTGGAACATATATTTATGAATATTTGTTTTCCTTTGTCTAACACCAAAATACGTTTGAGTTTCTCTTTTCTTAAGAAGCTATTGTTTCCTATGATGTTCTAATTATGTTGATACATTTCTTGTATTATCTGTGTGTCTTGAAATGTTCTTGCTTCCATTCATGTCATTTCTTGATATGTCTTCTATTTAAATTTGGACGTTTTCAACAATGTTATCACTAACAGGCATTTGTATATTGCCATGAGAGGCATTTGTATATTGCCATGAGATCATGCTTGGAAAGGTGGCTCAGGGTACAGTGGGTGGGGGCATAGAGAATGGAGGTAGGATGTATGGGTGGGGTACAGAAGATGGGAATAGTGTAAGTAGGAGTATAGTGGGCAAGGTTAGGCGTAGGTTAGTATGGTGGTGGATGCCACACAAGATGGCTAGCCATGGGACATTTCAGAACTACAGGCCCACTGCCACTACAACTATATATTTATTTTAAATGGCAAATGTTCCTTTTTGTTACCCATTGTTACATGTGTGAACCCTAATGTTCTTCCCTTCCCATTTCCACCCTCTTCCCAAAACATCCCCTTTTACAGCCACACTCTAAGTTATGAAAATAGACCAAATCAATTAGAAACTGCAATAATAGTTCACAATATATTAGGTGATCTACTGTATGCAGTTTGTGTTGATGACAAGAGGGGGTAGGGTGACTGGGTGGGGTAGAGAAGGTATAGGTAGGATGGGTGTAGGGAGGGCGAGAGTAGGGTGTTTGTGGGTAGACGGAGTGGGGGTATGGTGGGTGGAGGTAGAGAGGATGTAGGTAGGGTGGAAGGGTTGGAGTAGAGATGGAGGTGGAAGGCTAGGTGTGGTTAGAAAGGGTGGGCTAGGGTAGGAGGAGGTAGAGAGGATGGGGATAGGGTATATGAACATTGTAAATTGAATATTGTGATTATTGGGGATCATATTAGGTATGAGCACTTAGATATGGTAAGAAGAGTATCATTTGTGCTGTTTTGTCTGTAAAATGAAGAAAATATAATTGGTTATACAACATACATTATGCAATACAATAAGTTACGGTTGAATTTATTTGACCCTCATAAGTATTACATTGTATGCACTCTGTTTGATACAACATTTGTGCGTGGCACACTGTTGTTGTCTTCACATATACAAATCATTGGGTCTTTGGGAAAAAGTCCAATGTGGATTGAAATAACCCATATACTGTAATATTTAAATGCCAAGGTGCATTCTGAAAATCCATGATATATGTTTATACACTTTTTTTCAGACAACTCCTTTACTTTTACTCATTGTTTTTAATCTGACTATTGAGCAGGTGAGACATTGTCCACCATGTCTTACTACAGCAGTTGCAGCGACAATGTCATCTGTGTCCTGACACCACAAACACCAAAACAATTGTGCGGGATGAAAAAAACTGCAAACAGCTGTAGGTGTTTCTTGGTGCAAGACCACCATTGAAGTAGATAGATAGGACAGGTGTAGGGCAGTGGTTCACTGTACACGTTTAGGACAAGCTCAAGCAAATAAACCTTTGACGTCAGATTAACCTTATACCCTCCGCAAGACTAACATTCTACATGAATCAGTGTATCAAAGCAATATATTTGCAGTGAAGCGCAAAAAATAATTTGTCCAGACTTGAATTGCACCAAAACAGAGGAACAGTGCATGATGTTGAGTAGGAAGAAAAAGGGAAATACTTGGAAAAGTAGTTCTTGTTGAATCTCCAAATATAAATCTGTAAGAGGGTCAACAATAGTTTATGAAAGAGCAGGCTTTGCATCACAACACAAATGTACTCTCAGAGTTTCCACGGCAAAGAAACTTGTAAATATTTTCTGACAATTACTATTGAAAAAGTTATCCCTTAAAATAAATTATCATGTAGCACAGTATATAATCTTAATTAAAAATCTAATTTGTAATCAACAAAAAAAACAATTACTTAATGTAGCTTAGACACACCACACTACAAATGAACATTTAAATATGTACATATTTACGGACACTTTTAACTAATGCCCACAGTGTGAGTTCTGCAATCAGAATGGCAAAATTCTGCAAAATGGTGCCTATGACTTTCAAAATCAATGGCACAAAAAGAGGATAATAGTAAGCAAACTACTAAAATGGGCAACACATTTTCACCCCAACCTATCACATGCAAGTACACAATTGCAACAGTAACACCAAACAATTGCAAACACCAAAACACATGCATCACGCTTGACCCACTCCTTCTATTAATAGAAAAGTAAGCTACAAGTCCTTTTCCTGCACACAAGGTAGGACCTCACATATAATACTCCAAATGTGTTGAGAAACTACACTCAGTGTACCCCAACACAGTCCTTTTAGGGACTACCTATTACATATATATGCAGACATATAGCAACATACACAACATGTTTTCTACCCATCCTTTTATAACCACGGCTATTTCACTGGCAGCTATGAACATCTTGTTGTAGCCACCAATACAAGTACATTTGTTACACACTGAAATACACACATTGCCAAGGTTTCAAAGATCAAATGACAGAAGGGTAGAGGTGAGGGCTGGAATGAGAAATACATGTAAAATCGTGTGGTCAAACATCCATGGAGTAATATAGCCCTCGCTTTGACATCAGTGCAGAGCCTGCGAACGCAGGTTCGAATCCCGGCAGCGCCAAACTCAGCGTTTCATCCTTCCGAGGTCGATAAATGAGCACCACACACCGTGGGTAATAATAAGCAGCGCTCAGATACCTGAGGGTTCGTAGCGCTATATAAATGCCAAATTATTATTATAACTATTGCACAGAAATGTGTGGCTTAATGGCCAAAGCTATTCTGCATATCTGTGTGTATGATAATAACCAATCAGCTGACATGGTACATTAACATGGCTACGTACCTCTGGCGTGATACAGAATACCTGCATGCATGCCAACAACCAATGAGACTGTTTATATTTTGTCATTGCCGCAGCTTTTGGGATAAACAGTGACAAAAAATGCTTTCCTGTCCTCCCAGGCCCATACCAAGTGTCCCCCACATCTGTGCCAGCTCCCCCCACTCTATTGATGGCCTCCTCCCCTCCCCTGCTCTCTCCCATTCGCCCTACAACACTTGTTGTTTCCATGACACAGTTTCAGTGAAAGTGTGAGCCACAGTTATACCCCAGGTTACAGTCAAGGGCATGCAACAAATGTTAAAGCCTCGTGTTGAAAATGTGGGTCCTATCACCCCTACAACTCCCAAATTTCACTTTGTGTCCCCTTATCTCCACCCACTCCTAGACTATTATCATTTACATGTTTTTTCACCTACAAATAACTGTTTTCTGCATTTTATTTTCCAATACCCTTGGCTATAACCTGGGTATAAAAAAATAAAAAAAGGTGGCTGTTTCAGTTATACACACAGGGTTTCTTGGCAAATTACCCAAGATATAGCTATCTATTTTGGAAAAGGGGGCACCCTATTTTCCATCAAATACAAAATAAATTACTGGAGGGAATAACCCCAAACCGCAAAAGGATCGCAAGTCTATGATTCATAACCAAGTTGTTTTGGATATGGTCCAAATCTGTCTAGTAGTTTGGGCTGTGCGGTACAACAAAAATGTATCTTTTTTGTCTATGTGAAAATTAATGAGTACTAGAGCGAAACTATGTTTTTTTGTTTTCTGAATAATGTTTATATTTTTCAAAGAATGTTTCCAAAACTTTCCAGTCGTGTGGGGGAGGAGGCAGTAGGACGGGGTATAGATATAGGGCCAGGAGTAGTGGGTAGAAAAAGTAGTGTAGCACAATCTGAGCAACATAAAAGCCATTTTGGAATATAGGCCTCAGGTAAGTAAAATGTTTGTCTTTTCGCAGCCACCGGCATCATGTATTGCATAACCATGAATTTCTTGAGCATGCAGATGCAGCAGTGTGCTGGAGAAATGTTGCAAATTGGCAGTTCCATGGAGAACTTACCCACAAGGAAATGGGACCAGTAATACTTTTGAGGTCAGCAAGCCAGGCACACGGGTGCTCGCTGGGGAGTGTAGAGAATGAAATATTAAATACAGTCAAATTAAATCCAACCACAGTGGGTAAGCAGTTTGAAATCACCCGTTGGCAGATGGTCACGGGAAGAGGGTGGTGGGGCAAGGGGGAGAGCGAAGGGGGACCAATCACAATGAGAGGTTTTGGTGTCCCTAGGGTGAAACTGTGTTTTTTGTCCTTGCTGTTTTCCAAGGAGCACCTAATCTGTTGGATGCTGTGTCAATGTCTCCCCTTTGCGAAGCTCAGGTTGGCAAATGAATACAGTTCCAGTGGTTAGCACAATCACGTAATGCATTGGCACATAATTGTGAGGTCATGTGGGAAGGCTTATAATATTACAATGGGTGGTGTGGGAAAATGGGGGCCAGGATGGCAAGAGCAAATTACAGTCACTTAATGTATGCCTGGATATAGGAGAATGACATAGTCCTACCAATCTGCTTTTGTAAAGTGTATCAAAACTGGTTTCAAATGGGTTCATGCAAATTATGTTGTTTGTGTATTGAAAGTTTGTCCACTGTGGGCAGCGTTGACAGCTCTCTTCACTTAGTGCAGTTCCACTTCACTGTTTGAACCTTGCTCTCCCATCTGCATCTGGGCCTAAATAAATTAGGTTACTTCCTGCTTGGTGTACACTCCTTTTTGGATTACATTGGTGTTACAGTCGTTACTTGCTTTGGTGGACCCCTCATACATTTGGAGGCCCCAGAAAGCTCCCCAGTTCCCTCGGCAGGCTGCAGGCTTAGGGTATTCTGACTGCACACACTGGGGGGGGGGGTGGCCAGGCGCGTGCTGACCAATCTGAGGTGCAAAACCGAGCTGACTTCTCAAAGGTTTGCCTTGTCCTGTGTGCCACCCGTGCTCAGGTGGAGGTACAGACCATAGGGAAGCTCAATGCCAGAAGGACTCGAGGGTCTCTAGGATGTGTGAGTGTACCCTTGTATGTACACGCGATACTGTGGTTGCATGCCCACAGAGGGGGGTGGGATTTTTATGGTGTTAGGATGCATCCTACAGGTGGAAGTAAGATCGGCCATAGTAATCGTAGATGTTAGTTACACCCCTCTGATCGGAAGAGAGTGTGTGGCTGGCACGTCTGCGTTAGAGCAGAAGGGTGCATAGGTGGTGATGGACCCCGTTGGATGGGAGCTGCACATAGTGCAGGCGATTGTATAGTTTTGGCATTAATGGGATGGGGTGTTGATGATTTGCTGATTTATTGACAGAGGGAGCACAGTAGGATAGTAGATGTTGCTATTTCGTTGGTTTAGTATTTAGAGTATTTGGTGTTTTATGTGGGGTCGGTCAAGGTGGAAGGGTCGTCGCCAGAGACAGTGTGCATATAACTGCGCTTGCTTAAGTAGTGGCAGAAGCAGGGCCGAAGGGGGATGTGGCCAGGAATTTGCATACTAACAAAGAGTATGTTAGGGAACATTTGGGCCAGTGTAGAAGGCAATTCTTTTGCTAATATTGAGTGAGTGGGCGGGACTGTGGAGAAAGCCGGTGAGTATGATAGGTGTGAGTTGGTGGGTCTGTGGAGAAGGCCATTGAATGTGGATAGGGTGTGAGCAGGAGGAATAGTAAGTATGAGTGTGTGCGTGGAGGGTGGGGTTGTGACAGAGGTAAGAGTGAAAGGAGGGTATTGGGGAAGTACAAAGGAAATAAGGGAAATTGGGATATTTTGGGGTATAAAGTGGGAAAAAGAAGTACAGTCAGAGTGCAGACATGGGTGGGAATTTCTTTCACGATATACACGCGGTACAGGACAATGTGGGACAGTGTTTTCGTGAACGGCCAGGAGGAGGAATGTTCGATAACGGAAATAATGAAAAGCATGTTTTTGTATTTACTAGCAACCTATAAAGTATCCAAATTACAGAGCAGGCATTCTAGGGCTCTGGAAGCTCTATGACGAGAAAATGGAGGAGCCCGTAAAGGGGGGCCGGCAAGACAGTGATGCAATGGTGCCTCCTAGTGCATCGCACCATCCCTTTGGAGTGTATCCGACACTGAAACCTGCCATGGGGTACACCAATCTACGGCACTTGTCCTCAAGCGGGCAGGGGCAGGAACAAGGAAAGGCAAGTCAGAGGCAGGCGGCATTAGGGCACAAAAGGAAACTAGCAACATAAAGTATTTGGCTGACATTGAAAAGAGCATGCAGCAATAGCTGGCCACTATGTTCAAGGAGGCAGAGAAGGTGATAGCAAAGGAGATGCGGAAAAAGGAGAAGGAGCATGGGGCCACCATGGGCACAAAGGGTTGGACATCAGGGAAGATAATGTATAAGATAGATTAGGGGACTCTCATAAAAAGGAGGAGGAGCAGGACGAGGTTGATGAGGACTACATATGCCTCGGACAAGGATGAAGGAGCAGGCATGGGTACTGGGGAAAAGTGGGACCATGAACTCTGGGATATGGATCAGGAAAAGAAGAGTGGACAGGATGAGGAGAAAAGGGGGCCAGCTTTGGAGGGAGCAGGGACTGGTCCAGGACACTTCACAGTGAAAAGGGCAGGATGGTGGTGGCAAAGGCCCCAATGGAAATGGTGGGCCTTGGTCCTCAGACCCAACTACCCCTGTTATAGAAGGGGAGGGGAGATGCACACTAGATACCGTGGCAGACAATGGACAGAGACAACTTAATATACGGCTTGCCTTCCCTTATGGCAGGGGCGAGCAAGTGCATCTAGACCCTCGGGAAGGAGACCGCAGGTATATGGAAAGCTTGTTTATGACAATAGTGGGGGAGCAAGGAGACAAAATATGGGAACAAGTGGGATACAACAGGGTAAAACTGAGTAGTAATATACACAATGGGGTGCCCTTTAACAACAGTTGCGCCAATGTATGGAAAGTGCTAAGAAGTATGGACCCCGATACTTCAGACATGGGGGCCATATTCGCCCCAGAAGATGAAACCAGATGAGGACACAGCAGAATACATATGACGGATACTGGAGATGTGGACGCTAGAGACCCGACAATCGTGGGATGACTACATACCCATATTTGATCATATATTTGTTTGAGGGCCCTCCTAGCAGAAAGTGGGTGCAAAGTAGACAAGTAGACAAAGAAAAGCTACAGTACTGTGAGACAGAGGTGGTGTACCTGCAGCAAATAATATCAGCAGAGGGGCAAAAGAAAGCACCAGAGAGAGTGGAAATTATACACATGACACCACCGGCCTGCAGGGTAAATGAAATGCAGCGATTCTTGGGTGCAATTACTGTAAGGCTTGGGTATTTGACTATTCAAAATTCATGAAGCCCATCAGGCACGCAAAGAAACACAAAAGGTTGAAAACCCCATCAAATGGAACTAAGGGACGAATGAAAATGTTGCAGATCTCAAAAAGGCACTGGCCCAAAGCCCAGTGTTGGCAACCCTAAACTATAAAGAGAAATTCTGTTTAATTTCACATTCTGATGGCATGGTGATGACAGCTGTCTTCACCTAATAAGAAAACCATAGGGGCACAAGCCCCTGGCCTGGCATACTACAGCAGTCTGCTAGAATCAGTAATGCAGGGACATTTTCCATGTAAACATGCTCTTGCAGCAGCAGAGTTTGCCATACTGAAGGCAGCCACCATAGCAATGAGGTGCCCAGTGGTTGTGTACATGGAGCACTCACTGTTTGCGATCTTTGAAAAATCATATTCCATGTGAACTTCTCAGAGGGCTTTGGAATATGAGGTAATAATGACAAAAATAGCAATTGAGGTTATACGATGTTGTGTAGTGAGCCCAGCAACATTCATAGCACAGGTATGTATGTATGTTCACAATTGCTCATCTTACATGCACAGGATTCAAGGGAACCCCCAAGTGCAGGAGGAACCCATAGAGGGGAGTGACATGCTCCTTGTTGACGGTTTATTAACCATGAATTTGAGCATGGGATGCCAGCACATTGGTGCCGTTTTAGTGTACATGAGGGAGAATTTTACATTTGGTCTGAAATGCGGTTGCTAGCTCATTATTTGCCACAGGCGACAGAATTAGTGCCTTTAATAACAGCACTAAACATCTCAGAAGGGCAATCATTTTTCAGACTCAGCATACGTCACCTCTACAGTTCACCCATGATTGGCCTGATTGGAGTGGGGGAGTTTGTAATGGAGTGTAATGGGTCCATTGTTCAGCATGCAGAATTACAGGCACAATTAGTTGAGGTGTTACCCATCCTCTTAGAGGTAGCCATAATAAAATGCACCACCCACACAGGCAGCCTGGAGATTTTGGTTCACAGGGCAATGATATGGCCGACGCAGCAGCTAAAGAAGTGGCCTATTTGCCTGAAGGAACCACCAAATTGCTCCCAGGTAAAAGAGAAAAGGTACCCATGATGGCGATTCAAGAGCATTAATACTAATGAGCCCTTAAAGGCACTGCCCATTGTTCAGATTATGGAACTGCAAGGTGAAGTGCCCAGAGGGCAAAAGAGCTATGGATCAAGAGAGGGTGCTTCCTCTCCCCCACAGATTTAATGTGGAGACAGAACAGCACAGACAAACCTGTAATGCCCCAAAAATTACTCAATGTAGCATTCGAGCAACTCCATTATCTAGCCCATGTGTCAAAGTAACCCATGACTGCAGACATCAATGAGGGGTGGTATGTGCCCAATCTTTATGAGGTGGTTGCTAAATTTAGAACAAATTGTATCACTTGCCAGAACTTCTTCGCAGGACACACACTAAAAACTGTCAGGGCAACATTACCACACCCAGAGGGGACCTTCCAGCACTGACATATTGTCTATGTTGTCATGCAAGATAGGTGTGCCCCTTACAGGTACATGTTAGTAGTGGCATGTCCTTTTTTTACATTGGCATAACATGGGACCCTGTGCCCATAATGATTCAAAATCAGATGCCAAATTTATAGTTCATGAGGTATTTCCTAGGTGGGGAATTTGTGATGAATTGAGGTCTGATAACGGACAACACTTGATCAACAATCTTTTTAAGGAGGTTATAGCCCTCCTGGGGATGGAGCACCGACTCTGCACAGTGTACCACCCTCAAGCCAACACATTAGCTCAATGTTTAAACAGCTTGCTTAAAGAGCACTTGGCCAAGCTGTTCGGGACACTGGGCAAAAATTGGCTTTATTACTTGGTTATTACTTTATTTGCCTTATGCTATTCACCTGGCACAGATAATCACTTGACTCTGCACTACATTGTTACTGGCAGGAGAATGCAGCTGCCTCTGCATGTACAATTTTGGATGCTAAAAGCTCTGCTCAGATACTTGGGGAATAGTTTAACATATACTTGAAGGAACACAGTCTCTCAAATACATATCTTGTCAGGTGTACCCAGAGCGGCCCACCCTTCTACCCTGGAGACTGAATATTTGTTCAGAATTTCACAAGATAGTGGAAAGAGCCAGGCTTTACTGGGCTGCACACTGTCATTTGCTCTTCACAAACCACCATCAAGGTTGCTGATCGCCGAGCATGGATCCACCATTCCAGCTTTCACAGAGACAACAGTGTTACCCCCCTCAAAGGAGAGGAGAGAGGAACCACTTTAGGGGGAGTATTGCTCAGTTGTCATTGACTTTTTCTCTGGAATTAGGTTATACAGGAGGCCTGTGGATGAGAAGGACATTAGGCCTCATGGTAACATTAGCAATTGTACAAGGATTGAACTATAACATATTTTGGTGTAGGGTAGCATTTTCCTGCATTTTTATTTGGACTCTAGCTTCTAGGAGACTAGACAACACTAATAAAATACTGACAAATCAAGCAGAAACAAACAGAGTTTATTTAATGCAGATATGTTTCATGATGTATTGCGGGAGGCAGGACAGAGCATCTGGTAATGTGTGGTAAGATGATATGAGATGTATGGAATGAGAGAGGGCAAACAACACTCATTTTGTGTGCTCGCTCATCCCACATGTCTCAGCGATGCTCAAGATTTTCCTGCCTCAAGAGGTCACGGTGGAGCAAGAGGGATGTGTTATGCACCTGTCACCATGGATAGATGAGAGACACCAACCAGTACACATCATCTTACATGGTTTTCTTTAAGTTTCAAATCCACAGGGTCAACACATCTTAGGTCTAACACCGTCTGCACTAAGGTACGAGCATTCCATAACTGGGGTTAAGAGGTGCCCATAGCACAGAGTCAGCATTGCTGGACTTACAGACAGAAATGCTGAGTATCCTAGAAAGAGGCAAAACAGGTTTGTTAATCCTCTTGGACCTCTCGGCGGCTTTCGTTTTGTTAGATCATGGGAAGCTCCGAGAGGCCCTAGGCGCAGCTGGTAACTGCTCCCATGATGCAATAGATTGGGTATCATCATTCCTAGAAGACAGGAACTCAAAAGTCAACTGGGCAGGTCACTCCACCTCACCCAAACCTGTAGACTGCGGCGTCCCTCAAGGAGCCAGTTTCTCCCCTTTGCTTTTCAATTTATACATCCGTTGCCTTTGTACTCTTCTATCTCAGCTTGGAATTTTTTTCACCAATTTCGCTGACGATACAAAGCTCATCTTAGAGTTGAGTGGAAACCATTCCTTAGACAACGAGAAGTTATCGGTTATCTATAACACCATTGAAAACTGGATTTTAACACACTGGATGTGTCTTAATAGTTCTAAAACGGAACTTATGACCTTTGGAAGCGCTAAAGCCTTAAAAAACCTTGGCTCGGACTATTCCACCTTCACTATAAAAGACTCCACCATTAAGGTATCAAATAAGGTCAAAACCCTAGGTATTTATTTACAATCTTCCCTAGGTGCAGAAGCCCAAACCGCTTATCTAAAGCGAAATTGTCAATATTATCAAAGGCTTCTCTGCCAGATCAGACCATTTCTTAACATCAAGAACAGTGCCACGATAGGGAGAGCTACCATCCTGTCTCGCTTGGACTATATTAACGCGTTAATGCTTGGCGCTAGCAATAATTGCCTGAAACAATGTCAGATTATTCAGAATAATGCTGTCAGGTCCATCACTAACACATCTAAGCGAGAACACATCACCAAGGACAGAAATGATCTCCATTGGTTGGCAGTGAAGGAACGGATCCTGTTTAAATCACTAACCCTAACCCACCGATGTCTCTACGGCACGGCACCAGCATACCTTAAGAAAAAGTTCAGGTGGTATGAGCCAAGTCGTAGCTTGAGATCCGCCAAGCAAGGACTGATCAATCCTAGCCTTCCAGGCAAAGCCACTGGTCTCGGTCGAGCTTTTCCGAGTTTGGCAACTTCCCACTGGAACAAACTGCCTTGCAGCCTTAGACTGGAAAGCAACACCCAACTCTTTAGGAGGCATCTGAAGACCTTTCTCTTCAAATAACTAGGCAATTTCTACACCGAATCATGTTGGCATCTTTCTGCCCCCCTCTCTTTACTTTCTTTTGTGTCGTCCTGTTAATCTTCGTCCTCGTGTCTTTTTCGCGCCCTGATGCTTGCGAGCTACGGCGCGTTACAAATAAATAAATAAATAAATAAATAAAATAAATAAATAAATAAAACTGAAGAGCGGGACATAGGCAGTCATGGACCAATGGTAGGCATGTGGGCCCAGGCCTATGCCCAACTACCTCCCTATTGGGGGGGCTATGCTTCCTTGTCACATTGCACAACGCTGCCCTGGTAGTGCCTCAAGTGGAATTAATGCCCTTCAGTGACCATCCTACGGTACACGAGAGAAAAATTATGGGGCCAAAAAGAGTACAAGAAAGGTGGGTACAGACATTGAAAAGAAACAAGCCCATCGGACTATCCCGCTGCCCTTGTAAATAGTTAGATAGTGTTAGGTTTCCTTTGGTTTTTTCTTTATTTTGGTTGCGCTTGGACAATGCACCATGTTTCTGTATATAGTTTTTCATTAGGTAGTATTTTTGATAGGTTTCATTTCTTCAGTTGGGATCATGGACCCTGGATTGTTCATCTGTATATAGTTCACTATTGGATTCATCTCTTATTTTTGGATTTCCCCATGGAGCAATGGTTTTCACTTTTGTTTTTCCCTTGGATTTGCTTTGTTAGACTGTGACTTTGGACACCTTTCCTTTGGATTATGATTTCTTGTTTTTCATTATTTTACAGACATGCAGCTTTTCTTTTTTTATTCCCATTGTTGTTTGTTTGATTTTAATTCCATTCATGTTGCTTTTAATAAATGTTTTTCTTCATACTTCGATGTGTGGTATTATCTCATTGGTTTCGTGCATGTCATGATATGGGTTTTCACATTCACTTGCAACCATTGTGTGTGTGTGACGGACATGTGTTCATTTACATACTTGCCATTGGAGTTGTATCATGTAATTGCCTTTTCTATGTGGGTGGATGCAATACTTGGTTGGGCCTTTGGGCTGGGGAGGATGGCCATAAGGGCCATGATTGAGGATCGTCATGACCTGGGGGCAGGGGGACATGAGTGGGGGCCTGCTGGCAAGTGCCCTGCACTGCTGGGTGGTGGGGGTGCAAGGGGACATGAGTGGGACATGAGTGGGGGCCTGCTGGCAGGTGCCCTGCACTGCTGGGGGTGGGGGTGCAAGGGGACATGAGTGGGGGCCTGCTGGCAGGTGCCCTGCACTGCTGGGGGGTGGGGGTGCAAGGGGACATGAGTGGGACATGAGTGGGGGCCTGCTGGCAGGTGCCCTGCACTGCTGGGGGGTGGGGGTGCAAGGGGCCATGAGTGGGGGCCTGCTGGCAGATGCCCTGCACTGCTGGTGGGTGGGGTTAAGGGGACATGAGTGGGACATGAGTGGGGGCCTGCTGGCAGGTGCCCTGTACTGCTGGGGGGTGGGGATGAAAGGGGACATGCGTGGGACATGAGTGGGGCCCTGCTGGCAGGTGCCCTGCACTGCAGGGGTGTGGGAGTGCAAGGAGACAAAAGTGGGACATGAGTGGGGGCCTGCTGGCAGGTTCCCCTTAGTGCTGGGGGGTGGGTGTGCAAGGGGACATGAGTGGGGGCCTGCTGGCAGGTGCCCTGCACTGCTGAGGGGTGGGGGTGCAAGGGGACATGAGTGGGGGCCTGCTGGCAGGTGCCCTGCACTGCTGGGGGGTGGGGGTGCAAGGGGACATGAGTGGGGTCTGCTGGCAAGTGCCCTGCACTGCTGGGGGGTGGGGGTGGAGGGGGGTCATGCGTTGATGATCAGTAGTGCAAGCTGACATGTGACTTGTCTGGGGGGCATGCCCATGGTGGATGGGCTGCCTGCAGGACATGACCAGGGGTGCAGGGTAGTCCCCTGTGGTGTGGGCTGCCTGCAGGGGCGTGGAGGGTGTAGAGGGAACACCTGGGAGGACCCACACTGCCAATTCACGTGTAGGACTCCCCTGCACCCCAGATATACACGTACCCCACTCGCACAGGGACTGTCACGTGTGAAACTTCCCGCGCACCCCCGAAATACACGCTCCCCGCTCGCCCAAGGCCAATCGCGTGTGAAACTTCCCGCGCACCCCAGATTTACACGTACCCAAGCCAATCGCGTGTGAAACTTCACGCGAACCCCAGGAATACACGCACCCCACTCGCACAGGGCTTATAGCGTGTGAAACTTCCTGCGAACCCCAGATTTACACCCCCCCGCTCGGCCAAGGCCAATCGCATGTGAAACTTCCCGCACACCCCCGAAATACACGCACACGCTATTTTTGACACAGCGGGTGTTTGTGTTTTTTGCGTACCCCTTTGCACGTCATTTGTCCTAGAGGGCCACAGTATGGGACAATCATCAGAGCTGTATATACGTGCTTTTTGTTAGCGCACATTTTGGCACACATTTTTTTCATGCGCAGGGACGCTACCACCTGCCTTCGGGTGGCGGACGTGTTTAGGCCTGTGCGCGTCTTCGCCCGTGCGCTGGTTTGCCCTATTCGATTCCATGAATACGTGTTGTAGGCGAGCGTGTGGGTGTTCCGCGCACTTTCCTCCTGTACTTCCCCCGTGACGCCCACATTTTCACGCGTTGTTCCCCATTCCGCGTGTCACGCCCCGTATTACGCCTACTTTTGTTATGTGCGCCGCGCTATGTGCGCTTTCGCTGTGGCCGTAGCGCACGCCGTTAGATGACCTGTGCGCCGGCATGCGCCACACAGATTTTCAGTGCACATCACAGATTCTACTCGCGCACGGACTTCCATGAATCGATGTGCGCGGGTTTTGCTGCGATTTTCGCACTTGCACTGCGATTTTCGCACTTGCACTGCAATTCGCACGGTTTCGCACATTAATTCCATGAATCGGCCTCTTAATGTAAGCACTGATTGACCGTTTCTGTAAGGCCACCTATTTTTGGTAACTTTGTGGTAGTCTTCGTAAATATTTACACTGGGTTCCTTGTGTTCCTTACAAACCAGGATCTATTAAAATCCAAAGCCTGCTCAGTGTACAAAATAATATGCCCACTGCTAACTCTGTGAGCGTTTTACACCTAGAGGAAATTCCACAACTGCCACTATATATCCTACTACATGCGATTGCTGACATATCCGAACTATAGGCTGCCTGTGTCTCAGCGCTCTGCCCAGTGGTATGTGTAGAACTCCTGTACACTGCCTCTCTTTCAAACACAGAGAGCATCTTCATTTTGAATGCATGGAATATGTTTGCTGCCTCATAAATCTCTCTCACCTCAGATCGGCCATTTTACCACAGCCATCTTACACGCAACACCCCTCCGAAGACATCACCCACAGGACCTGTGGGGTGGGGAAACCAAATTAACATTGTGCCTTATGCCTTGTACCAAAGGACTAGTAGAAACCAGTCCCGCTGTCTTCCTTCATCCTACACTTGGCCAAAGAACAGGAAATGACAACAAACTTTTGTGCAATACTAGTACTTTGTAACTAAATCTCCTGGTTTGATGGTATTTATTTTTCCACCATTTTCATCTATATTTATCGATATTAAGGTTAAAAAAAGGAATTGTTGTAACTAGTATTTTTTTACCTTTTAGCCCGTGGATCCTGGTCATTTGAAGCTGCGTTCTTGCACAACAATTTAAGAACTGCATATCTACAGCCATTAAAGAAACTTAAAAAGGAATTAAGTTCCTTTTTCAACCTTTCCTCTAAGTTACTTTATGTAATGCGGCTTCCCGTCTCCTCAGTGACCTCTAACCTAGAGAACATATTAGCCATGCGCTCAGAGTCCTACACTGGCTCCCTATCGCTTAACTGACTACATTTAAAGCAATGTGCTTTCCAAAACATCAGACCTGAATTCCTCCAGGATAACCTCATTTGCTATCAACCCACCAGGAACCTCAGATCTGGCTCTGCTCTTCTCCTTGTTATTGTTATCCCCATTACAACTCCACCAGATTGGGAGGATTCTCTTTCTCCATCCAAGCCCCGGCCATCTGGAATTCAGAAAGGCCCTCAAAACTTGGCTGTTCACTACAATAACCTGAAATGTGCATCCCTTCCTCATTTCCATCACCATTGCCTCGTTCACAAGCACCAGCCTCACTGATTGAAACACTATCCAGTCACATTTGCAGCGGATGTCGGCTGTTGTTGTGGTGGCCTGCCTTACACACATCAATCACTGACAACTTCCCATATACAAACCCACAAGTGGATGCTGGCCATTGTTGTGGCGGCCCACCCTAATAACTCAACAGACAGACCACTCTTTGCACATAATCACGCATCGACCCCCCCCAGCCGCCCGCCTTCGTTCTGACTAGTGCGTTCAGGCTACCAGTATACAACACCTGACAGTCTGATAGTAGCTGTATGTTACAAATGAAAAGGACAGCCGATCTTTGGTCGAGGGAACCATGAAGCACTTAGATAGATTGTTGGGCATTGGAAATATATCGCACTTAGGTGGATTTTGGGGGAGGAAATGGGATGCACTTGGATAAATATTGGGGTAGGAAATGGGACGTACTTAGATGGATTGTCGGGGTAGGAAATGCGGTGTACTTAGAGGGACTTTGGGGTGTAGGAAATGTGGTGCATGGGATGTATTTGGGGTGGCAGAATTGTGTAGCCAGTCCAATTAGGCATATGTTTTGTCATCAATGACATTTGTGATGTCATCTTTGATGTCCTGGGTGTTAGTCTTAGCAGTGCACAGTGGTGGCGCGAGTTATGGTTGCTTAGCTTACCATAACTGGCGAATTTCAAGGGTTTTTCGGTTTTACTTGGAACCATACTTGGAACCTTTAACAAAGTTGTTTCACTGAATTTCATAGGTTTTTAGTAGCACAACTTAACCATAACGTCCCTTTAACAAAGTTTTTTTCACTGAATTTCATAGGTTTTTAGTAGCACAACTTAACCATAGCGTCCCTTTAACAAAGCTTTTTCATTGAATTTCATAGGTTTTTAGTAGCGCAACTTAACCATAACGTCCCTTTAACAAAGTTTTTTTCACTGAATTTCATAGGTTTTTAGTAGCGCAACTTAACCATAACGTCCCTTTAACAAAGTTTTTTAACTGAATTTCATAAGTTTTTAGTAGCAAAGTTAACAATAGTAACTTTGAATTTATGTACATGTAATATGGAAAATACTGAACCACTTCTATTGAATGCAATGTCCTAATGACAAATTCGGACAACAGTACCACTAGCTAAAAAGTCTGGGGGGGCATGTTTCATTGTTATATTACAACATGATAACATTTAAAAAATTCACAAAGTAGTACACATACATATTATATGTAGTAATACATAAGAAATGTAACCCATATACGTACCACACTAACCATTCATTTAAATACAATATATTCTAAAATGGAATATACCAAGAGAAGATAAATAGGCTTCCAACATAATTACCTGACAGACACTCCACAACTAAGACCAAGACCAGACCTACAGACTACTCAGAACATATCTTACCTGAAATAGTAAGTGTACATCATTTTACTCATATCTTTATAAACTTTCTGTATTAGATTAAAAAAAAAATATATTATACATATTTTTTTTTTCTCACAGAAATGTCTAGTACTCTGGAATGGCTAGAGGAGCACTTCCCACATGACGAAATGTCAGAAAATAGTGAAGCTAATGGTACACACTTTACAATATAAACCATTTAAGTGTTATTATTTTATATATATTTAACATATATATTTCTTTTTGTACAGAGCATACCAAAATAGAAAATATGTCTGAAGAAACTGTTATGGAAAACACGCTTGACAGCTTAAAAGAAAACATGAATTTATTATTGAGCAATTTTAATAATTTGAAAACTTTTGTTGAGGATCATTTTAAAACAAAAACCTCATACCATTGTCCCACATGTACTTGTCCCCCTCACCATATCCCAGTCAATTATCCCCAAACCCTCTCCATAATCCAAAACATTTTGATGAGACTTCCATCCCGTCTTCACCTGATATCAATCATGTTGAAACCCCTAATTCTCCTGTTTTTGTTTCTGTTTCTGTCTCACCTTCTCTGTCATAAGTTATTAATATATGTGAAATAAAGTTAAATGTTTATATTGTGTTGTAATTACTTCCCATTTTTTATTTTTTTTAAAACAATGTTTTAAAAAAACAGACAGTGTGGGTGTTCTGAAATGTTCGCAAATAAACGAAAATGGAGGTGTCCTGAAGAACACTATACCTGTCCGTATTGTTCGCTAGCAAGTTGAAACTGTTCTAAGAACCCAATTGGTGTCCTGAAATGTTCGTAATTAAACGAAAATGGAGGTGTCCTAATAAAGAACACTATACCTGTCCGTACTGTTCGCTACCAAGTTGAAACTGTTCTAAGAACACAAGCGGTGTCCTGAAATGTTCGTAAATAAATGTAAATGGAGGTGTCCTGAAGAACAATATACCTGTCCGTATTGTTCGCTAGAAAGTTGAAACTGTTATAAGAACCCAATTGGTGTCCTGAAATGTTCGTAATTAAACAAAAATGGAAGTGTCCTAATAAAGAACACTATACCTGTCCGTACTGTTCGCTAGCAAGTTGAAACTGTTCAAAGAACACAAGCGGTGTCCTGAAATGTTCGTAATTAAATGAAAATGGAGGTGTCCTAAAGAACACTATACGTGTCCGTACTGTTCGCTAGCAAGTTCAAACTGTTCTAAGAACCCAATTGGTGTCCTGAAATGTTCGTAGTTAAACGAAAATTGAGGTGTCCTAAAGAACACTATACCTGTCCATAATGTTCGCTAGCAAGTTACATTTTCTAAGAACACAATTGATGTCCTGAAAAGTTTGTAATCAAACGAAAATGGAAGTGTCCTAAAGAACACTATATCTGTCCGTAGTGTTCGCTAGCAAGTTTAAACTGTTCTAGAACATACGCGATTTCCAGAAATGTTCGTTTGATGTGTGACACACTTTCAATTAATTCAGGAACTGAACACTGTCCGTAGAACATCAAAGCGCATACGCAAACCAATGTCCATGCATTTGGTGTCCTGCGGACAGGAGCTTCCTTCGCGGACCTGTTCGCGAAGGGATCATGTGACTGCGCCCATGCTGATCGCGTGTTCTGAATGCGGACATTGTTCGTGTCCCCGAACAATTTAAAAGTACATTTTCAAGTAATCCACAATATTTTTCCATAAAAACTCATCATGGCACAAGTCCCACATAGTAATCCTGAGTTTCTACATATCTTTTGAAACTTTTTGAACCATTTTTTGTGTTCGATCTGTCCGCGGACAGCGCGCATGTCCGCGAACCACGTACAAGCACCCGTATAAAAGACCACACCCTAGAGCTTATTCTCATTGTGTTTCTGGCTATTCTTCAGAGCACAGCTATTTCTCCAGAAACTTGCTAATTCCACCATCGAGATGGCATCCCTGGCTGCATAACTGTCACCTGATGCTGCACCTGCTTCAGCACCACCCCCACCCCCTCCACCACCACCACCTTCCCAAGGGCCTGAAGAGGGGAACAGGAGTGAGGATGCAGAGGAGGAAGAAGAGGATGAGGAGAATGAGGTAGACAAAATCCCTACTAACCGCACTAGACGTGAGTCTTGGGTGTGGCGGTTATTTTCCATTTAGGGAATGATCCTAAAGCTCGTGCGAACAGTGTTATCTGCAATGAGTGCAAAATGATACTCAGTCGCAGGAAGCACGGTAAGTACATTTTGGGACCACGACCATGAAGCGACACCTGAGGTCATTTCACTCTGGGGCTATTCGCAAGGTTGCGGTTGTACCTTGCGAAGAACATAGTAGGTTGATTTCCTCTACTTCATCCTCTGTTTCTGATCCTGTCACCACAAGGACCACCTCTGTGGGACAGCGTCTTCCTCAAGCTGCCTCACAGGCCATATAGAATTCTGATGACCCTTACCTTTCGAGGGTCACAGTTGTATGTATGTACTGTGACACAGTACTCTGCAGGGGGAGGGACTTCAGAGTGCTTTTGAGACTATCGTCTCAGAGCACGAGAAGACCTGCTCACTACCCAAATAAAACCCACTCTACATCTTCCTCTCTCAGCTCGCCCTTTCTTATCCCTGTGGTTGGTGTCCCCCCCTTTACCCTCCTCTCCCCTCCTCTCCTAGTGTATCATGTCTAAAAAAACAAAAAAATATACAAAATTACAAAAATCAAAAAAAATAAGGCTCTTTTCAGAGCCGCCTTTCACAGTTAAAAAATAGAAGTGAAGATAAATAAAGCAGGGCCTTTGTATTTCTTAAAAGTCTGCGGACAGTTCGCAAAAATTAAAAAAATTGGGGTGCTACCCTATTGTTACCATTGCATTTTTCTCTGGGAGGAAGTGGTGGCTCTGAAAAGAGCCTTTGGGAGGTGTTTCTGTGTCAAAAATTATAAATACTTAACACCTACTTCAAAATGGATGCTGTATTTCTAAAAAAGGTTGCAGTGCATTTTGTACATTTCTCAGAAAAATCTGATTGCCAGCATAAGTAAGATGGACTCCATCGCTGCGAAAAATGTATGTACTACGAAACATAATATTTTCATTGTGAAAAGAGGACATGCCAAAATCTCTTAGAAATGCACAAACAGCCTTATTAACATTGCGCCTTGCTTTTTCCATTTGTGGACCAAATGAAGAAGAACGAAGCCACATTTGTCTCTGCGCAGTCCGTGAAAATAGTACTTGAGAATTAGGAAACATGTCCATGACTTTCCCAAGTCCTTCTTTCATAGCAAATTGCAAAGAAATTCCAGACACATGTCCTAAACTGTTCCCTTCACAATGAATTACAATTATGTCTGGATGTTGCTTTGTTTCCAAAGTAGCACAGAGAGGTAGCAAGTCCAACCACTTCATTCCACGTACTCCATGCCAGTGTACTTCCACATGTGGAAATCCAAGATCTACAGCTACTCCACAGCTTTGTGCATGCACCTTCAACCAATGTATCCACGAATCTCCCAAAATCCAAACAATCTGTTATCTGAAACACACAGCCATAGCTATCTGTTGTTCTCCCAGCAAAAAGAGTATCTGAGAAACTCTCTCCTGGCACAACACACCCACTAAACTTTCCTGACCAATCCCTTTCACTGCTCATTCTCATTTGCATGACTTCTGAACCCAAAAATCCCCGGATGTAACTCCCGATGTCCACGAACTACCGCCATGTCCACAAACATATCGTAACATGAACAGCCCTTCTACCATTTCCACTTCACTCTCTGTGCCATTCCCTCATTGGATGTAGCTAAGAAATCACTTGACCATGCACCAATCACATTCAAGACCTCTACATCTAACTGCATCATCATACATCAGCACTACAAATGTACTGTGAATCTCTCTGAGTACAAGTGTCATATCATTGGCAAGCACCATCTACAAGAAATACTGTACAAGTCTCCAAGATTTCTACTTGAAGCTCCATGCATATCCATATGCATGAACACAAACTACAGGTATGCATATTTTCTGTACAGTACATGAACACATTTTCAAACTGACTTTTAGCTTGTGTAATCTGTAAAATGAATCTACTGTCTTTTTTCCAATTTCCTAAAATCAACTATCACTTATAAACCTTTATACTATTTACTTTCTTAATACACACACTATCAAATCATGTTAAACTAACATTTTTTAAATGAAATTGATAGACTACATATATTGAAACTAAATTGCATGCATGCACACTCTATGTTTCAATCTAAAAAAATAATACTTATACAATTACATTTATTTATTTATTTATTTATTTATTTGATTACTTTAATGTAAGCATGACATTAAGGCACTATTACCTAAAATAGCTTAGCTACAGAAATGGTGGTATTCAGTGGTACATTATGAATTTCACAAGACATACTAAAGATATGTTGTTTGTTACAGTTACTCATTGCAATACAATTTGTTCATTAAGAACATATCATATCTATTGAACTGGTGCGACGTATCTTATGTGATTAAGATAGTTTTAATGGTTTTAAGGAAGGCGTTGAGGATTTCAATTAAAAAAATCAATATCTAAATTAAAAACAATTCTATATACAAACAAACTTAGTAATTTGTTTCTTTTACAATTGCAGTGAAGACCATTCTCCTGAAAAGAAGCAGCCAAATTTCAAGAACAAAGAAGAACTAAGAATTAAACTGCTCATTTTAGAAAAAAAGTAAGTAGAATATCACCATAATATTTGTATTATTACTCAAACATACTGTAAAGTTAATTCATGCTATTTCTGTGCCTAAAAATAGAGATTGTGCACCATTCTGTCCAAAAATCCCCATGTCTTAATCAGCGATTTACAGCCAAAATGGCGCACAAATTCCTACTTTTGGGCACACAAATTACCCAACTCAACCGCCAGAATTTTCATATTATAGAACAAACAACTGTTTTTATTGTATACATTAGATTTACTATTTGTACTTCTCCACACCACTAGCTTATTTTGTTCTGTCTTCTGAACCTGAGTTTAGTAACATATTAATTGAAGAATACACATCCCTATTAGTTGTGGTTCCCAATGCACAATCAGACACCATTACATACATCATCTTACTCAAACGCTCATGCACACAGCACACATACATTGCAGAACACCCCAACCCATACCTTCTTTATTTTCTTCAACAGACCCTAAAGAATGCCTACCAAAAGTCAAGCCCGTAGAAAGCAACGCAGAAGTAGAGCAAATGAAAATAAAAGTGTCCAACATAAGCATCATCTCTAGCAGAATTTGTAAAAAAAGTTCAAACAAAACAGCTAATACAGTCATTTAGTGAAACACAAGAAGTTTCAAGTACAAAAACTTTGCCTTCTCTATCAAAATGTAAAACAATTAACCGAAAATCAGCTATCACTACAGATAAAACTACTTCTTTAAATTTTAATATAGTGCAAAGTAAGCATACCAAGAAAAGTATTTTAGCCAAAATGTCCCGTCACAAAGTCCTTCAAAATCTTATAAAAACAGGAGATAAATCAGGTTCAATGCTTGAAACTTATCGTAGGAAATTAATTTTAGAAGCGTTGATAGATAGTGCAATTCTTCTCAAAAGAAAGTTATTTATTTTAGTTTTAAACAAAATGAAACCACTAACAAAACTAATAACTAAATTACAAAAAAGACTTCTCAATAAACGAAATGTCAACAGAAAGAACTTCTTAAGTATCTGCGGAGGTGAATGGAGTCACACTACGAGCACAGAACCATACTTTAATGAAGAAGCGTACAAACAAAAACAAACAAATACAATTGCCATACATAGCACTGGTCGAGGTTATGAAAAAGTTAATAATACCATAATGGAACAAGAAGTACTCCTTACAAAAATATGCCCTGAAAACTTAGAATTACCCCTCCATTCAACTGAATTAGAACGTCTAGTGTAAAAATGGCCATGCACGTCAAAATGTAACATTCGTAAACAATTTTTCAAGTCTTTACGCCAATTCCTCAATCAATATGTAAAAAGCAAAGACAAAATCAAAATTAAACTACTGCAAAATATGGATACCTGTCCAGTGCGCAAACACACAGGACTACAATGACATTCATTGGCCTGCATTACAGGACCTACTTGTAAAACCAACTTCCATAATATCAAAAGAATATCAACACATCATTCAACTATAAGAAAACTAGTCTATAAACTGTACTATGCTAAAAGTCCTGCTTTAGCACTAGCACATTTACATAACATTCTTCTACATGGTACAGCAAAAGACCTACTTCAAGAAATTGACTAAATCCAGAAAAAATATTTTGGAAGTGAAAGCCATTTACAGAATGAAATAGCTTTAAACCAAATTAGCAACAATTCTACACATGGCAAACTTTTGCTAAACACATACAAAAAAGAAATACTAAAATGTAAAAGTACATCAGCTGAAGTACCAAACCATGTATGTGTATGTTGCCGCAGAACTTTTTATAAACGTAATACGAAAAATGTAGACCTATCATATACAATAGAAGACAATGAAGATTCTAAATGTTTTGAATTAGCTCTCTACCTTGTAGCAGAAAACAAATACGAAATAAGTGACCCCTTAATACTTTGCAGTTACTGCACTACAAAACTTGACAATTACCAAACTCCTTCACGTGCTATGACATATAATTTGGAATTATACCCACTACCAAAACCCCTACAACAACTTAATTTATATGAGAGCATCATAATTCAAACAGTACACACATTTCAAGCAATAATACTCCTTCAACCAAAAACAGTAAAATTACCTTCCTCTGAATTGTTGAAAGGCATTCGTGGAAAGTAGGTTATTTACCATTAGATCTAAAAGAAAATGTGCATACTCTAGGAGTGCAACGTCCAATGCAGCAATCTTTAATTATCTTAGAAAATGGAGTACCTACAAAAGACAAAAAAATATGGCAACAGCTGGTAGATTTACATAAAGTTAGACAAGCCTTACAATATCTTAAAGAGAATAATGAATATTACAAAGAAATTAATATTGAAGAAAACTTGAAAGATACAACTGAAATAATTCAAGAAACACAGGAAGCTGGTCAATTTGAGCTACTAGATCCTGCTACAATATCAAATACTTTAGACCATTATACAATTCATCCTTTGCACTCTAATGACACCATAGAAGATGCACTGGAAAAATACCAAATGCGTCAAACAAAAGGATCACCAATCAGCACATGGGAAAAAAGTATAGAAGCACGTGCTTTTCCTCTACTCTTTCCTACTGGCAAAGGAGGAAGGTATGATGATAGACCTATTCAAATATCAGCTTCAGAATACCGCTCATTACGGATGTATTCTGAAGATCCCAGATTTAGACAAAATGTGGAATACATATTCCACCTACTCTTTGAAAGTGAACTAGCAATTTTATGTCACGGAGTTGCACACATATTACAATCAGGATCCCACTTTCAAAATATGACAGCTACACAATTATTACCAAAACTGCAACAAAAGGATGAGGTTTTACAATCAATTATTACAAATCTATTAGCAAATATGTGTGGTACTAAAGAGTACTGGTTTCAACGTCATGGAGATGTACGTTGTATGATCAGAAACCTTGGGCCACCCACTTGGTTTGTTACATTAAGTTGTGCTGAATATGCATGGGAAGATTTACATGATTTCCTACGCATATCAAATGAAAACAAAACAAACATAGATATACTAACACCAGAAGAACTTTGTTCTTTGGATCCTATTAATGTTTCAAGATATTTTCACCATTTTCATGATCTTCATGCAGAAATTTTACAATTTAAAAGACATAAATGTGGCAAATATTGTCATCGCAAATACAAAAACAAAGGGAAATACTACACAAAATGCCGATTTGGTTTCCCTAGACCAGTTACAGATACAGGTCAAGTGAACAACCTCATGTCTTCATTTAGACATAGTGTTAAAAGTAAGTCACCTAAAAATACATATTACATAAAAAGAAAAGAAGAAGAAAAATATATAAATGATTATAATGCAATCATTGCCCACTTATGGAATGCAAACATAGATGTGCAGTACATTGCAGACAATTCTACTGCAGCTGCACAATATGTCACAGCATACTTAACCAAAGCAGAAAAGACAGAGCTCCAAGACCTCTGGAATGACCTGTCATCAGATAAAACAGTGTCTCAGAAATTATACAGCTTGGGCATAAAAATGCTCTCCCATAGAGAATGTGGATCATATGAAGCAGCTGATCGTTTGACTGGTACTGCATTGTATGGTACATCTGAAAATATAGTATGGCTAAGTCTTGGTCCAGCTAAATCTAGAAAAAGAGTTCTAAAAACATGCAAAGATATAGAAGCAATAGCCAAACATGATCCCAACAGCGAAGACATTTTAAAAAACAATTTATTGGACACATACTACCCAAACAGAAGTAATACTTTGGAAACCATGTGTCTATACCACATAGCCCAAGACTACACATACAAAAATAATATAAAACCTGATGAAAAAAAAGGTAAACACAGAGTGACAAACTGTGAAGGCAGCTTAGTTAAACTCACTAAACCAAATTTAATTAATCATATAAAATTGTCATTGAAGACTCCTCAACATAAAGAAATACATTACATGTCCCTGCTACAACTGTTCAAACCATGGAGAAAAGAAGAAGAAATACTAGAAAACTATGACTCATATGAAGATGCTTTCAAAGCAAATGAAAGCACTATAACTGATGTAAACTTTACACAATACAAAACAATGTTGCGCAATGAACAGCAACACGAAGACGAACTCCAGGCCCAACTAGATAAAGACACTCCTGACAGTAGTCAACCTTCTGTAACAGGAAGCCAAGAACCACTTGGAGAACCACTAATAATAAATGAGGCAGAATTAGCTATGATAGAAGTAGAAAACACCATGTGTCAGTATGAAGATAAAGAAGACTTAACTATACTACAATCAAAACTAAACAACAAACGATGTAGCATTTTTGAAGAAGTAACAAAACAAATTGCACATGGTGTACAACATGAAAATAAAGAATGTTCCTGCCATAATTATAAACCTATACTACTGTACGTCAGTGGTGAAGCTGGTTCTGGCAAAACATTCCTAATCAAAATCATCAGTAAATTCCTTCAACAATTGACAAACAACAAACTGTCAGCTGTTGTCACTGCCCCCACAGGTTTAGCTGCTTACAACATAGGTGGTGTCACTTTACACCGATTGCTACTATTGCCAGTAGAACACCAGAACAAATTAGACTATTACAAACTTTCTGCAGAAGCTGCAATGGAACTACGCAGAGTATTGAAACAAATCAAAATGCTACTAATAGATGAAGTGAGCATGCTCTCCAACCTAATGTTGGCTTTGATTCACCTCAGATTACAAGAAGTACTGAAAACAAACTATGAAGAGCTCTTTGCAGAAAAACACATTATTGTTTTCGGAGATATTCTTCAATTGACACCAGTAAAAGGTGAGCCTATTTTTAAAACATTAGGACACAAACTCTGCCATAAAACTCTTGGCAGCATTGGAAATGTCAACCTTTGGCAACATTTCCAATACAGAGAATTAACAGAAAACATGCGGCAATCTGCAGATCTCACTTATGCCAACATCTTAAAAAGTATCAGAGTTGGTATACTCTCTAAAGAAGCAGAAACAATATTGAAAACCCGGCAAATTAATGCACTTTATGGCGATAATGCATGTGCTACAGATGTTATGGAACAATTAGCCCACAAAAATGTCTGTTGTATGGCTTAATGCCAACTCTTGCAAGCTGTTTCAAATTCAATGAAATAATGTTAAGTAAAGAAATGCAACCAATAATGGAAATTAGCGCCACAGACAAACTAGATGTCCATGGTATGACACTACCTATGTGTGACCAATCCAAAACAAGACTAAATAGTTTAGAAAAATCAATCTCAAACACAGCAGGCTTAGAAAAGATAATAAAATTATCCTTTAATTGCAGAGTAATGCTTAAACGTAACCTTGATGTGGACCAAGGACTAGTTAATGGAGCACTGGGTACAGTTGTTGGCTTTCAAACATACCCACGTGACAACAAAATTAAGTTTGTCAATATACTCTTTGACAAACTTTCAGAAGTTAAAAGGATAGGACGCTCAACAGCTCGATTCCTTCTCTTCAAAGACATGTATGTACGCAGAGAACTATTTTCTCTAACTCTTGCATACGCAGTCATGATTCATAAATCACAAGGTCTTACCCTAGACAAAGCAATGATAGATACTGGTAAAACAGTCTTTAAAGAAGACATTCTACGTAGCACTACCACGCTTACGTACACTTGACGGTCTATTTCTAATCAACTTTGATGCAAGTAAAATAATCGTTGATATTCCTTGCATTTTAGAATACAATAGACTTCGCTCACTATACACTCCCCATCTAAACACATATTCTGTTCCACAAAAAGTAAAACATTATAAAAGAAAAATAAACAGAAAAGCAACAGGATGTCACTGCAAATCCTCCAAAGAGAGTAAAAGAAAGTAATACTTCATCAAGTGCCACAAGCAAAAAAGAATCAGTTAGGGAAAGTAAACCAGGTACTTCTTCAAAGAAGGAAGACAAACTCCAAAAAAAGCAGTCAAATACAGAACTTCCTGGTCCATTTAAACTCTCAATTATAGTTGGTGTAAGTTGCTACGCAAATGTAGCAATGAATATTCTATTTCAATTACCACCAATTGTTGAGAACATTTACTTACACAGTACAGACCCATTGTGTTTGCAAATGTTAGTACTTCACAGAAATGCAGCAAACAATCCTGACAACACGTATAGTGTTTATGGAATAAGACAACAATTGGACTACTGTGCTGGAATGGTGAAATTCACTATAAACTCACAGGAAGATCCACAAGAATTTCTAATGTACTTACTACAAGTACTGGAAAACAAAAACATACCTATAAATGAAATCTTCCAGATTTCATACATTTGGAAACATACATGCACTCTCTGCAACAATGTGACACAAGAAGAAATCCCCAATACACACTTTGTATATATATCAATACCTAATTGTGAATCCATTCCATTTCAGCAACTTGTACAAAATGCAAACCATGGTAGATTATGTTCTACCTGCAATTCAGATAATCACTCCACGTTAGTAATACAAACACATAGTAAATACATAATACTGATGCTTCTATGTTACAATGCAGATGGTACCAAAAACAACTGCAAGCTGACTGGATTCACACATGGTCAAATATCACTTGGTAAGAAAACCTTCACAACAATAGGTATAATCTACACTGCAGTAGCCACAACCAATTCAGGGCACTACACTGCATATATAAAAATGAAATGTGGATGGTTTCAATGTAATGATAGTACCATTACTCTAAAGCAGAGATTACCAGCAAATCTTACAAACGCTTATTCAATGTTCTTAAAACCAAAATTTGATAACTAAACTGTACTTAAACCTCAAGTAAACTTGTAGTAAAAAATATAAACTGTTAGAATATTCCAAAAGCTATCTAACTGCCCAAAGATTCTACAACAATTAATCACATAAATGAATACCACTAAATTAGAGCAAAAAATAGACAATTAGAATACGCCAATTGGTATCTAACTGTCCCAAAATTTATCAATATCCAAACAGATAAATCAATACCACTAAAATATATAAAAAAATAGACAGTTGGAATACGCCAATTGGTATCTAACTGTCCCAAAATTTAACAACATCCAAACAGATAAATCAATACCACTAAAATGTATCAAAACATAGACAGTTAGAATACGCCTACTGGTATCTAACTGCTCCAAAATTTCATAATATCCAAACAAATAAATAATATGTTACTGCTCCAAAAAAATGCAACAACCCAATGTATAAAGCATTAGCCAAAAACAACAAATGAACACTGAAAACAAACAAACAAATAAACTGTAGCATAACAGAAAAAGCTTTTTTTTTTAATCCACCATAGATTTTTCTTTTCTCCCACAGACCCAATGATTTTAGCAACGAACACAGAAACTGAGCAAATTGCACAGTACTCTGGTTTGTAATCTACTAAATATGAGGGTCCCAAAAAATAAATGTTGATTATACAATGTAAAAACTCATTACAAAATACTAATACTAACATGCTATTTTCTTTTATCACAGACATTAACAAGAAATACATGTACTCCAGTTACTAAACCAAACAGTAAGTATATTATACACTCTATGCCCTGGCCACAACCATCACAATTTATCACACCCATAGTATCTTATAACTTTGCTCCTTATAAATTTGTTTTTGACCCAAAGTTATAAGCAACTATAAATGTGATATGCTGCCCTGGCCACAACCACCGCAGCATATCACACCCATAGAGTAAAACATTTCAACTATGGCCTATGGAAACTTTAAATGTCCGCGGACATTACCAGTGTTCTTAGAACACTTTCAATTTGACAACGAACAATACGGACAGTGTCCTCAGAACACCCCCATTTTGTTTATTTGCGAACATTTCAGGACACCTCGAGTGTCCTTAGAACACTTTCAACTTGCCATCGAACAATACGGACAGCGTCTTCCGGACACCCTCTGCGAACATTTCAGGACACCGAGACAGTTCTTAGAACACTTTCAACTTGCCATTGAACAGTACAGACAGCGGCTTCAGGACACCCCCTACGAACATTGCAAGACAACGCGAGAGTTCTTAGAACACTTTCAACTTGAAAACGAACAATACGGACAGCGTCATCAGAACACCCCCATTTTGTTTATTTGCGAACATTTCAGGACACCCCGAGTGTTCTTAGAACACATTCAACTTGCCACAGAACAATACGGACAGCGTCCCCAGAACACCCCCATTTTGTTTATTTGCGAACATTTCAGGACACCCTGAGTGTTCTTAGAACACGTTCAACTTGCCATCTAACAATATGGACAGAATCTTCAGTACACCCCCTGTGAACATTTCAGGACACCACAAGAGTTCTTAGAACACTTTCAACTTGACAACGAACAATACGGACAGTGTCCTCAGGACACCCCCTACAAACATTTCAGGACAACGCGTGTGTTCTTAAAACACACCCCCATTTTGTTTATTTGTGAACATTTCAGGACACCGAAACAGTTCTAAGAACACCTTCAACTTGCCATCGAACAATACGGACAGTGTCTTCAGGACAACCCCTACGAACATTTCAGGACAATGCGTGAGTTCTTAGAACACACCCCCATTTTGTTTATTTACGAACATTTCAGGACACTGAGACAGTTCTTAGAACACTTTCAACTTGCCATTGAACAATATGGACAGCGTCCTCAGGACACCCCCAACGAACATTTCAGGACACCGCGAGTGTTCGTAGAACACTTCAGGACAACGCGTGTGTTCTTAGAACACACCCACATTTAGTTTATTTGTGAACATTTCAGGACACTGAAACAGTTCTAAGAACACTTTCAACTTGCCATCGAACAATACGGACAGTGTCTTCAGGACAACCCCTACGAACATTTCAAGACAACGCGTGAGTTCTTAGAACACACCCCCATTTTGTTTATTTACGAATATTTCAGGACACTGAGACAGTTCTTAGAACACTTTCAACTTGCCATTGAACAATACGTACATTGTCCTCAGGACACCCCCTACGAACATTTCAGGACACCGCAAGTGTTCGTAGAACACTTCAGGACAACGCGTGTGTTCTTAGAACACAACCCCATTTTCTTTATGTGCGAACATTTCAGGACGACGCAAGAGTTCTTAGAACACTTTCAACTTGACAACAAACAATATAGACAGCGTTCTCAGAACACCCCCATTTTGTTTATTTGCGAACATTTCAGGACACTGCGAGTGTTCTTAGAGCGTCTTCAGGACAACCCCTACGAACATTTCAGGACACTGCGAGAGTTCTTAGAACACTTCAGGACAACGCGTGTGTTCTTAGAACACACCCCCATTTTGTTTATGTACAAACATTTCAGGACAACGGAGGAGTTCTTAAAACACTTTCAACTTGACAACGAACAATACTGGCAGTGTCCTCAGAACACCCCCATTTTGTTTATTTGCGAACATTTCAGGACACCCCGAGCGTTCTTAGAACACATTCAACTTGCCACAGAACAATAAGGACAGCGTCCACAGAACACCCCTATTTTGTTTATTTGCGAACATTTCAGGATACCCGAAGTGTTCTTAGAGCGTCTTCAGGACACCCCCTACGAACATTTCAGGACACCGCAAGAGTTCTTAGAACACTTCAGGACAACGCATGAGTTCTTAGAACACAACCCCATTTTGTTTATGTACGAACATTTCAGGACAACGCGAGAGTTCCTAGAACACTTTCAATTAAACAACGAACAATACGGACAGCGTCCTCAGAACACCCCCATTTTGTTTATTTGCAAACATTTCAGGACACCCCGAGTGTTCTTAGAACACTTCAACTTGCCATCGAACAATACGGACAGCGTCTTCAGGACACCCCCTGTGAACATTTCAGGACAAGGCGAGAGTTCTTAGAACACTTTCAACTTGACAACGAACAATACGAACAGCATCATCAGAACACCCCCATTTTGTTTATTTGCGAACATTTCTGGACTCCCTGAGTGTTCTTAGAACACATTCAACTTGCCACCAAACAATACGGACAGCGTGTCCAGAACACCCCCATTTTGTTTATTTGCGAACATTTCAGGACACCCCGAGTGTTCTTAGAACACATTCAACTTGCCACAGAACAATATGGACAGCATCACCAGAACACCCCCATTTTGTTTATTTGCGAACATTTCAGGACACCGCGATTGTTCTTAAATCGTCTACAGGACACCCCCAACGAAAATTTCAGGACACTGCGAGAGTTCTTAGAACACTTCAGGACAAGCGTGTGTTCTTAGAACATACCCCCATTTTGTTTATGTATGAAAATTTCAGGACAATGCGATTGTTCTTAGAACACTTTCAACTTGACAACGAACAATACGGACAGTGTCGTCAGGACACCCCATGCGAACATTTCAGTACACCGAGACAGTTCTTAGAACAGTTTCAACTTGCCATTGAACAATACGGACAGCGTCTACAGGACACCCCCTACGAACATTTCAGGACAACACGAGAGTTCTTAGAACACTTTCAACTTGACAACGAACAATACGGACAGCGTCATCAGAACACCACCATTTTGTTTATTTGCGTACATTTCAGGACACCTCGAGTGTTCTTAGAACACTTTCAACTTGCCATTGAACAATACGGACAGCCTCTTCAGGACACCCCTATGCGAACATTTCAGTACACCGAGACAGTTCTTAGAACAGTTTCAACTTGCCATTGAACAATACGGACAGCGTCTACAGGACACCCCCTACGAACATTTCAGGACAACACGAGAGTTCTTAGAACACTTTCAACTTGACAACGAACAATACGGACAGCGTCATCAGAACACCCCCATTTTGTTTATTTGCGTACATTTCAGGACACCCCGAGTGTTCTTAGAACACGATCAACTTGCCATCGAACAATACGGACAGCATCTTCAGTACACCCCCTGTGAACATTTCGGGACACCACAAGAGTTCTTAGAACACTTTCAACTCGACAACGAACAATACAGACAGCATCCTCAGGACACCCCTATGAACATTTCAGGACAACGCGTGTGTTCTTAGAACACACCCCCATTTTGTTTATTTGCGAACATTTCAGGACATTGAGCGAGACAGTTCTTAGAACACTTTCAACTTGCCATTGAACAATACAGACAGCGTCTTCAGGACACCCCCTACGAACATTTCAGGACAACGCAAGAGTTCTTAGACCACTTTAAACTTGACAACGAACAATACGGACAGCGTCATCAGAACACCCCCATTTTGTTTATTTGCGAACATTTCAGGACACCCCGAGTGTTCTTAGAACACATTCAACTTGCCACTGAACAATACGGACAGCGTCCCCAGGACACCCCTATTTTGTTTAATTGCGAACATTTCAGGACACCCCGAGTGTTCTTAGAGCGTCTTCAGGACACCCTCTACGAACATTTCAGGACACCGCAAGAGTTCTTAGAACACTTCAGGACAAATCGTGAGTTCTTAGAACACATCCCCATTTTGTGTATGTACAAACTTTTCAGGACAACGCGAGAGTTCCTAGAACACTTTCAACTTAACAACGAACAATACGAACAGCGTCCTCAGAACACCCCCATTTTGTTTATTTGCGAACATTTCAGGACACCCCGAGTGTTCTTAGAACACTTCAACTTGCCATCGAACAATACGGACAGCGTCTTCAGGACACCCCCTGCGAACATTTCAGGACAACGCGAGAGTTCTTAGAACACTTTCAACTTTACAACGAACAATACGGACAGCGTCATCAGAACACCCCCATTTTGTTTATTTGCAAACATTTCAGGACTCCCCGAATGTTCTTAGAACACATTCAACTTGCCACAGAACAATACGGACAGCGTCGCCAGAACACCCCCATTTTGTTTATTTGCAACCATTTCAGGACACCCCGAGTGTTCTTAGAACAGAACACATTCAACTTGCCACAGAACAATACGGACAGCATCCCCAGAACACCCCCATTTTGTTTATTTGCGAACATTTCAGGACACCGCAAGTGTTCTTAGAGCGTCTTCAGGACACCCCCTACGACCATTTCAGGACACTGCGAGAGTTCTTAGAACACTTCAGGACAACGCGTGTGTTCTTAGAACACACCCCCATTTTGTTTATTTACGAACATTTCAGGACACTGAGACAGTTCTTAGAACACTTTCAACTTGCCATTGAACAATACGGACAGCGTCCTCAGGACACCCCCTACGAACATTACAGGACACCGCAAGAGTTCGTAGAACACTTCAGGACAACGCGTGTGTTCTTAGAACACACCCCCATTTTCTTTATGTGCGAACATTTCAGGACAACGCGCGAGTTCTTAGAACACTTTCAACTTGACAACGAACAATACAGACAGTGTCCTCAGAACACCCCCATTTTGTTTATTTGCGAACATTTCAGGACACCTCGAGTGTTCTTAGAACACTTTCATCTTGCCATCGAACAATACGGACAGCGTCTTCAGGACACCCCCTTCGAACATATCAGGACACCGAGACAGTTCTTAGAACACTTTTAACTTGCCATTGAATAATACGGACAGCGTCTTGAGGACAGCCCCTACGAACATTTCAGGACAACGCAAGAGTTCTTAGAACACTTTCAACTTGCCACAGAACAATACGGACAGCGTCCCCAGAACACCCCCATTTTGTTTATTTGCGAACATTTCAGGACACCCCGAGTGTTCTTAGAACACATTCAACTTGCCACAGAACAATACGGACAGCATCCCCAGAACACCCCCATTTTTTTTATTTGCGAACATTTCAGGACACCCCGAGTGTTCTTAGAACACGTTCAACTTGCCATCGAACAATACGGACAGCATCTTCAGTACACCCCCTGTGAACATTTCAGGACACCACGAGAGTTCTTATAACACTTTCAACTCGACAACGAACAATATGGACAGCGTCCTCAGGACACCCCCTACGAACATGTCAGGACAACGCGTGTGTTCTTAGAACACACCCCCATTTTGTTTATTTGCGAACATTTCAGGACACTGAAACAGTTCTAAGAACACTTTCAACTTGCCATCGAACAATACGGACAGCTTCTTCAGGACAACCCCTACGAACATTTCAGGACACGCATGAGTTCTTAGAACACACCCCCATTTTGTTTATTTACCAACATTTCAGGACACTGAGACAGTTCTTAGAACACTTTCAACTTGCCATTGAACAATACGGACAGCGTCCTCAGGACACCCCCTACGAACATTACAGGACACCGCAAGAGTTTGTAGAACACTTCAGGACAACGCGTGTGTTCTTAGAACACACCCCGATTTTGTTTATGTGCGAACATTTCAGGACAACGCGCGAGTTCTTAGAACACTTTCAACTTGACAATGAACAATACAGACAGCGTCCTCAGAACACCCCTATTTTGATTATTTGTGAACATTTCAGGACACCGCAAGTGTTCTTAGAGCGTCTTCAGGACACCCCCTACGACCATTTCAGGACACTGCGAGAGTTCTTAGAACACTTCAGGACAACGCGTGTGTTCTTAGAACACACCCCCATTTTGTTTATGTACGAACATTTCAGGACAACGCGAGAGTTCTTAGAACACTTTCAACTTGACAACGAACAATACGGACAGTGTCCTCAGAACACCCCCATTTTGTTTATTTGCGAACATTTCAGGACACCTCAAGTGTTCTTAGAACACTTTCATCTTGCCATCGAACAATACGGACAGCGTCTTCAGGACACCCACTGCGAACATTTCAGGACACCGAGACAGTTCTTAGAACACTTTTAACGTGCCATTGAACAATACGGACAGCGTCTTGAGGACAGCCCCTACGAACATCTCAGGACAACGCAAGAGTTCTTAGAACACTTTCAACTTGCCACAGAACAATACGGACAGCGTCCCCAGAACACCCCCATTTTGTTTATTTGCAAACATTTCAGGACACCCCGAGTGTTCTTACAACACATTCAACTTGCCACAGAACAATACGGACAGCATCCCCAGAACACCCCCATTTTGTTTATTTGCGAACATTTCAGGACACCCCGAGTGTTCTTAGAACACGTTCAACTTGCCATCGAACAATACGGACAGCATCTTCAGTACACCCCCTGTGAACATTTCAGGACACCACGAGAGTTCTTAGAACACTTTCAACTCGACAACGAACAATATGGACAGCGTCCTCAGGACACCCCCTACGAACATGTCAGGACAACGCGTGTGTTCTTAGAACAAACCCCCATTTTGTTTATTTGCGAACATTTCAGGACACTGAAACAGTTCTAAGAACACTTTCAACTTGCCATCAAACAATACGGACAGCTTCTTCAGGACAACCCCTACGAACATTTCAGGACACGCGTGAGTTCTTAGAACACACCCCCATTTTGTTTATTTACGAACATTTCAGGAAACTGAGACAGTTCTTAGAACACTTTCAACTTGCCATTGAACAATACGGACAGCGTCCTCAGGACACCCCCTACGAACATTACAGGACACCGCAAGAGTTTGTAGAACACTTCAGGACAACGCGTGTGTTCTTAGAAAACACCCCCATTTTCTTTATGTGCAAACATTTCAGGACAACGCGCGAGTTCTTAGAACACTTTCAACTCGACAACGAACAATATAGACAGCGTCCTCAGGACACCCCCTACGAACATGTCAGGACAACGCGTGGGTTCTTAGAACACACCCCCATTTTGTTTATTTGCGAACATTTCAGGACACCGAAACAGTTCTAAGAACACTTTCAACTTGCCATCGAACAATACGGACAGCTTCTTCAGGACAACCCCTACGAACATTTCAGGACACGCATGAGTTCTTAGAACACACCCCCATTTTGTTTATTTACGAACATTTCAGGACACTGAGACAGTTCTTAGAACACTTTCAACTTGCCATTGAACAATACGGACAGTGTTGTGTCCTCAGGACACCCCCTACGAACATTACAGGACACCACAAGAGTTTGTAGAACACTTCAGGACAACGCGTGTGTTCTTAGAACACACCCCCATTTTGTTTATGTGCGAACATTTCAGGACAACGCGCGAGTTCTTAGAACACTTTCAACTTGACAACGAACAATACGGACAGCGTCCTCAGAACACCCCTATTTTGTTTATTTGCGAACATTTCAGGACACCGCGAGTGTTCTTAGAGCGTCTTCAGGACACCCCCTACGAACATTTCAAGACACTGCGAGAGTTCTTAGAACACTTCAGGACAACGCGTTTGTTCTTAGAACACACCCCCATTTTGTTTATGTACGAACATTTCAGGACAACGCAAGAGTTCTTAGAACACTTTCAACTTGACAACGAACAATACGGACAGCAACCTCAGAACACCCCCATTTTGTTTATTTGCGAACATTTCAGGACACCGCGAGTGTTCTTAGAGCGTCTTCAGGGCACCCCCTACGAACATTTCAGGACACTGCAAGAGTTCTTAGAACACTTCAGGACAACGCGTGTGTTCTTAGAACACACCCCCATTTTGTTTATGTTCAAACATTTCAGGACAACGTGAGAGTTCTTAGAACACTTTCAACTTGACAACGAACAATACGACAGCGTCATCAGACCACCCCCATTTTGTTTATTTGTGAACATTTCAGGACACCCCGAGTGTTCTTAGAACACATTCAACTTGCCACAGAACAATACGGACAGCGTCCCCAGAACACCCCTATTTTGTTTATTTGCGAACATTTCAGGATACCCCGAGTGTTCTTAGAGAGTCTTCAGGACACCCCCTATGAACATTTCAGGACACCGCAAGGGTTCTTAGAACACTTCGGGACAACGCGTGAGTTCTTAGAACACATCCCCATTTTGTTTATGTATGAACATTTCAGGACAATGCGAGAGTTCCTAGAACACTTTCAACTTGACAACGAACTATATAGACAGCGTCCTCAGAACACCCCCATTTTGTTTATGTGCGAACATTTCAGGACAACGCGCGAGTTCTTAGAACACTTTCAACTTGCCAACGAACAATACGGACAGCGTCCTCAGAACACCCCTATTTTGTTTATTTGCGAACATTTCAGGACACCGCGAGTGTTCTTAGAGCGTCTTCAGGACACCCCCTACGAACATTTCAGGACACTGCGAGAGTTCTTAGAACACTTCAGGACAACGCGTGTGTTCTTAGAACACACCCCCATTTTGTTTATGTACGAACATTTCAGGACAACGCGAGAGTTCTTAGAACACTTTCAACTTGACAACGAACAATACGGACAGTGTCCTCAGAACACCCCCATTTTGTTTATTTGCGAACATTTCAGGACACCTCGAGTGTTCTTTGAACACTTTCATCTTGCCATCGAACAATACGGACAGCGTCTTCAGGACACCCCCTGCGAACATTTCAGGACACCGAGACAGTTCTTAGAACACTTTTAACTTGCCATTGAACAATACGGACAGCGTCTTGAGGACAGCCCCTACGAACATTTCAGGACAACGCAAGAGTTCTTAGAACAATTTCAACTTGCCACAGAACAATACGGACAGCGTCCCCAGAACACCCCCATTTTGTTTATTTGCAAACATTTCAGGACACCCCGAGTGTTCTTAGAACACATTCAACTTGCCATCGAACAATACGGACAGCATCTTCAGTACATCCCCTGTGAACATTTCAGGACACCACGAGAGTTCTTAGAACACTTACAACTCGACAACGAACAATATGGACAGCGTCCTCAGGACACCCCCTACGAACATGTCAGGACAACGCGTGTGTTCTTAGAACAAACCCCCATTTTGTTTATTTGCGAACATTTCAGGACACCGAAACAGTTCTAAGAACACTTTCAACTTGCCATCGAACAATACGGACAGCTTCTTCAGGACAACCCCTACGAACATTTCAGGACACGCGTGAGTTCTTAGAACACACCCCCATTTTGTTTATTTACGAACATTTCAGGACACTGAGACAGTTCTTAGAACACTTTCAACTTGCCATTGAACAATACGGACACCGTCCTCAGGACACCCCCTACGAACATGTCAGGACACCGTGAGTGTTCGTAGAACACTTCAGGACAACGCGTGTGTTCTTAGAACACACCCCCATTTTCTTTATGTGTGAACATTTCAGGACAAAGCGAGAGTTCTTAGAACACTTTCAACTTGACAATGAACAATATAGACAGTGTCCTCAGAACACCCCCATTTTGTTTATTTGCGAACATTTCAGGACACCGCGAGTGTTCTTAGAGTGTCTTCAGGGCACCCCCTACGAACATTTCAGGACACTGCGAGAGTTCTTAGAACACTTCAGGACAACGCGTGTGTTCTTCGAACACACCCCCATTTTGTTTATGTACAAACATTTCAGGACAACGCGAGAGTCCTTAGAACACTTTCAACTTGACAACGAACAATACGGGCAGTGTCCTCAGAACACCCCCATTTTGTTTATTTGTGAACATTTCAGGACACCCCGAGTGTTCTTAGAACACATTCAACTTGCCATCGAACAATACGGACAGCACCTTCAGTACACCCCCTGTGAACATTTCAGGACACCACGAGAGTTCTTAGAACACTTTCAACTCGACAACGAACAATACGGACAGTGTCCTCAGGACACCCCCTACGAACATTTCAGGATAACGCGTGTGTTCTTAGAACACATCCCCATTTTGTTTATTTGCGAACATTTCAGGACACCGAAAACAGTTCCAAACACTATCAACATGCCTTCGAACAATACGGACAGTGTCTTCAGGACAACTCCCACGAACATTTCAGGACAACGCGTGAGTTCGTAGAACACCCCCCATTTTGTTTATTTACGAACATTTCAGGACACTGAGACAGTTCTTAGAACACTTTCAACTTGCCATTGAACAATACGGACACCGTCCTCAGGACACCCCCTACGAACATTTCAGGACACCGCGAGTGTTCGTAGAACACTTCAGGACAACGCGTGTGTTCTTAGAACACACCCCCATTTTTTTTATGTGCGAACATTTCAGGACAAAGCGAGAGTTCTTAGAACACTTTCAACTTGCCAACGAACAATATAGACAGCTTCCTCAGAACACCCCCATTTTGTTTATTTGCGAACATTTCAGGACACCTCGAGTGTTCTTAGAACACTTTCATCTTGCCATCGAACAATACGGACAGCGTCTTCAGGACACCCCCTGCGAACATTTCAGGACACCGAGACAGTTCTTAGAACACTTTTAACTTGCCATTGAACAATACGGACAGCGTCTTGAGGACAGCCCCTACGAACATTTCAGGACAACGCAAGAGTTCTTAGAACAATTTCAACTTGCCACAGAACAATACGGACAGCGTCCCCAGAACGCCCCATTTTGTTTATTTGCAAACATTTCAGGACACCCTGAGTGTTCTTAGAACACATTCAACTTGCCACAGAACAATACGGACAGCATCCCCAGACCACCCCCATTTTGTTTATTTGCGAACATTTCAGGACACCCCGAGTGTTCTTAGAACACGTTCAACTTGCCATCGAACAATACGGACAGCATCTTCAGTACATCCCCTGTGAACATTTCAGGACACCACGAGAGTTCTTAGAACACTTACAACTCGACAACGAACAATATGGACAGCGTCCTCAGGACACCCCCTACGAACATGTCAGGACAACGCGTGTGTTCTTAGAACAAACCCCCATTTTGTTTATTTGCGAACATTTCAGGACACCGAAACAGTTCTAAGAACACTTTCAACTTGCCATCGAACAATACGGACAGCTTCTTCAGGACAACCCCTACGAACATTTCAGGAGACGCGTGAGTTCTAAGAACACACCCCCATTTTGTTTATTTACGAACATTTCAGGACACTGAGACAGTTCTTAGAACACTTTCAACTTGCCATTGAACAATACGGACACCGTCCTCAGGACACCCCCTACGAACATGTCAGGACACCGTGAGTGTTCGTAGAACACTTCAGGACAACGCGTGTGTTCTTAGAACACACCCCATTTTCTTTATGTGTGAACATTTCAGGACAAAGCGAGAGTTCTTAGAACACTTTCAACTTGGCAACGAACAATATAGACAGCGTCCTCAGAACACCCCCATTTTGTTTATTTGCGAACATTTCAGGACACCGCGAGTGTTCTTAGAACACTTCAGGACAACGCGTGTGTTCTTCGAACACACCCCCATTTTGTTTATGTACAAACATTTCAGGACAACGCGAGAGTCCTTAGAACACTTTCAACTTGACAACGAACAATACGGGCAGTGTCCTCAGAACACCCCCATTTTGTTTATTTGCGAACATTTCAGGACACCCCGAGTGTTCTTAGAACACATTCAACTTGCCATCGAACAATACGGACAGCACCTTCAGTACACCCCCTGTGAACATTTCAGGACACCACGAGAGTTCTTAGAACACTTTCAACTCGACAACGAACAATACGGACAGTGTCCTCAGGACACCCCCTACGAACATTTCAGGATAACGCGTGTGTTCTTAGAACACATCCCCATTTTGTTTATTTGCGAACATTTCAGGACACCGAAAACAGTTCCAAACACTATCAACATGCCTTCGAACAATACGGACAGTGTCTTCAGGACAACTCCCACGAACATTTCAGGACAACGCGTGAGTTCGTAGAACACCCCCCATTTTGTTTATTTACGAACATTTCAGGACACTGAGACAGTTCTTAGAACACTTTCAACTTGCCATTGAACAATACGGACACCGTCCTCAGGACACCCCCTACGAACATTTCAGGACACCGCGAGTGTTCGTAGAACACTTCAGGACAACGCGTGTGTTCTTAGAACACACCCCCATTTTTTTTATGTGCGAACATTTCAGGACAAAGCGAGAGTTCTTAGAACACTTTCAACTTGCCAACGAACAATATAGACAGCTTCCTCAGAACACCCCCATTTTGTTTATTTGCGAACATTTCAGGACACCTCGAGTGTTCTTAGAACACTTTCATCTTGCCATCGAACAATACGGACAGCGTCTTCAGGACACCCCCTGCGAACATTTCAGGACACCGAGACAGTTCTTAGAACACTTTTAACTTGCCATTGAACAATACGGACAGCGTCTTGAGGACAGCCCCTACGAACATTTCAGGACAACGCAAGAGTTCTTAGAACAATTTCAACTTGCCACAGAACAATACGGACAGCGTCCCCAGAACGCCCCATTTTGTTTATTTGCAAACATTTCAGGACACCCTGAGTGTTCTTAGAACACATTCAACTTGCCACAGAACAATACGGACAGCATCCCCAGACCACCCCCATTTTGTTTATTTGCGAACATTTCAGGACACCCCGAGTGTTCTTAGAACACGTTCAACTTGCCATCGAACAATACGGACAGCATCTTCAGTACATCCCCTGTGAACATTTCAGGACACCACGAGAGTTCTTAGAACACTTACAACTCGACAACGAACAATATGGACAGCGTCCTCAGGACACCCCCTACGAACATGTCAGGACAACGCGTGTGTTCTTAGAACAAACCCCCATTTTGTTTATTTGCGAACATTTCAGGACACCGAAACAGTTCTAAGAACACTTTCAACTTGCCATCGAACAATACGGACAGCTTCTTCAGGACAACCCCTACGAACATTTCAGGAGACGCGTGAGTTCTAAGAACACACCCCCATTTTGTTTATTTACGAACATTTCAGGACACTGAGACAGTTCTTAGAACACTTTCAACTTGCCATTGAACAATACGGACACCGTCCTCAGGACACCCCCTACGAACATGTCAGGACACCGTGAGTGTTCGTAGAACACTTCAGGACAACGCGTGTGTTCTTAGAACACACCCCATTTTCTTTATGTGTGAACATTTCAGGACAAAGCGAGAGTTCTTAGAACACTTTCAACTTGGCAACGAACAATATAGACAGCGTCCTCAGAACACCCCCATTTTGTTTATTTGCGAACATTTCAGGACACCGCGAGTGTTCTTAGAACACTTCAGGACAACGCGTGTGTTCTTCGAACACACCCCCATTTTGTTTATGTACAAACATTTCAGGACAACGCGAGAGTCCTTAGAACACTTTCAACTTGACAACGAACAATACGGGCAGTGTCCTCAGAACACCCCCATTTTGTTTATTTGCGAACATTTCAGGACACCCCGAGTGTTCTTAGAACACATTCAACTTGCCATCGAACAATACGGACAGCACCTTCAGTACACCCCCTGTGAACATTTCAGGACACCACGAGAGTTCTTAGAACACTTTCAACTCGACAACGAACAATACGGACAGTGTCCTCAGGACACCCCCTACGAACATTTCAGGATAACGCGTGTGTTCTTAGAACACACCCCCATTTTGTTTATTTGCGAACATTTCAGGACACCGAAAACAGTTCCAAACACTATCAACATGCCTTCGAACAATACGGACAGTGTCTTCAGGACAACTCCCACGAACATTTCAGGACAACGCGTGAGTTCGTAGAACACCCCCCATTTTGTTTATTTACGAACATTTCAGGACACTGAGACAGTTCTTAGAACACTTTCAACTTGCCATTGAACAATACGGACACCGTCCTCAGGACACCCCCTACGAACATTTCAGGACACCGCAAGTGTTCGTAGAACACTTCAGGACAACGCGTGTGTTCTTAGAACACACCCCCATTTTTTTTATGTGCGAACATTTCAGGACAAAGCGAGAGTTCTTAGAACACTTTCAACTTGACAACGAACAATATAGACAGCTTCCTCAGAACACCCCCATTTTGTTTATTTGTGAACATTTCAGGACACCCCGAGTGTTCTTAGAACACATTCAACTTGCCACAGAACAATACGGACAGCGTCCCCAGAACACCCCTATTTTGTTTATTTGCGAACATTTCAGGATACCCCGAGTGTTCTTAGAGAGTCTTCAGGACACCCCCTACGAACATTTCAGGACACCGCAAGGGTTCTTAGAACACTTCGGGACAACGTGTGAGTTCTTAGAACACATCCCCATTTTGTTTATGTATGAACATTTCAGGACAATGCGAGAGTTCCTAGAAGACTTTCAACTTGACAACGAACTATATAGACAGCGTCCTCAGAACACCCCCATTTTGTTTATTTGCGAACATTTCAGGACACTGCGAGTGTTCTTAGAGCGTCTTCAGGGCACCCCCTACGAACATTTCAGGACACTGCAAGAGTTCTTAGAACACTTCAGGACAACGCGTGTGTTCTTAGAACACACCCCCATTTTGTTTATGTACAAACATTTCAGGACAACGCGAGAGTTCTTAGAACACTTTCAACTTGACAACGAACAATACGGGCAGTGTCCTCAGAACACCCCCATTTTGTTTATTTGCCAACATTTCAGGACACCTTGAGTCTTCTTAGAACACTTTCAACTTGGAATCGAACAATACGGACAGCGTCTTCAGGACACCCCCTACGAACATTTCAGGACAACGCAAGAGTTCTTAGAACACTTTCAACTTGACAACGAACAATACGACAGCATCATCAGAACACCCCCATTTTGTTTATTTGTGAACATTTCAGGACACCCCGAGTGTTCTTAGAACACATTCAACTTGCCACAGAACAATACGGACAGCGTCCCCAGAACACCCCTATTTTGTTTATTTGCGAACATTTCAGGATACCCCAAGTGTTCTTAGAGAGTCTTCAGGACACCCCCTACGAACATTTCAGGACACCCCAAGGGTTCTTAGAACACTTCAGGACAACGCGTGAGTTCTTAGAACACATCCCCATTTTGTTTATGTACGAACATTTCAGGACAACGCGAGAGTTCCTAGAACACATTCAACTTGCCACAGAACAATACGGACAGCATCCACAGAACACCCCCATTTTGTTTATTTACGAACATTTCAGGACACCCCGAGTGTTCTTAGAACACTTCAACTTGCCATCTAACAATACGGACAGCGTCTTCAGGACACCCCCTGATAACATTTCAGGACAACGCGAGAGTTCTTAGAACACTTTCAAATTGACAACAAACAATACGAACTGCATCATCAGAATACCCCCATTTTGTTTATTTGCGAACATTTCAGGACTCCCTGAGTGTTCTTAGAACACATTCAACTTGCCACAGAACAATACGGACAGCGTCCCCAGAACACCCCCATTTTGTTTATTTACGAACATTTCAGGACACCCCGAATGTTCTTAGAACACATTCAACTTGCCACAGAACAATACGAACAGCATCCACAGAACACCCCCATTTTTTTTATTTGCGAACATTTCAGGACACCGCGAGTGTTCTTAGAGCGTCTACAGGACACCCCCTACGAACATTTCAGGACACTGCGAGAGTTCTTAGAACACTTCAGGACAACGCGTGTGTTCTTAGAACACACCCCCATTTTGTTTATGTACGAACATTTCAGGACAACGCGAGAGTTCTTAGAACACTTTCAACTTGACAACGAACAATACGGACAGTGTCGTCAGAACACCCCCATTTTGTTCATTTGCGAACATTTCAGGACACCTCGAGTGTTCTTAGAACACTTTCAACTTGCCATCGAACAATACGGACAGCGTCTTCAGGACACCCCATGCGAACATTTCAGTACTCCGAGACAGTTCTTAGAACACTTTCAACTTGCCATTGAACAATACGGAAAGCGTCTTCAGGACACCCCCTATGAACATTTCAGGACAACACGAGAGTTCTTAGAACACTTTCAACTTGACAACGAACAATACGGACAGCGTCATCAGAACACCCCCATTTTGTTTATTTGCGTACATTTCAGGACACCCCAAGTGTTCTTAGAACACGTTCAACTTACCATCGAACAATAGGACAGCATCTTCAGTACACCCCCTGTGAACATTTCGGGACACCACAAGAGTTCTTAGAACACTTTCAACTCGACAACGAACAATACGGACAGCATCTTCAGGACACCCCCTACGAACATTTCAGGACAACGCGAGAGTTCTTAGAACACTTTCAACTTGACAACGAACAATACGGACAGCGTCATCAAAACACCCCCATTTTGTTTATTTGCGAACATTTCAGGACACCCCGAGTGTTCTTAGAACACATTCAAATTGCCACAGAACAATACGGACAGCGTCCCCAGAACACCCCAATTTTGTTTATTTGCGAACATTTCAGGACACCCCAAGTGTTATTAGAACACGTTCAACTTGCCATTGAACAATACGGACAGCATCTTCAGAACACCCGCTGTGAACATTTCAGGACACCACGATAGTTCTTAGAACACTTTCAACTCGACAACAAACAATACGGACAGCGTCCTCAGGACACCCCCTACGAACATTTCAGGACAACATGTGTGTTCTTAGAACACACCCCCATTTTGTTTATTTGCAAACATTTCAGGACACCGCGAGTGTTCGCAGAACACTTCAGGACAACGCGTGTGTTCTTAGAACACACACCCATTTTCTTTATGTGCGAACATTTCAGGACAACGCGAGAGTTCTTAGAACACTTTCAACTTGACAACGAACAATATGGGCAGTGTCCTCAGAACACCCCCATTTTGTTTATTTGCCAACATTTCAGGACACCTCGAGTGTTCTTAGAACACTTTCAACTTGCCATCGAACATACGGACAGCGTCTTCAGGACACCCCCTACGAACATTTCAGGACAACGCAAGAGTTCTTAGAACACTTTCAACTTGACAACGAACAATACGACAGCGTCATTAGAACACCCCCATTTTGTTTATTTGCGAACATGTCAGGACACCCCGAGTGTTCTTAGAACACATTCAACTTGCCACTGAACAATACGGACAGCGTCCCCAGAAAACCCCTATTTTGTTTATTTGCAAATATGTCAAGACACCCCGAGTGTTCTTAGAGCGTCTTCAGGACACCCTCTACGAACATTTCAGGACACCGCAAGAGTTCTTAGAACACTTCAGGACAACGCGTGAGCTCTTAGAACACATCCCCATTTTGTTTATGTACAAACTTTTCAGGACAACGCGAGAGTTCCTAGAACACTTTCAACTTAACAACGTACAATACGGACAGCGTCCTCAGAACACCCCCTTTTTGTTTATTTGCGAACATTTCAGGACACCCTGAGTGTTCTTAGAACACTTCAACTTGCCATCGAACAATACGGACAGCGTCTTCAGGACACCACCTGCGAACATTTCAGGACAACGCGAGAGTTCTTAGAACACTTTCAACTTGACAACGAACAATACAGACAGCGTCATCAGAACACCCCCATTTTGTTTATTTGCAAACATTTCAGGACTCCCCGAGTGTTCTTAGAACACATTCAACTTGCCACAGAACAATACGGACAGCGTCCCCAGAACACCCCCATTTTGTGTATTTGCGAACATTTCAGGACACCCCGAGTGTTCTTAGAACACATTCAACTTGCCACAGAACAATACGGACGGGATCCCCAGAACACCCCCATTTTGTTTATTTGCAAACATTTCAGGACACCCCGAGTGTTCTTAGAACACGTTCACCTTGCCATCGAACAATACGGACAGCATCTTCAGTAACCCCCTGTGAACATTTCAGGACACCACGATAGTTCTTAGAACACTTTCAACTCGACAACAAACAATACGGACAGCGTTCTCAGGACACCCCCTACGAACATTTCAGGACAACGCGTGTGTTCTTAGAACACACCCCCATTTTGTTTATTTGCGAACATTGACACCGAAACAGTTCTAAGAACACTTTCAACTTGCCATCGAACAATACGGACAGCTTCTTCAGGACACCCCCTGCGAACATTTCAGGACAACGCGAGAGTTCTTAGAACACTTTCAACTTGACAAAGAACAATACGAACAGCATCATCAGAACACCCTCATTTTGTTCATTTGCGAACATTTCAGGACTCCCCGAGTGTTCTTAGAACACATTCAACTTGCCACAGAACAATACAGACAGCGTCCCCAGAACACCCCCATTTTGTTTATTTGCGAACATTTCAGGACACCCCGAGTGTTCTTAGAACACATTCAACTTGCCACAGAACAATGCGGACAGCATCCACAGAACACCCCCATTTTTTTTATTTGCGAACATTTCAGGACACCACGAGTGTTCTTAGAGCGTCTACAGGACACCCCCTACGAACATTTCAGGACACTGCAAGAGTTCTTAGAACACTTCAGGACAACGCGTGTGTTCTTAGAACACACCCCCATTTTGTTTATGTACGAACATTTCAGGACAACGCGAGAGTTCTTAGACTGCTTTCAACTTGACAACGAACAATACGGACAGCGTCTTCAGGACACCCCATGCGAACATTTCAGTACAGCGAGACAGTTCTTAGAACACTTTCAACTTGCCATTGAACAATATGGACAGCGTCTTCAGGACACCCCCTAGGAACATTTCAGGACAACGTGAGAGTTCTTAGAACACTTTCAACTTGACAACGAACAATACGGGCAGTGTCCTCAGAACACCCCCATTTTGTTTATTTGCCAACATTTCAGGACACCTTGAGTCTTCTTAGAACACTTTCAACTTGGAATCGAACAATACGGACAGCGTCTTCAGGACACCCCCTACGAACATTTCAGGACAACGCAAGAGTTCTTAGAACACTTTCAACTTGACAACGAACAATACGACAGCGTCATCAGAACACCCCCATTTTGTTTATTTGTGAACATTTCAGGACACCCCGAGTGTTCTTAGAACACATTCAACTTGCCACAGAACAATACGGACAGCGTCCCCAGAACACCCCTATTTTGTTTATTTGCGAACATTTCAGGATACCCCAAGTGTTCTTAGAGAGTCTTCAGGACACCCCCTACGAACATTTCAGGACACCCCAAGGGTTCTTAGAACACTTCAGGACAACGCGTGAGTTCTTAGAACACATCCCCATTTTGTTTATGTACGAACATTTCAGGACAACGCGAGAGTTCCTAGAACACATTCAACTTGCCACAGAACAATACGGACAGCATCCACAGAACACCCCCATTTTGTTTATTTACGAACATTTCAGGACACCCCGAGTGTTCTTAGAACACTTCAACTTGCCATCTAACAATACGGACAGCGTCTTCAGGACACCCCCTGTGAACATTTCAGGACAACGCGAGAGTTCTTAGAACACTTTCAAATTGACAACAAACAATACGAACTGCATCATCAGAATACCCCCATTTTGTTTATTTGCGAACATTTCAGGACTCCCTGAGTGTTCTTAGAACACATTCAACTTGCCACAGAACAATACGGACAGCGTCCCCAGAACACCCCCATTTTGTTTATTTACGAACATTTCAGGACACCGCGAGTGTTCTTAGAGCGTCTACAGGACACCCCCTACGAACATTTCAGGACACTGCGAGAGTTCTTAGAACACTTCAGGACAACGCGTGTGTTCTTAGAACACACCCCCATTTTGTTTATGTACGAACATTTCAGGACAACGCGAGAGTTCTTAGAACACTTTCAACTTGACAACGAACAATACGGACAGTGTCGTCAGAACACCCCCATTTTGTTCATTTGCGAACATTTCAGGACACCTCGAGTGTTCTTAGAACACTTTCAACTTGCCATCGAACAATACGGACAGCGTCTTCAGGACACCCCATGCGAACATTTCAGTACTCCGAGACAGTTCTTAGAACACTTTCAACTTGCCATTGAACAATACGGAAAGCGTCTTCAGGACACCCCCTATGAACATTTCAGGACAACACGAGAGTTCTTAGAACACTTTCAACTTGACAACGAACAATACGGACAGCGTCATCAGAACACCCCCATTTTGTTTATTTGCGTACATTTCAGGACACCCCAAGTGTTCTTAGAACACGTTCAACTTACCATCGAACAATATGGACAGCATCTTCAGTACACCCCCTGTGAACATTTCGGGACACCACAAGAGTTCTTAGAACACTTTCAACTCGACAACGAACAATACGGACAGCATCTTCAGGACACCCCCTACGAACATTTCAGGACAACGCGAGAGTTCTTAGAACACTTTCAACTTGACAACGAACAATACGGACAGCGTCATCAAAACACCCCAATTTTGTTTATTTGCGAACATTTCAGGACACCCCGAGTGTTCTTAGAACACATTCAAATTGCCACAGAACAATACGGACAGCGTCCCCAGAACACCCCAATTTTGTTTATTTGCGAACATTTCAGGACACCCCAAGTGTTATTAGAACACGTTCAACTTGCCATTGAACAATACGGACAGCATCTTCAGAACACCCGCTGTGAACATTTCAGGACACCACGATAGTTCTTAGAACACTTTCAACTCGACAACAAACAATACGGACAGCGTCCTCAGGACACCCCCTACGAACATTTCAGGACAACATGTGTGTTCTTAGAACACACCCCCATTTTGTTTATTTGCGAACATTTCAGGACACCGCGAGTGTTCGCAGAACACTTCAGGACAACGCGTGTGTTCTTAGAACACACACCCATTTTCTTTATGTGCGAACATTTCAGGACAACGCGAGAGTTCTTAGAACACTTTCAACTTGACAACGAACAATATGGGCAGTGTCCTCAGAACACCCCCATTTTGTTTATTTGCCAACATTTCAGGACACCTCGAGTGTTCTTAGAACACTTTCAACTTGCCATCGAACAATACGGACAGCGTCTTCAGGACACCCCCTACGAACATTTCAGGACAACGCAAGAGTTCTTAGAACACTTTCAACTTGACAACGAACAATACGACAGCGTCATCAGAACACCCCCATTTTGTTTATTTGCGAACATGTCAGGACACCCCGAGTGTTCTTAGAACACATTCAACTTGCCACTGAACAATACGGACAGCGTCCCCAGAAAACCCCTATTTTGTTTATTTGCAAATATGTCAAGACACCCCGAGTGTTCTTAGAGCGTCTTCAGGACACCCTCTACGAACATTTCAGGACACCGCAAGAGTTCTTAGAACACTTCAGGACAACGCGTGAGCTCTTAGAACACATCCCCATTTTGTTTATGTACAAACTTTTCAGGACAACGCGAGAGTTCCTAGAACACTTTCAACTTAACAACGTACAATACGGACAGCGTCCTCAGAACACCCCCTTTTTGTTTATTTGCGAACATTTCAGGACACCCTGAGTGTTCTTAGAACACTTCAACTTGCCATCGAACAATACGGACAGCGTCTTCAGGACACCACCTGCGAACATTTCAGGACAACGCGAGAGTTCTTAGAACACTTTCAACTTGACAACGAACAATACAGACAGCGTCATCAGAACACCCCCATTTTGTTTATTTGCAAACATTTCAGGACTCCCCGAGTGTTCTTAGATCACATTCAACTTGCCACAGAACAATACGGACAGCGTCCCCAGAACACCCCCATTTTGTGTATTTGCGAACATTTCAGGACACCCCGAGTGTTCTTAGAACACATTCAACTTGCCACAGAACAATACGGACGGCATCCCCAGAACACCCCCATTTTGTTTATTTGCAAACATTTCAGGACACCCCGAGTGTTCTTAGAACACGTTCACCTTGCCATCGAACAATACGGACAGCATCTTCAGTACACCCCCTGTGAACATTTCAGGACACCACGATAGTTCTTAGAACACTTTCAACTCGACAACAAACAATACGGACAGCGTTCTCAGGACACCCCCTACGAACATTTCAGGACAACGCGTGTGTTCTTAGAACACACCCCCATTTTGTTTATTTGCGAACATTGACACCGAAACAGTTCTAAGAACACTTTCAACTTGCCATCGAACAATACGGACAGCTTCTTCAGGACACCCCCTGCGAACATTTCAGGACAACGCGAGAGTTCTTAGAACACTTTCAACTTGACAAAGAACAATACGAACAGCATCATCAGAACACCCTCATTTTGTTCATTTGCGAACATTTCAGGACTCCCCGAGTGTTCTTAGAACACATTCAACTTGCCACAGAACAATACAGACAGCGTCCCCAGAACACCCCCATTTTGTTTATTTGCGAACATTTCAGGACACCCCGAGTGTTCTTAGAACACATTCAACTTGCCACAGAACAATGCGGACAGCATCCACAGAACACCCCCATTTTTTTTATTTGCGAACATTTCAGGACACCACGAGTGTTCTTAGAGCGTCTACAGGACACCCCCTACGAACATTTCAGGACACTGCAAGAGTTCTTAGAACACTTCAGGACAACGCGTGTGTTCTTAGAACACACCCCCATTTTGTTTATGTACGAACATTTCAGGACAACGCGAGAGTTCTTAGACTGCTTTCAACTTGACAACGAACAATACGGACAGCGTCTTCAGGACACCCCATGCGAACATTTCAGTACAGCGAGACAGTTCTTAGAACACTTTCAACTTGCCATTGAACAATATGGACAGCGTCTTCAGGACACCCCCTAGGAACATTTCAGGACAACGCGAGAGTTCTTAGAACACTTTCAACTTGACAAAGAACAATACGGACAGCGTCATCAGAACACCCCCATTTTGTTTATTTGCGAACATTTCAGGACATCCCGAGTGTTCTTAAAACACGTTCAACTTGCCATCGAACAATACGGACAGCATCTTCAGTACACCCCCTGTGAACATTTCGGGACACCAAGAGAGTTCTTAGAACACTTTCAACTCGACAACGAACAATACGGACAGAATCCTCAGGACACCCCCTACTAACATTTCAGGACAACGCGTGTGTTCTTAGAACACACCCCCATTTTGTTTATTTGCGAACATTTCAGGACATCGAGCGAGACAGTTCTTAGAACACTTTGAACTTGCCATTGAACAATACGGACAGCGTCTTCAGGACACCCCCTACGAACATTTCAGGACAACGCGAGAGTTCTTAGAACACTTTCAACTTGACAACGAACAATACGGACAGCGTCATCAGAACACCCCCATTTTGTTTATTTGCGAACATTTCAGGACACCCCAAGTGTTCTTAGACCACATTCAACTTGCCACTGAACAATACGGACAGCGTCCCCAGAACACCCCTATTTTGTTTATTTGCGAACATTTCAGGACACCCGAGTGTTCTTAGAGCGTCTTCAGGACACCGCCTACGAACATTTCAGGACATCGCAAGAGTTCTTAGAACACTTCAGGACAATGCGTGAGTTCTTAGAACACATCCCCATTTTGTTTATGTACAAACTTTTCAGGACAACGCGAGAGTTCCTAGAACACTTTCAACTTAACAACGAACAATGCGGACAGCGTCCTCAGAACACCTCCATTTTGTTTATTTGCAAACATTTCAGGACACCCCGAGTGTTCTTAGAACACTTCAACTTGCCATCGAACAATACGGACAGCGTCTTCAGGACACCCCCTGCGAACATTTCAGGACACCACGAGAGTTCTTAGAACACTTTCAACTCGACAACGAAGAATACGGACAGCGTCCTCAGGACACCCCCTACGAACATTTCAGGACAACGCGTGTGTTCTTAGAACACACCCCCATTTTGTTTATTTGCGAACATTTCAGGACACCGAAACAGTTCTAAGAACACTTTCAACTTGCCATCGAACAATATGGACAGCTTCTTCAGGACAACCCCTACGAACATTACAGGACACAGCAAGAGTTCGTAGAATACTTCAGGACAACGCGTGTGTTCTTAGAACACACCCCATTTTCTTCATGTGTGAACATTTCAGGACTACGCGCGAGTTCTTAGAACACTTTCAACTTGACAACGAACAATACGGACAGCGTCCTCAGAACACCCCCATTTTGTTTATTTGCAAACATTTCAGGACACCGCGAGTGTTCTTGGAGCGTCTTCAGGACACCCCCTATGAATATTTCAGGACACTGCGAGAGTTCTTAGAACACTTCAGCACAACGCGTGTGTTCTTAGAACACACCCCCATTTTGTTTATGTACGAACATTTCAGGACAACGCGAGAGTTCTTAGAACACTTTCAACTTGACAACGAACAATACGGACAGTGTCCTCAGAGCACCACCATTTTGTTTATTTGCGAACATTTCAGGACACCTCGAGTGTTCTTAGAACACTTTCATCGAGCCATCGAACAATACGGACAGCGTCTTCAGGACACCCCCTGCGAACATTTCAGGACACCGAGACAATTCTTAGAACACTTTTAACTTGCCATTGAACAATACGGAAAGCGTCTTCAGGACACCCCCTATGAACATTTCAGGACAACACGAGAGTTCTTAGAACACTTTCAACTTGACAACGAACAATACGGACAGCGTCATCAGAACACCCCCATTTTGTTTATTTGCGTACATTTCAGGACACCCCAAGTGTTCTTAGAACACGTTCAACTTACCATCGAACAATACGGACAGCATCTTCAGTACACCCCCTGTGAACATTTCGGGACACCACAAGAGTTCTTAGAACACTTTCAACTCGACAACGAACAATACGGACAGCGTTTTCAGGACACCCCCTACGAACATTTCAGGACAACGCAAGAGTTCTTAGAACACTTTAAACTTGACAACGAACAATACGGACAGCGTCATCAGAACAACCCCATTTTGTTTATTTGCGAACATTTCAGGACACCTCGAGTGTTCTTAGAACACTTTCAACTTGCCATCGAACAATACGGACAGCGTCTTCAGGACACCCCCTGCGAACATTTCAGGACACCGAGACAGTTCTTAGAACACTTTCAACTTGCCATTGGACAATACGGACAGCATCTTCAGGACACCCCCTACGAACATTTCAGGACAACGCGAGAGTTCTTAGAACACTTTCAACTTGACAACGAACAATACGGACAGCGTCATCAGAACACCCCCATTTTGTTTATTTGCGAACATTTCAGGACACCCCGAGTGTTCTTAGAACACATTCAAATTGCCACAGAACAATACGGACAGCGTCCCTAGAACACCCCCATTTTGTTTATTTGCGAACATTTCAGGACACCCCAAGTGTTATTAGAACACGTTCAACTTGCCATTGAACAATATGGACAGCATCTTCAGAACACCCGCTGTGAACATTTCAGGACACCACGATAGTTCTTAGAACACTTTCAACTCGACAACGAACAATACGCACAGCGTCTTCAGGACACCCCCTACGAACATTTCAGGACAACGCGAGAGTTCTTAGAACACTTTCAACTTGACAACGAACAATACGGACAGCGTCATCAGAACACCCCTATTTTGTTTATTTGCGAACATTTCAGGACACCCGAGTGTTCTTAGAGCGTCTTCAGGACACCGCCTACGAACATTTCAAGACATCGCAAGAGTTCTTAGAACACTTCAGGACAATGCGTGAGTTCTTAGAACACATCCCCATTTTGTTTATGTACAAACTTTTCAGGACAACGCGAGAGTTCCTAGAACACTTTCAACTTAACAACGAACAATGCGGACAGCGTCCTCAGAACACCTCCATTTTGTTTATTTGCAAACATTTCAGGACACCCCGAGTGTTCTTAGAACACTTCAACTTGCCATCGAACAATACGGACAGCGTCTTCAGGACACCCCCTGCGAACATTTCAGGACACCACGAGAGTTCTTAGAACACTTTCAACTCGACAACGAAGAATACGGACAGCGTCCTCAGGACACCCCCTACGAACATTTCAGGACAACGCGTGTGTTCTTAGAACACACCCCCATTTTGTTTATTTGCGAACATTTCAGGACGCCGAAACAGTTCTAAGAACACTTTCAACTTGCCATCGAACAATACGGACAGCTTCTTCAGGACAACCCCTACGAACATTTCAGGACACGCGTGAGTTCTTAGAACACACCCCCATTTTGTTTATTTACGAACATTTCAGGACACTGAGACAGTTCTTAGAACACTTTCAACTTGCCATTGAACAATACGGACAGCGTCCTCAGGACACCCCCTACGAACATTACAGGACACAGCAAGAGTTCGTAGAATACTTCAGGACAACGCGTGTGTTCTTAGAACACACCCCCATTTTCTTCATGTGTGAACATTTCAGGACTACGCGCGAGTTCTTAGAACACTTTCAACTTGACAACGAACAATACGGACAGCGTCCTCAGAACACCCCCATTTTGTTTATTTGCGAACATTTCAGGACACCGCGAGTGTTCTTGTAGCGTCTTCAGGACACCCCCTATGAACATTTCAGGACACTGCAAGAGTTCTTAGAACACTTCAGGACAACGCGTGTGTTCTTAGAACACACCCCCATTTTGTTTATGTACGAACATTTCAGGACAACGCGAGAGTTCTTAGAACACTTTCAACTTGACAACGAACAATACGGACAGTGTCCTCAGAGCACCACCATTTTGTTTATTTGCGAACATTTCAGGACACCTCGAGTGTTCTTAGAACACTTTCATCGAGCCATCGAACAATACGGACAGCGTCTTCAGGACACCCCCTGCGAACATTTCAGGACACCGAGACAATTCTTAGAACACTTTTAACTTGCCATCGAACAATACGGACAGCGTCTTCAGGACACCCCCTGCGAACATTTCAGGACACCACGAGAGTTCTTAGAACACTTTCAACTCGACAACGAAGAATACGGACAGCGTCCTCAGGACACCCCCTACGAACATTTCAGGACAACGCGTGTGTTCTTAGAACACACCCCCATTTTGTTTATTTGCGAACATTTCAGGACGCCGAAACAGTTCTAAGAACACTTTCAACTTGCCATCGAACAATACGGACAGCTTCTTCAGGACAACCCCTACGAACATTTCAGGACACGCGTGAGTTCTTAGAACACACCCCCATTTTGTTTATTTACGAACATTTCAGGACACTGAGACAGTTCTTAGAACACTTTCAACTTGCCATTGAACAATACGGACAGCGTCCTCAGGACACCCCCTACGAACATTTCAGGACACCGCGAGTGTTCTTGGAGCGTCTTCAGGACACCCCCTATGAAAATTTCAGGACACTGCGAGAGTTCTTAGAACACTTCAGGACAACGCGTGTGTTCTTAGAACACACCCCCATTTTCTTCATGTGTGAACATTTCAGGACTACGCGCGAGTTCTTAGAACACTTTCAACTTGACAACGAACAATACGGACAGCGTCCTCAGAACACCCCCATTTTGTTTATTTGCGAACATTTCAGGACACCGCGAGTGTTCTTGTAGCGTCTTCAGGACACCCCCTATGAACATTTCAGGACACTGCGAGAGTTCTTAGAACACTTCAGGACAACGCGAGAGTTCTTAGAACACTTTCAACTTGACAACGAACAATACGGACAGTGTCCTCAGAGCACCACCATTTTGTTTATTTGCGAACATTTCAGGACACCTGGAGTGTTCTTAGAACACTTTCATCGAGCCATCGAACAATACGGACAGCGTCTTCAGGACACCCCCTGCGAACATTTCAGGACACCGAGACAATTCTTAGAACACTTTTAACTTGCCATTGAACAATACGGAAAGCGTCTTCAGGACACCCCCTATGAACATTTCAGGACAACATGAGAGTTCTTAGAACACTTTCAACTTGACAACGAACAATACGGACAGCGTCATCAGAATACCCCCATTTTGTTTATTTGCGTACATTTCAGGACACCCCAAGTGTTCTTAGAACACGTTCAACTTAGCATCGAACAATACGGACAGCATCTTCAGTACACCCCCTGTGAACATTTCGGGACACCACAAGAGTTCTTAGAACACTTTCAACTCGACAACGAACAATACGGACAGCGTCTTCAGGACACCCCCTACGAACATTTCAGGACAACGCAAGAGTTCTTAGAACACTTTAAACTTGACAACGAACAATACGGACAGCGTCATCAGAACACCCCCATTTTGTTTATTTGCGAACATTTCAGGACACCTCGAGTGTTCTTAGAACACTTTCAACTTGCCATCGAACAATACGGACAGCGTCTTCAGGACACCCCCTGCGAACATTTCAGGACACCGAGACAGTTCTTAGAACACTTTCAACATGCCATTGGACAATACGGACAGCATCTTCAGGACACCCCCTACGAACATTTCAGGACAACGCGAGAGTTCTTAGAACACTTTCAACTTGACAACGAACAATACGGACAGCGTCATCAGAACACCCCCATTTTGTTTATTTGCGAACATTTCAGGACACCCCGAGTGTTCTTAGAACACATTCAAATTGCCACAGAACAATACGGACAGCGTCCCCAGAACACCCCCATTTTGTTTATTTGCGAACATTTCAGGACACCCCAAGTGTTATTAGAACACGTTCAACTTGCCATTGAACAATACGGACAGCATCTTCAGAACACCCGCTGTGAACATTTCAGGACACCACGATAGTTCTTAGAACACTTTCAACTCGACAACAAACAATACGGACAGCGTCCTCAGGACACCCCCTACGAACATTTCAGGACAACATGTGTGTTCTTAGAACACACCCCCATTTTGTTTATTTGCGAACATTTCAGGACACCGCGAGTGTTCGTAGAACACTTCAGGACAACGCGTGTGTTCTTAGAACACACACCCATTTTCTTTATGTGCGAACATTTCAGGAAAACGCGAGAGTTCTTAGAACACTTTCAACTTGACAACGAACAATATGGGCAGTGTCCTCAGAACACCCCCATTTTGTTTATTTGCCAACATTTCAGGACACCTCGAGTGTTCTTAGAACACTTTCAACTTGCCATCGAACAATACGGACAGCGTCTTCAGGACACCCCCTATGAACATTTCAGGACAATGCAAGAGTTCTTAGAACACTTTCAACTTGACAACGAACAATACGACAGCGTCATCAGAACACCCCCATTTTGTTTATTTGCGAACATGTCAGGACACCCCGAGTGTTCTTAGAACACATTCAACTTGCCACTGAACAATACGGACAGCGTCCCCAGAAAACCCCTATTTTGTTTATTTGCAAATATGTCAAGACACCCCGAGTGTTCTTAGAGCGTCTTCAGGACACCCTCTACGAACATTTCAGGACACCGCAAGAGTTCTTAGAACACTTCAGGACAACGCGTGAGCTCTTAGAACACATCCCCATTTTGTTTATGTACAAACTTTTCAGGACAACGCGAGAGTTCCTAGAACACTTTCAACTTAACAACGTACAATACGGACAGCGTCCTCAGAACACCCCCTTTTTGTTTATTTGCGAACATTTCAGGACACCCTGAGTGTTCTTAGAACACTTCAACTTGCCATCGAACAATACGGACAGCGTCTTCAGGACACCACCTGCGAACATTTCAGGACAACGCGAGAGTTCTTAGAACACTTTCAACTTGACAGCGAACAATACAGACAGCGTCATCAGAACACCCCCATTTTGTTTATTTGCAAACATTTCAGGACTCCCCGAGTGTTCTTAGAACACATTCAACTTGCCACAGAACAATACGGACAGCGTCCACAGAACACCCCCATTTTGTGTATTTGCGAACATTTCAGGACACCCCGAGTGTTCTTAGAACACATTCAACTTGCCACAGAACAATACGGACGGCATCCCCAGAACACCCCTATTTTGTTTATTTGCGAACATTTCAGGACACCCCGAGTGTTCTTAGAACACGTTCACCTTGCCATCGAACAATACGGACAGCATCTTCAGTACACCCCCTGTGAACATTTCAGGACACCACGATAGTTCTTAGAACACTTTCAACTCGACAACAATCAATACGGACAGCGTTCTCAGGACACCCCCTACAAACATTTCAGGACAACGCGTGTGTTCTTAGAACACACCCCCATTTTGTTTATTTGCGAACATTGACACCGAAACAGTTCTAAGAACACTTTCAACTTGCCATCGAACAATACGGACAGCTTCTTCAGGACACCCCCTGCGAACATTTCAGGACAACGCGAGAGTTCTTAGAACACTTTCAACTTGACAAAGAACAATACGAACAGCATCATCAGAACACCCTCATTTTGTTTATTTGGGAACATTTCAGGACTCCCCGAGTGTTCTTAGAACACATTCAACTTGCCACAGAACAATACAGACAGCGTCCCCAGAACACCCCCATTTTGTTTATTTGCGAACATTTCAGGACACCCCGAGTATTCTTAGAACACATTCAACTTGCCACAGAACAATGCGGACAGCATCCACAGAACACCCCCATTTTTTTTATTTGCAAACATTTCAGGACACCACGAGTGTTCTTAGAGCGTCTACAGGACACCCCCTACGAACATTTCAGGACACTGCAAGAGTTCTTAGAACACTTCAGGACAACGCGTGTGTTCTTAGAACACACCCCCATTTTGTTTATGTACGAACATTTCAGGACAACGCGAGAGTTCTTAGACTACTTTCAACTTGACAACGAACAATACGGACAGCGTCTTCAGGACACCCCATGCGAACATTTCAGTACACCGAGACAGTTCTTAGAACACTTTCAACTTGCCATTGAACAATATGGACAGCGTCTTCAGGACACCCCCTACGAACATTTCAGGACAACGCGAGAGTTCTTAGAACACTTTCAACTTGACAAAGAACAATACGGACAGCGTCATCAGAACACCCCCATTTTGTTTATTTGCGAACATTTCAGGACACCCCGAGTGTTCTTAAAACACGTTCAACTTGCCATCGAACAATACGGACAGCATCTTCAGTACACCCCCTGTGAACATTTCGGGACACCAAGAGAGTTCTTAGAACACTTTCAACTCGACAACGAACAATACGGACAGAATCCTCAGGACACCCCCTACGAACATTTCAGGACAACGCGTGTGTTCTTAGAACACACCCCCATTTTGTTTATTTGCGAACATTTCAGGACATCGAGCGAGACAGTTCTTAGAACACTTTGAACTTGCCATTGAACAATACGGACAGCGTCTTCAGGACACCCCCTACGAACATTTCAGGACAACGCAAGAGTTCTTAGAACACTTTCAACTTGACCACGAACAATACGGACAGCGTCATCAGAACACCCCCATTTTGTTTATTTGCGAACATTTCAGGACACCCCGAGTATTCTTAGAACACATTCAACTTGCCACAGAACAATGCGGACAGCATCCACAGAACACCCCCATTTTTTTTATTTGCAAACATTTCAGGACACCACGAGTGTTCTTAGAGCGTCTACAGGACACCCCCTACGAACATTTCAGGACACTGCAAGAGTTCTTAGAACACTTCAGGACAACGCGTGTGTTCTTAGAACACACCCCCATTTTGTTTATGTACGAACATTTCAGGACAACGCGAGAGTTCTTAGACTACTTTCAACTTGACAACGAACAATACGGACAGCGTCTTCAGGACACCCCATGCGAACATTTCAGTACACCGAGACAGTTCTTAGAACACTTTCAACTTGCCATTGAACAATATGGACAGCGTCTTCAGGACACCCCCTACGAACATTTCAGGACAACGCGAGAGTTCTTAGAACACTTTCAACTTGACAAAGAACAATACGGACAGCGTCATCAGAACACCCCCATTTTGTTTATTTGCGAACATTTCAGGACACCCCGAGTGTTCTTAAAACACGTTCAACTTGCCATCGAACAATGCGGACAGCATCCACAGAACACCCCCATTTTTTTTATTTGCAAACATTTCAGGACACCACGAGTGTTCTTAGAGCGTCTACAGGACACCCCCTACGAACATTTCAGGACACTGCAAGAGTTCTTAGAACACTTCAGGACAACGCGTGTGTTCTTAGAACACACCCCCATTTTGTTTATGTACGAACATTTCAGGACAACGCGAGAGTTCTTAGACTACTTTCAACTTGACAACGAACAATACGGACAGCGTCTTCAGGACACCCCATGCGAACATTTCAGTACACCGAGACAGTTCTTAGAACACTTTCAACTTGCCATTGAACAATATGGACAGCGTCTTCAGGACACCCCCTACGAACATTTCAGGACAACGCGAGAGTTCTTAGAACACTTTCAACTTGACAAAGAACAATACGGACAGCGTCATCAGAACACCCCCATTTTGTTTATTTGCGAACATTTCAGGACACCCCGAGTGTTCTTAAAACACGTTCAACTTGCCATCGAACAATATGGACAGCGTCTTCAGGACACCCCCTACGAACATTTCAGGACAACGCGAGAGTTCTTAGAACACTTTCAACTTGACAAAGAACAATACGGACAGCGTCATCAGAACACCCCCATTTTGTTTATTTGCGAACATTTCAGGACACCCCGAGTATTCTTAGAACACATTCAACTTGCCACAGAACAATGCGGACAGCATCCACAGAACACCCCCATTTTTTTTATTTGCAAACATTTCAGGACACCACGAGTGTTCTTAGAGCGTCTACAGGACACCCCCTACGAACATTTCAGGACACTGCAAGAGTTCTTAGAACACTTCAGGACAACGCGTGTGTTCTTAGAACACACCCCCATTTTGTTTATGTACGAACATTTCAGGACAACGCGAGAGTTCTTAGACTACTTTCAACTTGACAACGAACAATACGGACAGCGTCTTCAGGACACCCCATGCGAACATTTCAGTACACCGAGACAGTTCTTAGAACACTTTCAACTTGCCATTGAACAATATGGACAGCGTCTTCAGGACACCCCCTACGAACATTTCAGGACAACGCGAGAGTTCTTAGAACACTTTCAACTTGACAAAGAACAATACGGACAGCGTCATCAGAACACCCCCATTTTGTTTATTTGCGAACATTTCAGGACACCCCGAGTGTTCTTAAAACACGTTCAACTTGCCATCGAACAATACGGACAGCATCTTCAGTACACCCCCTGTGAACATTTCGGGACACCAAGAGAGTTCTTAGAACACTTTCAACTCGACAACGAACAATACGGACAGAATCCTCAGGACACCCCCTACGAACATTTCAGGACAACGCGTGTGTTCTTAGAACACACCCCCATTTTGTTTATTTGCGAACATTTCAGGACATCGAGCGAGACAGTTCTTAGAACACTTTGAACTTGCCATTGAACAATACGGACAGCGTCTTCAGGACACCCCCTACGAACATTTCAGGACAACGCAAGAGTTCTTAGAACACTTTCAACTTGACCACGAACAATACGGACAGCGTCATCAGAACACCCCCATTTTGTTTATTTGCGAACATTTCAGGACACCCCAAGTGTTCTTAGACCACATTCAACTTGCCACTGAACAATACGGACAGCGTCCCCAGAACACCCCTATTTTGTTTATTTGCGAACATTTCAGGACACCCGAGTGTTCTTAGAGCGTCTTCAGGACACCGCCTACGAACATTTCAGGACATCGCAAGAGTTCTTAGAACACTTCAGGACAATGCGTGAGTTCTTAGAACACATCCCCATTTTGTTTATGTACAAACTTTTCAGGACAACGCGAGAGTTCCTAGAACACTTTCAACTTAACAACGAACAATGCGGACAGCGTCCTCAGAACACCTCCATTTTGTTTATTTGCAAACATTTCAGGACACCCCGAGTGTTCTTAGAACACTTCAACTTGCCATCGAACAATATGGACAGCGTCTTCAGGACACCCCCTGCGAACATTTCAGGACACCACGAGAGTTCTTAGAACACTTTCAACTCGACAACGAAGAATACGGACAGCGTCCTCAGGTCACCCCCTACGAACATTTCAGGACAACGCGTGTGTTCTTAGAACACACCCCCATTTTGTTTATTTGCGAACATTTCAGGACGCCAAAACAGTTCTAAGAACACTTTCAACTTGCCATCGAACAATACGGACAGCTTCTTCAGGACAACCCCTACGAACATTTCAGGACACGCGTGAGTTCTTAGAACACACCCCCATTTTGTTTATTTACGAACATTTCAGGACACTGAGACAGTTCTTAGAACACTTTCAACTTGCCATTGAACAATACGGACAGCGTCCTCAGGACACCCCCTACGAACATTACAGGACACAGCAAGAGTTCGTAGAATACTTCAGGACAACGCGTGTGTTCTTAGAACACACCCCCATTTTCTTCATGTGTGAACATTTCAGGACTACGCGCGAGTTCTTAGAACACTTTCAACTTGACAACGAACAATACGGACAGCGTCCTCAGAACACCCCCATTTTGTTTATTTGCGAACATTTCAGGACACCGCGAGTGTTCTTGGAGCGTCTTCAGGACACCCCCTATGAACATTTCAGGACACTGCGAGAGTTCTTAGAACACTTCAGGACAACGCGTGTGTTCTTAGAACACACCCCCATTTTGTTTATGTACGAACATTTCAGGACAACGCGAGAGTTCTTAGAACACTTTCAACTTGACAACGAACAATACGGACAGTGTCCTCAGAGCACCACCATTTTGTTTATTTGCGAACATTTCAGGACACCTCGAGTGTTCTTAGAACACTTTCATCGAGCCATCAAACAATACGGACAGCGTCTTCAGGACACCCCCTGCGAACATTTCAGGACACCGAGACAATTCTTAGAACACTTTTAACTTGCCATTGAACAATACGGAAAGCATCTTCAGGACACCCCCTATGAACATTTCAGGACAACATGAGAGTTCTTAGAACACTTTCAACTTGACAACGAACAATACGGACAGCGTCATCAGAATACCCCCATTTTGTTTATTTGCGTACATTTCAGGACACCCCAAGTGTTCTTAGAACACGTTCAACTTACCATCGAACAATACGGACAGCATCTTCAGTACACCCCCTGTGAACATTTCGGGACACCACAAGAGTTCTTAGAACACTTTCAACTCGACAACGAACAATACGGACAGCGTCTTCAGGACACCCCCTACGAACATTTCAGGACAACGCAAGAGTTCTTAGAACACTTTAAACTTGACAACGAACAATACGGACAGCGTCATCAGAACACACCCATTTTGTTTATTTGCGAACATTTCAGGACACCTCGAGTGTTCTTAGAACACTTTCAACTTGCCATCGAACAATACGGACAGCGTCTTCAGGACACCCCCTGCGAACATTTCAGAACACCGAGACAGTTCTTAGAACACTTTCAACTTGCCATTGGACAATACGGACAGCATCTTCAGGACACCCCCTACGAACATTTCAGGACAACGCGAGAGTTCTTAGAACACTTTCAACTTGACAACGAACAATACGGACAGCGTCATCAGAACACCCCCATTTTGTTTATTTGCGAACATTTCAGGACACCCCGAGTGTTCTTAGAACACATTCAAATTGCCACAGAACAATACGGACAGCGTCCCCAGAACACCCCCATTTTGTTTATTTGCGAACATTTCAGGACACCCCAAGTGTTATTAGAACACGTTCAACTTGCCATTGAACAATACGGACAGCATCTTCAGAACACCCGCTGTGAACATTTCAGGACACCACGATAGTTCTTAGAACACTTTCAACTCGACAACAAACAATACGGACAGCGTCCTCAGGACACCCCCTACGAACATTTCAGGACAACATGTGTGTTCTTAGAACACACCCCCATTTTGTTTATTTGCGAACATTTCAGGACACCGCGAGTGTTCGTAGAACACTTCAGGACAACGCGTGTGTTCTTAGAACACACACCCATTTTCTTTATGTGCGAACATTTCAGGACAACGTGAGAGTTCTTAGAACACTTTCAACTTGACAACGAACAATATGGGCAGTGTCCTCAGAACACCCCCATTTTGTTTATTTGCCAACATTTCAGGACACCTCGAGTGTTCTTAGAACACTTTCAACTTGCCATCGAACAATACGGACAGCGTCTTCAGGACACCCCCTATGAACATTTCAGGACAACGCAAGAGTTCTTAGAACACTTTCAACTTGACAACGAACAATACGACAGCGTCATCAGAACACCCCCATTTTGTTTATTTGCGAACATGTCAGGACACCCCGAGTGTTCTTAGAACACATTCAACTTGCCACTGAACAATACGGACAGCGTCCCCAGAACACCCCCATTTTGTTTATTTGCGAACATTTCAGGACACCCCAAGTGTTATTAGAACACGTTCAACTTGCCATTGAACAATACGGACAGCATCTTCAGAACACCCGCTGTGAACATTTCAGGACACCACGATAGTTCTTAGAACACTTTCAACTCGACAACAAACAATACGGACAGCGTCCTCAGGACACCCCCTACGAACATTTCAGGACAACATGTGTGTTCTTAGAACACACCCCCATTTTGTTTATTTGCGAACATTTCAGGACACCGCGAGTGTTCGTAGAACACTTCAGGACAACGCGTGTGTTCTTAGAACACACACCCATTTTCTTTATGTGCGAACATTTCAGGACAACGCGAGAGTTCTTAGAACACTTTCAACTTGACAACGAACAATACGACAGCGTCATCAGAACACCCCCATTTTGTTTATTTGCGAACATGTCAGGACACCCCGAGTGTTCTTAGAACACATTCAACTTGCCACTGAACAATACGGACAGCGTCCCCAGAAAACCCCTATTTTGTTTATTTGCAAATATGTCAAGACACCCCGAGTGTTCTTAGAGCGTCTTCAGGACACCCTCTACGAACATTTCAGGACACCGCAAGAGTTCTTAGAACACTTCAGGACAACGCGTGAGCTCTTAGAACACATCCCCATTTTGTTTATGTACAAACTTTTCAGGACAACGCGAGAGTTCCTAGAACACTTTCAACTTAACAACGTACAATACGGACAGCGTCCTCAGAACACCCCCTTTTTGTTTATTTGCGAACATTTCAGGACACCCTGAGTGTTCTTAGAACACTTCAACTTGCCATCGAACAATACGGACAGCGTCTTCAGGACACCACCTGCGAACATTTTAGGACAACGCGAGAGTTCTTAGAACACTTTCAACTTGACAGCGAACAATACAGACAGCGTCATCAGAACACCCCCATTTTGTTTATTTGCAAACATTTCAGGACTCCCCGAGTGTTCTTAGAACAGATTCAACTTGCCACAGAACAATACGGACAGCGTCCCCAGAACACCCCCATTTTGTGTATTTGCGAACATTTCAGGACACCCCGAGTGTTCTTAGAACACATTCAACTTGCCACAGAACAATACGGAGGGCATCCCCAGAACACCCCCATTTCGTTTATTTGCGAACATTTCAGGACACCCCGAGTGTTCTTAGAACACGTTCACCTTGCCATCGAACAATACGGACAGCATCTTCAGTACACCCCCTGTGAACATTTCAGGACACCACGATAGTTCTTAGAACACTTTCAACTCGACAACAAACAATACGGACAGCGTTCTCAGGACACCCCCTACGAACATTTCAGGACAACGCGTGTGTTCTTAGAACACACCCCCATTTTGTTTATTTGCGAACATTGACACCGAAACAGTTCTAAGAACACTTTCAACTTGCCATCGAACAATACGGACAGCTTTTTCAGGACACCCCCTGCGAACATTTCAGGACAACGCGAGAGTTCTTAGAACACTTTCAACTTGACAAAGAACAATACGAACAGCATCATCAGAACACCCTCATTTTGTTTATTTGCGAACATTTCAGGACACCCCGAGTATTCTTAGAACACATTCAACTTGCCACAGAACAATGCGGACAGCATCCACAGAACACCCCCATTTTTTTTATTTGCAAACATTTCAGGACACCACGAGTGTTCTTAGAGCGTCTACAGGACACCCCCTACGAACATTTCAGGACACTGCAAGAGTTCTTAGAACACTTCAGGACAACGCGTGTGTTCTTAGAACACACCCCCATTTTGTTTATGTACGAACATTTCAGGACAACGCGAGAGTTCTTAGACTACTTTCAACTTGACAACGAACAATACGGACAGCGTCTTCAGGACACCCCATGCGAACATTTCATTACACCGAGACAGTTCTTAGAACACTTTCAACTTGCCATTGAACAATATGGACAGCGTCTTCAGGACACCCCCTACGAACATTTCAGGACAACGCGAGAGTTCTTAGAACACTTTCAACTTGACAAAGAACAATACGGACAGCGTCATCAGAACACCCCCATTTTGTTTATTTGCGAACATTTCAGGACACCCCGAGTGTTCTTAAAACACGTTCAACTTGCCATCGAACAATACGGACAGCATCTTCAGTACACCCCCTGTGAACATTTCGGGACACCAAGAGAGTTCTTAGAACACTTTCAACTCGACAACGAACAATACGGACAGAATCCTCAGGACACCCCCTACGAACATTTCAGGACAACGCGTGTGTTCTTAGAACACACCCCCATTTTGTTTATTTGCGAACATTTCAGGACATCGAGCGAGACAGTTCTTAGAACACTTTGAACTTGCCATTGAACAATACGGACAGCGTCTTCAGGACACCCCCTACGAACATTTCAGGACAACGCGAGAGTTCTTAGAACACTTTCAACTTGACAACGAACAATACGGACAGCGTCATCAGAACACCCCCATTTTGTTTATTTGCGAACATTTCAGGACACCCCAAGTGTTCTTAGACCACATTCAACTTGCCACTGAACAATACGGACAGCGTCCCCAGAACACCCCTATTTTGTTTATTTGCGAACATTTCAGGACACCCGAGTGTTCTTAGAGCGTCTTCAGGACACCGCCTACGAACATTTCAGGACATCGCAAGAGTTCTTAGAACACTTCAGGACAATGCGTGAGTTCTTAGAACACATCCCCATTTTGTTTATGTACAAACTTTTCAGGACAACGCGAGAGTTCCTAGAACACTTTCAATTTAACAACGAACAATGCGGACAGCGTCCTCAGAACACCTCCATTTTGTTTATTTGCAAACATTTCAGGACACCCCGAGTGTTCTTAGAACAATTCAACTTGCCATCGAACAATACGGACAGTGTCTTCAGGACACCCCCTGCGAACATTTCAGGACACCACGAGAGTTCTTAGAACACTTTCAACTCGACAACGAAGAATACGGACAGCGTCCTCAGGACACCCCCTACGAACATTTCAGGACAACGCGTGTGTTCTTAGAACACACCCCCATTTTGTTTATTTGCGAACATTGACACCGAAACAGTTCTAAGAACACTTTCAACTTGCCATCGAACAATACGGACAGCTTCTTCAGGACACCCCCTGCGAACATTTCAGGACAACGCGAGAGTTCTTAGAACACTTTCAACTTGACAAAGAACAATACGAACAGCATCATCAGAACACCCTCATTTTGTTTATTTGCGAACATTTCAGGACACCCCGAGTATTCTTAGAACACATTCAACTTGCCACAGAACAATGCGGACAGCATCCACAGAACACCCCCATTTTTTTTATTTGCAAACATTTCAGGACACCACGAGTGTTCTTAGAGCGTCTACAGGACACCCCCTACGAACATTTCAGGACACTGCAAGAGTTCTTAGAACACTTCAGGACAACGCGTGTGTTCTTAGAACACACCCCCATTTTGTTTATGTACGAACATTTCAGGACAACGCGAGAGTTCTTAGACTACTTTCAACTTGACAACGAACAATACGGACAGCGTCTTCAGGACACCCCATGCGAACATTTCAGTACACCGAGACAGTTCTTAGAACACTTTCAACTTGCCATTGAACAATATGGACAGCGTCTTCAGGACACCCCCTACGAACATTTCAGGACAACGCGAGAGTTCTTAGAACACTTTCAACTTGACAAAGAACAATACGGACAGCGTCATCAGAACACCCCCATTTTGTTTATTTTTGCGAACATTTCAGGACACCCCGAGTGTTCTTAAAACACGTTCAACTTGCCATCGAACAATACGGACAGCATCTTCAGTACACCCCCTGTGAACATTTCGGGACACCAAGAGAGTTCTTAGAACACTTTCAACTCGACAACGAACAATACGGACAGAATCCTCAGGACACCCCCTACGAACATTTGAGGACAACGCGTGTGTTCTTAGAACACACCCCCATTTTGTTTATTTGCGAACATTTCAGGACATCGAGCGAGACAGTTCTTAGAACACTTTGAACTTGCCATTGAACAATACGGACAGCGTCTTCAGGACACCCCCTACGAACATTTCAGGACAACGCGAGAGTTCTTAGAACACTTTCAACTTGACAACGAACAATACGGACAGCGTCATCAGAACACTCCCATTTTGTTTATTTGCGAACATTTCAGGACACCCCAAGTGTTCTTAGACCACATTCAACTTGCCACTGAACAATACGGACAGCGTCCCCAGAACACCCCTATTTTGTTTATTTGCGAACATTTCAGGACACCCGAGTGTTCTTAGAGCGTCTTCAGGACACCGCCTACGAACATTTCAGGACATCGCAAGAGTTCTTAGAACACTTCAGGACAATGCGTGAGTTCTTAGAACACATCCCCATTTTGTTTATGTACAAACTTTTCAGGACAACGCGAGAGTTCCTAGAACACTTTCAATTTAACAACGAACAATGCGGACAGCGTCCTCAGAACACCTCCATTTTGTTTATTTGCAAACATTTCAGGACACCCCGAGTGTTCTTAGAACACTTCAACTTGCCATCGAACAATACGGACAGTGTCTTCAGGACACCCCCTGCGAACATTTCAGGACACCACGAGAGTTCTTAGAACACTTTCAACTCGACAACGAAGAATACGGACAGCGTCCTCAGGACACCCCCTACGAACATTTCAGGACAACGCGTGTGTTCTTAGAACACACCCCCATTTTGTTTATTTGCGAACATTTCAGGACACCGAAACAGTTCTAAGAACACTTTCAACTTGCCATCGAACAATACGGACAGCTTCTTCAGGACAACCCCTACGAACATTTCAGGACACGCGTGAGTTCTTAGAACACACCCCCATTTTGTTTATTTACGAACATTTCAGGACACTGAGACAGTTCTTAGAACACTTTCAACTTGCCATTGAACAATACGGACAGCGTCCTCAGGACACCCCCTACGAACATTACAGGACACAGCAAGAGTTCGTAGAATACTTCAGGACAACGCGTGTGTTCTTAGAACACACCCCCATTTTCTTCATATGTGAACATTTCAGGACTACGCGCGAGTTCTTAGAACACTTTCAACTTGACAACGAACAATACGGACAGCGTCCTCAGAATACCCCCATTTTGTTTATTTGCGAACATTTCAGGACACCGCGAGTGTTCTTGGAGCGTCTTCAGGACACCCCCTATGAACATTTCAGGACACTGCGAGAGTTCTTAGAACACTTCAGGACAACGCGTGTGTCCTTAGAACACACCCCCATTTTGTTTATGTACTAACATTTCAGGACAACGCGAGAGTTCTTAGAACACTTTCAACTTGACAACGAACAATACGGACAGTGTCCTCAGAGCACCACCATTTTGTTTATTTGCGAACATTTCAGGACACCTCGAGTGTTCTTAGAACACTTTCATCGAGCCATCGAACAATACGGACAGCGTCTTCAGGACACCCCCTGCGAACATTTCAAGACACCGAGACAATTCTTAGAACACTTTTAACTTGCCATTGAACAATACGGACAGCGTCTTGAGGACAGCCCCAAGGAACATTTCAGGACAACGCGAGAGTTCTTAGAACACTTACAACTTGACAACGAACAATACCGACAGCGTCATCAGAACACCCCCATTTTGTTTATTTGCGAACATTTCAGGACACTGCCAGTGTTCTTAGAACACATTTAACTTGCCACAGAACAATATGGACAGCGTCCCCAGAACACCCCCATTTTGTTTATTTGCGAACATTTCAGGACACCCTGAGTGTTCTTAGAACACGTTCAACTTGCCATCGAACAATACGGACAGCATCTTCAGTACACCCCATGTGAACATTTCTGGACACCATGAGAGTTCTTAGAACACATTTAACTTGACGCAGAACAATATGGACAGCGTCCCCAGAACACCCTCATTTTGTTTATTTGCGAACATTTCAGGACACCCCGAGTGTTCTTAGAATACGTTCAACTCGACAACGAACAATACGGACAGCATCCTCAGGACACCCCCTACGAACATTTCAGGACAACGCGTGTGTTCTTAGAACACACCACCATTTTGTTTATTTGCGACATTTCAGGACATCGAGCAAGACAGTTCTTAGAACACTTTCAACTTGCCATTGAGCAATACGAACAGCATCTTCAGGACACCCCCTACGAACATTTCAGGACAACGCGAGAGTTCTTAGAACACTTTCAACTTGACAACGAACAATACGGACAGCGTCATCCGAACACCCCCATTTTATTTATTTGCGAACATTTCAGGACACTCAGAGTGTTCTTAGAACACATTCAACTTGCCACTGAACAATACAGACAGCGTCCTCAGAACACCCCCATTTTGTTTATTTGCAAACATTTCAGGACACTGCGAGTGTTCTTAGAGCGTCTTCAGGACACCCCTTACGAACATTTCAGTACACTGCGAGAGTTCTTAGAACACTTCAGGACAACGTGTGAGTTCTTAGAACACATCCCCATTTTGTTTATGTACAAACTTTTCAGGACAACGCGAGAGTTCCTAGAACACTTTCAACTTGACAACGAACAATACGGACAGCGTCCTCAGAACACCCCCATTTTGTTTATTTGCGAACATTTCAGGACACCCCGAGTGTTCTTAGAACACTTTCAACTTGCCATCGAACAATACGGACAGCGTCTTCAGGACACCCCATACGAACATTTCAGGACAACGCGAGAGTTCCTAGAACACTTTCAACTTAACAACGAACAATACCACAGCGTCATCAAAACACCCCCATTTTGTTTATTTGCAAACATTTCAGGACACCCCGAGTGTTCTTAGAACACATCAACTTGCCATCGAACAATACGGACAGCGTCTTCAGGACACCCCCTGCGAACATTTCAGGACAACGCGAGAGTTCTTAGAAGACTTTCAACTTGACAACGAACAATACGAACAGCATCATCAGAACACCCCCATTTTGTTTATTTGCGAACATTTCAGGACTCCCCGAGTGTTCTTAGAACACATTCAACTTGCCAAAGAACAATACGGACAGCGTCCCCAGAACATCCCCATTTTGTTTATTTGCGAACATTTCAGGACACCCCGAGTGTTCTTAGAGCACATTCAACTTGCCACAGAACAATACGGACAGCATCCCCAGAACACCCCATTTTGTTTATTTGCGAACATTTCAGGACACCGCAAGTGTTCTTAGAGCGTCTACAGGACACCCCCTACGAACATTTCAGGACACTGCGAGAGTTCATAGAACACTTCAGGACAAAGCGTGTGTTGTTAGAACACTTTCAACTTGACAACGAACAATACGGACAGTGTCCTCAGAACACTCCCATTTTGTTTATTTGCGAACATTTCAGGACACCTCGAGTGTTCTTAGAACACTTTCAACTTGCCATCGAACAATACGGACAGCGTCTTCAGGACACCCCATGCGAACATTTCAGTACACCGAGACAGTTCTTAGAACACTTTCAACTTGCCATTGAACAATACGGACAGCGTCTTCAGGACACCCCCTACAAACATTTCAGGACAACGCGAGAGTTCTTAGAACACTTTCAACTTGACAACAAACAATACGGACAGCGTCATCAGAACACCCCCATTTTATTTATTTCCGAACATTTCAGGACACCCTGAGTGTTCTTAGAACACGTTCACCTTGCCATCGAACAATACGGACAGCATCTTCAGTACACCCCCTGTGAACATTTCAGGACACCACGATAGTTCTTAGAACACTTTCAACTCAACAACAAACAATACGGACAGCGTTCTCAGGACACCCCCTACGAACATTTCAGGACAACGCGTGTGTTCTTAGAACACACCCCCATTTTGTTTATTTGCGAACATTGACACCGAAACAGTTCTAAGAACACTTTCAACTTGCCATCGAACAATACGGACAGCTTCTTCAGGACACCCCCTGCGAACATTTCAGGACAACGCGAGAGTTCTTAGAACACTTTCAACTTGACAAAGAACAATACGAACAGCATCATCAGAACACCCTCATTTTGTTCATTTGCGAACATTTCAGGACTCCCCAAGTGTTCTTAGAACACATTCAACTTGCCACAGAACAATACAGACAGCGTCCCCAGAACACCCCCATTTTGTTTATTTGCGAACATTTCAGGACACCCCGAGTGTTCTTAGAACACATTCAACTTGCCACAGAACAATGCGGACAGCATCCCCAGAACACCCCCATTTTGTTTATTTGCGAACATTTCAGGACACCACGAGTGTTCTTAGAGCGTCTACAGGACACCCCCTACGAACATTTCAGGACACTGCAAGAGTTCTTAGAACACTTCAGGACAACGCGTGTGTTCTTAGAACACACCCCCATTTTGTTTATGTACGAACATTTCAGGACAACGCGAGAGTTCTTAGACTGCTTTCAACTTGACAACGAACAATACGGACAGCGTCTTCAGGACACCCCATGCGAACATTTCAGTACAGCGAGACAGTTCTTAGAACACTTTCAACTTGCCATTGAACAATATGGACAGCGTCTTCAGGACACCCCCTAGGAACATTTCAGGACAACGCGAGAGTTCTTAGAACACTTTCAACTTGACAAAGAACAATACGGACAGCGTCATCAGAACACCCCCATTTTGTTTATTTGCGAACATTTCAGGACACCCCGAGTGTTCTTAAAACACGTTCAACTTGCCATCGAACAATACGGACAGCATCTTCAGTACACCCCCTGTGAACATTTCGGGACACCAAGAGAGTTCTTAGAACACTTTCAACTCGACAACGAACAATACGGACAGAATCCTCAGGACACCCCCTACTAACATTTCAGGACAACGCGTGTGTTCTTAGAACACACCCCCATTTTGTTTATTTGCGAACATTTCAGGACATCGAGCGAGACAGTTCTTAGAACACTTTGAACTTGCCATTGAACAATACGGACAGCGTCTTCAGGACACCCCCTACGAACATTTCAGGACAACGCGAGAGTTCTTAGAACACTTTCAACTTGACAACGAACAATACGGACAGCGTCATCAGAACACCCCCATTTTGTTTATTTGCGAACATTTCAGGACACCCCAAGTGTTCTTAGACCACATTCAACTTGCCACTGAACAATACGGACAGCGTCCCCAGAACACCCCTATTTTGTTTATTTGCGAACATTTCAGGACACCCGAGTGTTCTTAGAGCGTCTTCAGGACACCGCCTACGAACATTTCAGGACATCGCAAGAGTTCTTAGAACACTTCAGGACAATGCGTGAGTTCTTAGAACACATCCCCATTTTGTTTATGTACAAACTTTTCAGGACAACGCGAGAGTTCCTAGAACACTTTCAACTTAACAACGAACAATGCGGACAGCGTCCTCAGAACACCTCCATTTTGTTTATTTGCAAACATTTCAGGACACCCCGAGTGTTCTTAGAACACTTCAACTTGCCATCGAACAATACGGACAGCGTCTTCAGGACACCCCCTGCGAACATTTCAGGACACCACGAGAGTTCTTAGAACACTTTCAACTCGACAACGAAGAATACGGACAGCGTCCTCAGGACACCCCCTACGAACATTTCAGGACAACGCGTGTGTTCTTAGAACACACCCCCATTTTGTTTATTTGCGAACATTTCAGGACACCGAAACAGTTCTAAGAACACTTTCAACTTGCCATCGAACAATATGGACAGCTTCTTCAGGACAACCCCTACGAACATTACAGGACACAGCAAGAGTTCGTAGAATACTTCAGGACAACGCGTGTGTTCTTAGAACACACCCCCATTTTCTTCATGTGTGAACATTTCAGGACTACGCGCGAGTTCTTAGAACACTTTCAACTTGACAACGAACAATACGGACAGCGTCCTCAGAACACCCCCATTTTGTTTATTTGCGAACATTTCAGGACACCGCGAGTGTTCTTGGAGCGTCTTCAGGACACCCCCTATGAATATTTCAGGACACTGCGAGAGTTCTTAGAACACTTCAGGACAACGCGTGTGTTCTTAGAACACACCCCCATTTTGTTTATGTACGAACATTTCAGGACAACGCGAGAGTTCTTAGAACACTTTCAACTTGACAACGAACAATACGGACAGTGTCCTCAGAGCACCACCATTTTGTTTATTTGCGAACATTTCAGGACACCTCGAGTGTTCTTAGAACACTTTCATCGAGCCTTCGAACAATACGGACAGCGTCTTCAGGACACCCCCTGCGAACATTTCAGGACACCGAGACAATTCTTAGAACACTTTTAACTTGCCATTGAACAATACGGAAAGCGTCTTCAGGACACCCCCTATGAACATTTCAGGACAACACGAGAGTTCTTAGAACACTTTCAACTTGACAACGAACAATACGGACAGTGTCATCAGAACACCCCCATTTTGTTTATTTGCGTACATTTCAGGACACCCCAAGTGTTCTTAGAACACGTTCAACTTACCATCGAACAATACGGACAGCATCTTCAGTACACCCCCTGTGAACATTTCGGGACACCACAAGAGTTCTTAGAACACTTTCAACTCGACAACGAACAATACGGACAGCGTTTTCAGGACACCCCCTACGAACATTTCAGGACAACGCAAGAGTTCTTAGAACACTTTAAACTTGACAACGAACAATACGGACAGCGTCATCAGAACAACCCCATTTTGTTTATTTGCGAACATTTCAGGACACCTCGAGTGTTCTTAGAACACTTTCAACTTGCCATCGAACAATACGGACAGCGTCTTCAGGACACCCCCTGCGAACATTTCAGGACACCGAGACAGTTCTTAGAACACTTTCAACTTGCCATTGGACAATACGGACAGCATCTTCAGGACACCCCCTACGAACATTTCAGGACAACGCGAGAGTTCTTAGAACACTTTCAACTTGACAACGAACAATACGGACAGCGTCATCAGAACACCCCCATTTTGTTTATTTGCGAACATTTCAGGACACCCCGAGTGTTCTTAGAACACATTCAAATTGCCACAGAACAATACGGACAGCGTCCCTAGAACACCCCCATTTTGTTTATTTGCGAACATTTCAGGACACCCCAAGTGTTATTAGAACACGTTCAACTTGCCATTGAACAATATGGACAGCATCTTCAGAACACCCGCTGTGAACATTTCAGGACACCACGATAGTTCTTAGAACACTTTCAACTCGACAACAAACAATACGGACAGCGTCCTCAGGACACCCCCTACGGACATTTCAGGACAACATGTGTGTTCTTAGAACACACCCCCATGTTGTTTATTTGCGAACATTTCAGGACACCGCGAGTGTTCGTAGAACACTTCAGGACAACGCGTGTGTTCTTAGAAGACACACCCATTTTCTTTATGTGCGAACATTTCAGGACAACGCGAGAGTTCTTAGAACACTTTCAACTTGACAATGAACAATATGGGCAGTGTCCTCAGAACACCCCCATTTTGTTTATTTGCCAACATTTCAGGACACCTCGAGTGTTCTTAGAACACTTTCAACTTGCCATCGAACAATACGGACAGCGTCTTCAGGACACCCCCTACGAACATTTCAGGACAACGCAAGAGTTCTTAGAACACTTTCAACTTGACAACGAACAATACGACAGCGTCATCAGAACACCCCCATTTTGTTTATTTGCGAACATGTCAGGGCACCCCGAGTGTTCTTAGAACACATTCAACTTGCCACTGAACAATACGGACAGCGTCCCCAGAAAACCCCTATTTTGTTTATTTGCAAATATGTCAAGACACCCTGAGTGTTCTTAGAGCGTCTTCAGGACACCCTCTACGAACATTTCAGGACACCGCAAGAGTTCTTAGAACACTTCAGGACAACGCGTGAGCTCTTAGAACACATCCCCATTTTGTTTATGTACAAACTTTTCAGGACAACGCGAGAGTTCCTAGAACACTTTCAACTTAACAACGTACAATACGGACAGCGTCCTCAGAACACCCCCTTTTTGTTTATTTGCGAACATTTCAGGACACCCTGAGTGTTCTTAGAACACTTCAACTTGCCATCGAACAATACGGACAGCATCTTCAGTACACCCCCTGTGAACATTTCGGGACACCACAAGAGTTCTTAGAACACTTTCAACTCGACAACGAACAATACGGACAGCGTCTTCAGGACACCCCCTACGAACATTTCAGGACAACGCAAGAGTTCTTAGAACACTTTAAACTTGACAACGAACAATACGGACAGCGTCATCAGAACACCCCCATTTTGTTTATTTGCGAACATTTCAGGACACCTCGAGTGTTCTTAGAACACTTTCAACTTGCCATCGAACAATACGGACAGCGTCTTCAGGACACCCCCTGCGAACATTTCAGGACACCGAGACAGTTCTTAGAACACTTTCAACTTGCCATTGGACAATACGGACAGCATCTTCAGGACACCCCCTACGAACATTTCAGGACAACGCGAGAGTTCTTAGAACACTTTCAACTTGACAACGAACAATACGGACAGCGTCATCAGAACACCCCCATTTTGTTTATTTGCGAACATTTCAGGACACCCCGAGTGTTCTTAGAACACATTCAAATTGCCACAGAACAATACGGACAGCGTCCCCAGAACACCCCCATTTTGTTTATTTGCGAACATTTCAGGACACCCCAAGTGTTATTAGAACACGTTCAACTTGCCATTGAACAATACGGACAGCATCTTCAGAACACCCGCTGTGAACATTTCAGGACACCACGATAGTTCTTAGAACACTTTCAACTCGACAACAAACAATACGGACAGCGTCCTCAGGACACCCCCTACGAACATTTCAGGACAACATGTGTGTTCTTAGAACACACCCCCATTTTGTTTATTTGCGAACATTTCAGGACACCGCGAGTGTTCGTAGAACACTTCAGGACAACGCGTGTGTTCTTAGAACACACACCCATTTTCTTTATGTGCGAACATTTCAGGACAACGCGAGAGTTCTTAGAACACTTTCAACTTGACAACGAACAATACGACAGCGTCATCAGAACACCCCCATTTTGTTTATTTGCGAACATGTCAGGACACCCCGAGTGTTCTTAGAACACATTCAACTTGCCACTGAACAATACGGACAGCGTCCCCAGAAAACCCCTATTTTGTTTATTTGCAAATATGTCAAGACACCCCGAGTGTTCTTAGAGCGTCTTCAGGACACCCTCTACGAACATTTCAGGACACCGCAAGAGTTCTTAGAACACTTCAGGACAACGCGTGAGCTCTTAGAACACATCCCCATTTTGTTTATGTACAAACTTTTCAGGACAACGCGAGAGTTCCTAGAACACTTTCAACTTAACAACGTACAATACGGACAGCGTCCTCAGAACACCCCCTTTTTGTTTATTTGCGAACATTTCAGGACACCCTGAGTGTTCTTAGAACACTTCAACTTGCCATCGAACAATACGGACAGCATCTTCAGTACACCCCCTGTGAACATTTCGGGACACCACAAGAGTTCTTAGAACACTTTCAACTCGACAACGAACAATACGGACAGCGTCTTCAGGACACCCCCTACGAACATTTCAGGACAACGCAAGAGTTCTTAGAACACTTTAAACTTGACAACGAACAATACGGACAGCGTCATCAGAACACCCCCATTTTGTTTATTTGCGAACATTTCAGGACACCTCGAAGTGTTCTTAGAACACTTTCAACTTGCCATCGAACAATACGAACAGCGTCTTCAGGACACCCCCTGCGAACATTTCAGGACACCGAGACAGTTCTTAGAACACTTTCAACTTGCCATTGGACAATACGGACAGCATCTTCAGGACACCCCCTACGAACATTTCAGGACAACGCGAGAGTTCTTAGAACACTTTCAACTTGACAACGAACAATACGGACAGCGTCATCAGAACACCCCCATTTTGTTTATTTGCGAACCTTTCAGGACACCCCGAGTGTTCTTAGAACACATTCAAATTGCCACAGAACAATACGGACAGCGTCCCCAGAACACCCCCATTTTGTTTATTTGCGAACATTTCAGGACACCCCAAGTGTTATTAGAACACGTTCAACTTGCCATTGAACAATACGGACAGCATCTTCAGAACACCCGCTGTGAACATTTCAGGACACCACGATAGTTCTTAGAACACTTTCAACTCGACAACAAACAATACGGACAGCGTCCTCAGGACACCCCCTACGGACATTTCAGGACAACATGTGTGTTCTTAGAACACACCCCCATGTTGTTTATTTGCGAACATTTCAGGACACCGCGAGTGTTCGTAGAACACTTCAGGACAACGCGTGTGTTCTTAGAAGACACACCCATTTTCTTTATGTGCGAACATTTCAGGACAACGCGAGAGTTCTTAGAACACTTTCAACTTGACAATGAACAATATGGGCAGTGTCCTCAGAACACCCCCATTTTGTTTATTTGCCAACATTTCAGGACACCTCGAGTGTTCTTAGAACACTTTCAACTTGCCATCGAACAATACGGACAGCGTCTTCAGGACACCCCCTACGAACATTTCAGGACAACGCAAGAGTTCTTAGAACACTTTCAACTTGACAACGAACAATACGACAGCGTCATCAGAACACCCCCATTTTGTTTATTTGCGAACATGTCAGGGCACCCCGAGTGTTCTTAGAACACATTCAACTTGCCACTGAACAATACGGACAGCGTCCCCAGAAAACCCCTATTTTGTTTATTTGCAAATATGTCAAGACACCCTGAGTGTTCTTAGAGCGTCTTCAGGACACCCTCTACGAACATTTCAGGACACCGCAAGAGTTCTTAGAACACTTCAGGACAACGCGTGAGCTCTTAGAACACATCCCCATTTTGTTTATGTACAAACTTTTCAGGACAACGCGAGAGTTCCTAGAACACTTTCAACTTAACAACGTACAATACGGACAGCGTCCTCAGAACACCCCCTTTTTGTTTATTTGCGAACATTTCAGGACACCCTGAGTGTTCTTAGAACACTTCAACTTGCCATCGAACAATACGGACAGCATCTTCAGTACACCCCCTGTGAACATTTCGGGACACCACAAGAGTTCTTAGAACACTTTCAACTCGACAACGAACAATACGGACAGCGTCTTCAGGACACCCCCTACGAACATTTCAGGACAACGCAAGAGTTCTTAGAACACTTTAAACTTGACAACGAACAATACGGACAGCGTCATCAGAACACCCCCATTTTGTTTATTTGCGAACATTTCAGGACACCTCGAGTGTTCTTAGAACACTTTCAACTTGCCATCGAACAATACGGACAGCGTCTTCAGGACACCCCCTGCGAACATTTCAGGACACCGAGACAGTTCTTAGAACACTTTCAACTTGCCATTGGACAATACGGACAGCATCTTCAGGACACCCCCTACGAACATTTCAGGACAACGCGAGAGTTCTTAGAACACTTTCAACTTGACAACGAACAATACGGACAGCGTCATCAGAACACCCCCATTTTGTTTATTTGCGAACATTTCAGGACACCCCGAGTGTTCTTAGAACACATTCAAATTGCCACAGAACAATACGGACAGCGTCCCCAGAACACCCCCATTTTGTTTATTTGCGAACATTTCAGGACACCCCAAGTGTTATTAGAACACGTTCAACTTGCCATTGAACAATACGGACAGCATCTTCAGAACACCCGCTGTGAACATTTCAGGACACCACGATAGTTCTTAGAACACTTTCAACTCGACAACAAACAATACGGACAGCGTCCTCAGGACACCCCCTACGAACATTTCAGGACAACATGTGTGTTCTTAGAACACACCCCCATTTTGTTTATTTGCGAACATTTCAGGACACCGCGAGTGTTCGTAGAACACTTCAGGACAACGCGTGTGTTCTTAGAACACACACCCATTTTCTTTATGTGCGAACATTTCAGGACAACGCGAGAGTTCTTAGAACACTTTCAACTTGACAACGAACAATACGACAGCGTCATCAGAACACCCCCATTTTGTTTATTTGCGAACATGTCAGGACACCCCGAGTGTTCTTAGAACACATTCAACTTGCCACTGAACAATACGGACAGCGTCCCCAGAAAACCCCTATTTTGTTTATTTGCAAATATGTCAAGACACCCCGAGTGTTCTTAGAGCGTCTTCAGGACACCCTCTACGAACATTTCAGGACACCGCAAGAGTTCTTAGAACACTTCAGGACAACGCGTGAGCTCTTAGAACACATCCCCATTTTGTTTATGTACAAACTTTTCAGGACAACGCGAGAGTTCCTAGAACACTTTCAACTTAACAACGTACAATACGGACAGCGTCCTCAGAACACCCCCTTTTTGTTTATTTGCGAACATTTCAGGACACCCTGAGTGTTCTTAGAACACTTCAACTTGCCATCGAACAATACGGACAGCATCTTCAGTACACCCCCTGTGAACATTTCGGGACACCACAAGAGTTCTTAGAACACTTTCAACTCGACAACGAACAATACGGACAGCGTCTTCAGGACACCCCCTACGAACATTTCAGGACAACGCAAGAGTTCTTAGAACACTTTAAACTTGACAACGAACAATACGGACAGCGTCATCAGAACACCCCCATTTTGTTTATTTGCGAACATTTCAGGACACCTCGAAGTGTTCTTAGAACACTTTCAACTTGCCATCGAACAATACGAACAGCGTCTTCAGGACACCCCCTGCGAACATTTCAGGACACCGAGACAGTTCTTAGAACACTTTCAACTTGCCATTGGACAATACGGACAGCATCTTCAGGACACCCCCTACGAACATTTCAGGACAACGCGAGAGTTCTTAGAACACTTTCAACTTGACAACGAACAATACGGACAGCGTCATCAGAACACCCCCATTTTGTTTATTTGCGAACCTTTCAGGACACCCCGAGTGTTCTTAGAACACATTCAAATTGCCACAGAACAATACGGACAGCGTCCCCAGAACACCCCCATTTTGTTTATTTGCGAACATTTCAGGACACCCCAAGTGTTATTAGAACACGTTCAACTTGCCATTGAACAATACGGACAGCATCTTCAGAACACCCGCTGTGAACATTTCAGGACACCACGATAGTTCTTAGAACACTTTCAACTAGACAACAAACAATACGGACAGCGTCCTCAGGACACCCCCTACGAACATTTCAGGACAACATGTGTGTTCTTAGAACACACCCCCATTTTGTTTATTTGCGAACATTTCAGGACACCGCGAGTGTTCGTAGAACACTTCAGGACAACGCATGTGTTCTTAGAACACACACCCATTTTCTTTATGTGCGAACATTTCAGGACAACGCGAGAGTTCTTAGAACACTTTCAACTTGACAACGAACAATACGACAGCGTCATCAGAACACCCCCATTTTGTTTATTTGCGAACATGTCAGGACACCCCGAGTGTTCTTAGAACACATTCAACTTGCCACTGAACAATACGGACAGCGTCCCCAGAAAACCCCTATTTTGTTTATTTGCAAATATGTCAAGACACCCCGAGTGTTCTTAGAGCGTCTTCAGGACACCCTCTACGAACATTTCAGGACACCGCAAGAGTTCTTAGAACACTTCAGGACAACGCGTGAGCTCTTAGAACACATCCCCATTTTGTTTATGTACAAACTTTTCAGGACAACGCGAGAGTTCCTAGAACACTTTCAACTTAACAACGTACAATACGGACAGCGTCCTCAGAACACCCCCTTTTTGTTTATTTGCGAACATTTCAGGACACCCTGAGTGTTCTTAGAACACTTCAACTTGCCATCGAACAATACGGACAGCATCTTCAGTACACCCCCTGTGAACATTTCGGGACACCACAAGAGTTCTTAGAACACTTTCAACTCGACAACGAACAATACGGACAGCGTCTTCAGGACACCCCCTACGAACATTTCAGGACAACGCAAGAGTTCTTAGAACACTTTAAACTTGACAACGAACAATACGGACAGCGTCATCAGAACACCCCCATTTTGTTTATTTGCGAACATTTCAGGACACCTCGAGTGTTCTTAGAACACTTTCAACTTGCCATCGAACAATACGGACAGCGTCTTCAGGACACCCCCTGCGAACATTTCAGGACACCGAGACAGTTCTTAGAACACTTTCAACTTGCCATTGGACAATACGGACAGCATCTTCAGGACACCCCTTACGAACATTTCAGGACAACGCGAGAGTTCTTAGAACACTTTCAACTTGACAACAAACAATACGGACAGCGTCATCAGAACACCCCCATTTTGTTTATTTGCGAACATTTCAGGACACCCCGAGTGTTCTTAGAACACATTCAAATTGCCACAGAACAATACGGACAGCGTCCCCAGAACACCCCCATTTTGTTTATTTGCGAACATTTCAGGACACCCCAAGTGTTATTAGAACACGTTCAACTTGCCATTGAACAATACGGACAGCATCTTCAGAACACCCGCTGTGAACATTTCAGGACACCACGATAGTTCTTAGAACACTTTCAACTCGACAACAAACAATACGGACAGCGTCCTCAGGACACCCCCTACGAACATTTCAGGACAACATGTGTGTTCTTAGAACACACCCCCATTTTGTTGATTTGCGAACATTTCAGGACACCGCGAGTGTTCGTAGAACACTTCAGGACAACGCGTGTGTTCTTAGAACACACACCCATTTTCTTTATGTGCGAACATTTCAGGACAACGCAAGAGTTCTTAGAACACTTTCAACTTGACAACGAACAATATGGGCAGTGTCCTCAGAACACCCCCATTTTGTTTATTTGCCAACATTTCAGGACACCTCGAGTGTTCTTAGAACAGTTTCAACTTGCCATCGAACAATACGGACAGCGTCTTCAGGACACCCCCTACGAACATTTCAGGACAACGCAAGAGTTCTTAGAACACTTTCAACTTGACAACGAACAATACGACAGCGTCATCAGAACACCCCCATTTTGTTTATTTGCGAACATGTCAGGACACCCTGAGTGTTCTTAGAACACATTCAACTTGCCACTGAACAATACGGACAGCGTCCCCAGAAAACCCCTATTTTGTTTATTTGCAAATATGTCAAGACACCCCGAGTGTTCTTAGAGCGTCTTCAGGACACCTTCTACGAACATTTCAGGACACCGCAAGAGTTCTTAAACACTTCAGGACAACGCGTGAGCTCTTAGAACACATCCCCATTTTGTTTATGTACAAACTTGTCAGGACAACGCGAGAGTTCCTAGAACACTTTCAACTTAACAACGTACAATACGGACAGCGTCCTCAGAACACCCCCTTTTTGTTTATTTGCGAACATTTCAGGACACCCTGAGTGTTCTTAGAACACTTCAACTTGCCATCGAACAATACGGACAGCATCTTCAGTACACCCCCTGTGAACATTTCGGGACACCACAAGAGTTCTTAGAACACTTTCAACTCGACAACGAACAATACGGACAGCGTCTTCAGGACACCCCCTACGAACATTTCAGGACAACGCGAGAGTTCTTAGAACACTTTCAACTTGACAACGAACAATACGGACAGCGTCATCAGAACACCCCTATTTTGTTTATTTGCGAACATTTCAGGACACCCGAGTGTTCTTAGAGCGTCTTCAGGACACCGCCTACGAACATTTCAGGACATCGCAAGAGTTCTTAGAACACTTCAGGACAATGCGTGAGTTCTTAGAACACATCCCCATTTTGTTTATGTACAAACTTTTCAGGACAACGCGAGAGTTCCTAGAACACTTTCAACTTAACAACGAACAATGCGGACAGCGTCCTCAGAACACCTCCATTTTGTTTATTTGCAAACATTTCAGGACACCCCGAGTGTTCTTAGAACACTTCAACTTGCCATCGAACAATACGGACAGCGTCTTCAGGACACCCCCTGCAAACATTTCAGGACACCACGAGAGTTCTTAGAACACTTTCAACTCGACAACGAAGAATACGGACAGCGTCCTCAGGACACCCCCTACGAACATTTCAGGACAACGCGTGTGTTCTTAGAACACACCCCCATTTTGTTTATTTGCGAACATTTCAGGACGCCGAAACAGTTCTAAGAACACTTTCAACTTGCCATCGAACAATACGGACAGCTTCTTCAGGACAACCCCTACGAACATTTCAGGACACGCGTGAGTTCTTAGAACACACCCCCATTTTGTTTATTTACGAACATTTCAGGACACTGAGACAGTTCTTAGAACACTTTCAACTTGCCATTGAACAATACGGACAGCGTCCTCAGGACGCCCCCTACGAACATTACAGGACACAGCAAGAGTTCGTAGAATACTTCAGGACAACGCGTGTGTTCTTAGAACACACCCCCATTTTCTTCATGTGTGAACATTTCAGGACTACGCGCGAGTTCTTAGAACACTTTCAACTTGACAACGAACAATACGGACAGCGTCCTCAGAATACCCCCATTTTGTTTATTTGCGAACATTTCAGGACACCGCGAGTGTTCTTGTAGCGTCTTCAGGACACCCCCTATGAACATTTCAGGACATTGCGAGAGTTCTTAGAACACTTCAGGACAACGCGTGTGTTCTTAGAACACACCCCCATTTTGTTTATGTACGAACATTTCAGGACAACGCGAGAGTTCTTAGAACACTTTCAACTTGACAACGAACAATACGGACAGTGTCCTCAGAGCACCACCATTTTGTTTATTTGCGAACATTTCAGGACACCTCGAGTGTTCTTAGAACACTTTCATCGAGCCATCGAACAATACGGACAGCGTCTTCAGGACACCCCCTGCGAACATTTCAGGACACCGAGACAATTCTTAGAACACTTTTAACTTGCCATCGAACAATACGGACAGCGTCTTCAGGACACCCCCTGCGAACATTTCAGGACACCACGAGAGTTCTTAGAACACTTTCAACTCGACAACGAAGAATACGGACAGCGTCCTCAGGACACCCCCTACGAACATTTCAGGACAACGCTTGTGTTCTTAGAACACACCCCCATTTTGTTTATTTGCGAACATTTCAGGACGCCGAAACAGTTCTAAGAACACTTTCAACTTGCCATCGAACAATACGGACAGCTTCTTCAGGACAACCCCTACGAACATTTCAGGACACGCGTGAGTTCTTAGAACACACCCCCATTTTGTTTATTTACGAACATTTCAGGACACTGAGACAGTTCTTAGAACACTTTCAACTTGCCATTGAACAATACGGACAGCGTCCTCAGGACACCCCCTACGAACATTTCAGGACACCGCGAGTGTTCTTGGAGCGTCTTCAGGACACCCCCTATGAACATTTCAGGACACTGCGAGAGTTCTTAGAACACTTCAGGACAACGCGTGTGTTCTTAGAACACACCCCCATTTTCTTCATGTGTGAACATTTCAGGACTACGCGCGAGTTCTTAGAACACTTTCAACTTGACAACGAACAATACGGACAGCGTCCTCAGAACACCCCCATTTTGTTTATTTGCGAACATTTCAGGACACCGCGAGTGTTCTTGTAGCGTCTTCAGGACACCCCCTATGAACATTTCAGGACACTGCGAGAGTTCTTAGAACACTTCAGGACAACGCGAGAGTTCTTAGAACACTTTCAACTTGACAACGAACAATACGGACAGTGTCCTCAGAGCACCACCATTTTGTTTATTTGCGAACATTTCAGGACACCTCGAGTGTTCTTAGAACACTTTCATCGAGCCATCGAACAATACGGACAGCGTCTTCAGGACACCCCCTGCGAACATTTCAGGACACCGAGACAATTCTTAGAACACTTTTAACTTGCCATTGAACAATACGGAAAGCGTCTTCAGGACACCCCCTATGAACATTTCAGGACAACATGAGAGTTCTTAGAACACTTTCAACTTGACAACGAACAATACGGACAGCGTCATCAGAATACCCCCATTTTGTTTATTTGCGTACATTTCAGGACACCCCAAGTGTTCTTAGAACACGTTCAACTTAGCATCGAACAATACGGACAGCATCTTCAGTACACCCCCTGTGAACATTTCGGGACACCACAAGAGTTCTTAGAACACTTTCAACTCGACAACGAACAATACGGACAGCGTCTTCAGGACACCCCCTACGAACATTTCAGGACAACGCAAGAGTTCTTAGAACACTTTAAACTTGACAACGAACAATACGGACAGCGTCATCAGAACACCCCCATTTTGTTTATTTGCGAACATTTCAGGACACCTCGAGTGTTCTTAGAACACTTTCAACTTGCCATCGAACAATACGGACAGCGTCTTCAGGACACCCCCTGCGAACATTTCAGGACACCGAGACAGTTCTTAGAACACTTTCAACATGCCATTGGACAATACGGACAGCATCTTCAGGACACCCCCTACGAACATTTCAGGACAACGCGAGAGTTCTTAGAACACTTTCAACTTGACAACGAACAATACGGACAGCGTCATCAGAACACCCCCATTTTGTTTATTTGCGAACATTTCAGGACACCCCGAGTGTTCTTAGAACACATTCAAATTGCCACAGAACAATACGGACAGCGTCCCCAGAACACCCCCATTTTGTTTATTTGCGAACATTTCAGGACACCCCAAGTGTTATTAGAACACGTTCAACTTGCCATTGAACAATACGGACAGCATCTTCAGAACACCCGCTGTGAACATTTCAGGACACCACGATAGTTCTTAGAACACTTTCAACTCGACAACAAACAATACGGACAGCGTCCTCAGGACACCCCCTACGAACATTTCAGGACAACATGTGTGTTCTTAGAACACACCCCCATTTTGTTTATTTGCGAACATTTCAGGACACCGCGAGTGTTCGTAGAACACTTCAGGACAACGCGTGTGTTCTTAGAACACACACCCATTTTCTTTATGTGCGAACATTTCAGGACAACGCGAGAGTTCTTAGAACACTTTCAACTTGACAACGAACAATATGGGCAGTGTCCTCAGAACACCCCCATTTTGTTTATTTGCCAACATTTCAGGACACCTCGAGTGTTCTTAGAACACTTTCAACTTGCCATCGAACAATACGGACAGCGTCTTCAGGACACCCCCTATGAACATTTCAGGACAATGCAAGAGTTCTTAGAACACTTTCAACTTGACAACGAACAATACGACAGCGTCATCAGAACACCCCCATTTCGTTTATTTGCGAACATGTCAGGACACCCCGAGTGTTCTTAGAACACATTCAACTTGCCACTGAACAATACGGACAGCGTCCCCAGAAAACCCCTATTTTGTTTATTTGCAAATATGTCAAGACACCCCGAGTGTTCTTAGAGCGTCTTCAGGACACCCTCTACGAACATTTCAGGACACCGCAAGAGTTCTTAGAACACTTCAGGACAACGCGTGAGCTCTTAGAACACATCCCCATTTTGTTTATGTACAAACTTTTCAGGACAACGCGAGAGTTCCTAGAACACTTTCAACTTAACAACGTACAATACGGACAGCGTCCTCAGAACACCCCCTTTTTGTTTATTTGCGAACATTTCAGGACACCCTGAGTGTTCTTAGAACACTTCAACTTGCCATCGAACAATACGGACAGCGTCTTCAGGACACCACCTGCGAACATTTCAGGACAACGCGAGAGTTCTTAGAACACTTTCAACTTGACAGCGAACAATACAGACAGCGTCATCAGAACACCCCCATTTTGTTTATTTGCAAACATTTCAGGACTCCCCGAGTGTTCTTAGAACACATTCAACTTGCCACAGAACAATACGGACAGCGTCCACAGAACACCCCCATTTTGTGTATTTGCGAACATTTCAGGACACCCCGAGTGTTCTTAGAACACATTCAACTTGCCACAGAACAATACGGACGGCATCCCCAGAACACCCCTATTTTGTTTATTTGCGAACATTTCAGGACACCCCGAGTGTTCTTAGAACACGTTCACCTTGCCATCGAACAATACGGACAGCATCTTCAGTACACCCCCTGTGAACATTTCAGGACACCACGATAGTTCTTAGAACACTTTCAACTCGACAACAAACAATACGGACAGCGTTCTCAGGACACCCCCTACAAACATTTCAGGACAACGCATGTGTTCTTAGAACACACCCCCATTTTGTTTATTTGCGAACATTGACACCGAAACAGTTCTAAGAACACTTTCAACTTGCCATCGAACAATACGGACAGCTTCTTCAGGACACCCCCTGCGAACATTTCAGGACAACGCGAGAGTTCTTAGAACACTTTCAACTTGACAAAGAACAATACGAACAGCATCATCAGAACACCCTCATTTTGTTTATTTGGGAACATTTCAGGACTCCCCGAGTGTTCTTAGAACACATTCAACTTGCCACAGAACAATACAGACAGCGTCCCCAGAACACCCCCATTTTGTTTATTTGCGAACATTTCAGGACACCCCGAGTATTCTTAGAACACATTCAACTTGCCACAGAACAATGCGGACAGCATCCACAGAACACCCCCTTTTTTTTTATTTGCAAACATTTCAGGACACCACGAGTGTTCTTAGAGCGTCTACAGGACACCCCCTACGAACATTTCAGGACACTGCAAGAGTTCTTAGAACACTTCAGGACAACGCGTGTGTTCTTAGAACACACCCCCATTTTGTTTATGTACGAACATTTCAGGACAACGCGAGAGTTCTTGGACTACTTTCAACTTGACAACGAACAATACGGACAGCGTCTTCAGGACACCCCATGCGAACATTTCAGTACACCGAGACAGTTCTTAGAACACTTTCAACTTGCCATTGAACAATATGGACAGCGTCTTCAGGACACCCCCTACGAACATTTCAGGACAACGCGAGAGTTCTTAGAACACTTTCAACTTGACAAAGAACAATACGGACAGCGTCATCAGAACACCCCCATTTTGTTTATTTGCGAACATTTCAAGACACCCCGAGTGTTCTTAAAACACGTTCAACTTGCCATCGAACAATACGGACAGCATCTTCAGTACACCCCCTGTGAACATTTCGGGACACCAAGAGAGTTCTTAGAACACTTTCAACTCGACAACGAACAATACGGACAGAATCCTCAGGACACCCCCTACGAACATTTCAGGACAACGCGTGTGTTCTTAGAACACACCCCCATTTTGTTTATTTGCGAACATTTCAGGACATCGAGCGAGACAGTTCTTAGAACACTTTGAACTTGCCATTGAACAATACGGACAACGTCTTCAGGACACCCCCTACGAACATTTCAGGACAACGCAAGAGTTCTTAGAACACTTTCAACTTGACCACGAACAATACGGACAGCGTCATCAGAACACCCCCATTTTGTTTATTTGCGAACATTTCAGGACACCCCAAGTGTTCTTAGACCACATTCAACTTGCCACTGAACAATACGGACAGCGTCCCCAGAACACCCCTATTTTGTTTATTTGCGAACATTTCAGGACACCCGAGTGTTCTTAGAGCGTCTTCAGGACACCGCGTACGAACATTTCAGGACATCACAAGAGTTCTTCGAACACTTCAGGACAATGCGTGAGTTCTTAGAACACATCCCCATTTTGTTTATGTACAAACTTTTCAGGACAACGCGAGAGTTCCTAGAACACTTTCAACTTAACAACGAACAATGCGGACAGCGTCCTCAGAACACCTCCATTTTGTTTATTTGCAAACATTTCAGGACACCCCGAGTGTTCTTAGAACACTTCAACTTGCCATCGAACAATATGGACAGCGTCTTCAGGACACCCCCTGCGAACATTTCAGGACACCACGAGAGTTCTTAGAACACTTTCAACTCGACAACGAAGAATACGGACAGCGTCCTCAGGACACCCCCTACGAACATTTCAGGACAACGCGTGTGTTCTAAGAACACACCCCCATTTTGTTTATTTGCGAACATTTCAGGACACTGAGACAGTTCTTAGAACACTTTCAACTTGCCATCGAACAATATGGACAGCGTCTTCAGGACACCCCCTGCGAACATTTCAGGACACCACGAGAGTTCTTAGAACACTTTCAACTCGACAACGAAGAATACGGACAGCGTCCTCAGGACACCCCCTACGAACATTTCAGGACAACGCGTGTGTTCTTAGAACACACCCCCATTTTGTTTATTTGCGAACATTTCAGGACGCCGAAACAGTTCTAAGAACACTTTCAACTTGCCATCGAACAATACGGACAGCTTCTTCAGGACAACCCCTACGAACATTTCAGGACACGCGTGAGTTCTTAGAACACACCCCCATTTTGTTTATTTACGAACATTTCAGGACACTGAGACAGTTCTTAGAACACTTTCAACTTGCCATTGAACAATACGGACAGCGTCCTCAGGACACCCCCTACGAACATTACAGGACACAGCAAGAGTTCGTAGAATACTTCAGGACAACGCGTGTGTTCTTAGAACACACCCCCATTTTCTTCATGTGTGAACATTTCAGGACTACGCGCGAGTTCTTAGAACACTTTCAACTTGACAACGAACAATACGGACAGCGTCCTCAGAACACCCCCATTTTGTTTATTTGCGAACATTTCAGGACACCGCAAGTGTTCTTGGAGCGTCTTCAGGACACCCCCTATGAACATTTCAGGACACTGCGAGAGTTCTTAGAACACTTCAGGACAACGCGTGTGTTCTTAGAACACACCCCCATTTTGTTTATGTACGAACATTTCAGGACAACGCGAGAGTTCTTAGAACACTTTCAACTTGACAACGAACAATACGGACAGTGTCCTCAGAGCACCACCATTTTGTTTATTTGCGAACATTTCAGGACACCTCGAGTGTTCTTAGAACACTTTCATCGAGCCATCAAACAATACGGACAGCGTCTTCAGGACACCCCCTGCGAACATTTCAGGACACCGAGACAATTCTTAGAACACTTTTAACTTGCCATTGAACAATACGGAAAGCGTCTTCAGGACACCCCCTATGAACATTTCAGGACAACATGAGAGTTCTTAGAACACTTTCAACTTGACAACGAACAATACGGACAGCGTCATCAGAATACCCCCATTTTGTTTATTTGCGTACATTTCAGGACACCCCAAGTGTTCTTAGAACACGTTCAACTTACCATCGAACAATACGGACAGCATCTTCAGTACACCCCCTGTGAACATTTCGGGACACCACAAGAGTTCTTAGAACACTTTCAACTCGACAACGAACAATACGGACAGCGTCTTCAGGACACCCCCTACGAACATTTCAGGACAACGCAAGAGTTCTTAGAACACTTTAAACTTGACAACGAACAATACGGACAGCGTCATCAGAACACACCCATTTTGTTTATTTGCGAACATTTCAGGACACCTCGAGTGTTCTTAGAACACTTTCAACTTGCCATCGAACAATACGGACAGCGTCTTCAGGACACCCCCTGCGAACATTTCAGAACACCGAGACAGTTCTTAGAACACTTTCAACTTGCCATTGGACAATACGGACAGCATCTTCAGGACACCCCCTACGAACATTTCAGGACAACGCGAGAGTTCTTAGAACACTTTCAACTTGACAACGAACAATACGGACAGCGTCATCAGAACACCCCCATTTTGTTTATTTGCGAACATTTCAGGACACCCCGAGTGTTCTTAGAACACATTCAAATTGCCACAGAACAATACGGACAGCGTCCCCAGAACACCCCCATTTTGTTTATTTGCGAACATTTCAGGACACCCCAAGTGTTATTAGAACACGTTCAACTTGCCATTGAACAATACGGACAGCATCTTCAGAACACCCGCTGTGAACATTTCAGGACACCACGATAGTTCTTAGAACACTTTCAACTCGACAACAAACAATACGGACAGCGTCCTCAGGACACCCCCTACGAACATTTCAGGACAACATGTGTGTTCTTAGAACACACCCCCATTTTGTTTATTTGCGAACATTTCAGGACACCGCGAGTGTTCGTAGAACACTTCAGGACAACGCGTGTGTTCTTAGAACACACACCCATTTTCTTTATGTGCGAACATTTCAGGACAACGCGAGAGTTCTTAGAACACTTTCAACTTGACAACGAACAATATGGGCAGTGTCCTCAGAACACCCCCATTTTGTTTATTTGCCAACATTTCAGGACACCTCGAGTGTTCTTAGAACACTTTCAACTTGCCATCGAACAATACGGACAGCGTCTTCAGGACACCCCCTATGAACATTTCAGGACAATGCAAGAGTTCTTAGAACACTTTCAACTTGACAACGAACAATACGACAGCGTCATCAGAACACCCCCATTTTGTTTATTTGCGAACATGTCAGGACACCCCGAGTGTTCTTAGAACACATTCAACTTGCCACTGAACAATACGGACAGCGTCCCCAGAAAACCCCTATTTTGTTTATTTGCAAATATGTCAAGACACCCCGAGTGTTCTTAGAGCGTCTTCAGGACACCCTCTACGAACATTTCAGGACACCGCAAGAGTTCTTAGAACACTTCAGGACAACGCGTGAGCTCTTAGAACACATCCCCATTTTGTTTATGTACAAACTTTTCAGGACAACGCGAGAGTTCCTAGAACACTTTCAACTTAACAACGTACAATACGGACAGCGTCCTCAGAACACCCCCTTTTTGTTTATTTGCGAACATTTCAGGACACCCTGAGTGTTCTTAGAACACTTCAACTTGCCATCGAACAATACGGACAGCGTCTTCAGGACACCACCTGCGAACATTTCAGGACAACGCGAGAGTTCTTAGAACACTTTCAACTTGACAGCGAACAATACAGACAGCGTCATCAGAACACCCCCATTTTGTTTATTTGCAAACATTTCAGGACTCCCCGAGTGTTCTTAGAACACATTCAACTTGCCACAGAACAATACGGACAACGTCCACAGAACACCCCCATTTTGTGTATTTGCGAACATTTCAGGACACCCCGAGTGTTCTTAGAACACATTCAACTTGCCACAGAACAATACGGACGGCATCCCCAGAACACCCCTATTTTGTTTATTTGCGAACATTTCAGGACACCCCGAGTGTTCTTAGAACACGTTCACCTTGCCATCGAACAATACGGACAGCATCTTCAGTACACCCCCTGTGAACATTTCAGGACACCACGATAGTTCTTAGAACACTTTCAACTCGACAACAAACAATACGGACAGCGTTCTCAGGACACCCCCTACAAACATTTCAGGACAACGCGTGTGTTCTTAGAACACACCCCCATTTTGTTTATTTGCGAACATTGACACCGAAACAGTTCTAAGAACACTTTCAACTTGCCATCGAACAATACGGACAGCTTCTTCAGGACACCCCCTGCGAACATTATAGGACAACGCGAGAGTTGTTAGAACACTTTCAACTTGACAAAGAACAATACGAACAGCATCATCAGAACACCCTCATTTTGTTTATTTGGGAACATTTCAGGACTCCCCGAGTGTTCTTAGAACACATTCAACTTGCCACAGAACAATACAGACAGCGTCCCCAGAACACCCCCATTTTGTTTATTTGCGAACATTTCAGGACACCCCGAGTATTCTTAGAACACATTCAACTTGCCACAGAACAATGCGGACAGCATCCACAGAACACCCCCATTTTTTTTATTTGCAAACATTTCAGGACACCACGAGTGTTCTTAGAGCGTCTACAGGACACCCCCTACGAACATTTCAGGACACTGCAAGAGTTCTTAGAACACTTCAGGACAACGCGTGTGTTCTTAGAACACACCCCCATTTTGTTTATGTACGAACATTTCAGGACAACGCGAGAGTTCTTAGACTACTTTCAACTTGACAACGAACAATACGGACAGCGTCTTCAGGACACCCCATGCGAACATTTCAGTACACCGAGACAGTTCTTAGAACACTTTCAACTTGCCATTGAACAATATGGACAGCGTCTTCAGGACACCCCCTACGAACATTTCAGGACAACGCGAGAGTTCTTAGAACACTTTCAACTTGACAAAGAACAATACGGACAGCGTCATCAGAACACCCCCATTTTGTTTATTTGCGAACATTTCAGGACACCCCGAGTGTTCTTAAAACACGTTCAACTTGCCATCGAACAATACGGACAGCATCTTCAGTACACCCCCTGTGAACATTTCGGGACACCAAGAGAGTTCTTAGAACACTTTCAACTCGACAACGAACAATACGGACAGAATCCTCAGGACACCCCCTACGAACATTTCAGGACAACGCGTGTGTTCTTAGAACACACCCTCATTTTGTTTATTTGCGAACATTTCAGGACATCGAGCGAGACAGTTCTTAGAACACTTTGAACTTGCCATTGAACAATACGGACAGCGTCTTCAGGACACCCCCTACGAACATTTCAGGACAACGCAAGAGTTCTTAGAACACTTTCAACTTGACCACGAACAATACGGACAGCGTCATCAGAACACCCCCATTTTGTTTATTTGCGAACATTTCAGGACACCCCAAGTGTTCTTAGACCACATTCAACTTGCCACTGAACAATACGGACAGCGTCCCCAGAACACCCCTATTTTGTTTATTTGCGAACATTTCAGGACACCCGAGTGTTCTTAGAGCGTCTTCAGGACACCGCGTACGAACATTTCAGGACATCGCAAGAGTTCTTCGAACACTTCAGGACAATGCGTGAGTTCTTAGAACACATCCCCATTTTGTTTATGTACAAACTTTTCAGGACAACGCGAGAGTTCCTAGAACACTTTCAACTTAACAACGAACAATGCGGACAGCGTCCTCAGAACACCTCCATTTTGTTTATTTGCAAACATTTCAGGACACCCCGAGTGTTCTTAGAACACTTCAACTTGCCATCGAACAATATGGACAGCGTCTTCAGGACACCCCCTGCGAACATTTCAGGACACCACGAGAGTTCTTAGAACACTTTCAACTCGACAACGAAGAATACGGACAGCGTCCTCAGGACACCCCCTACGAACATTTCAGGACAACGCGTGTGTTCTTAGAACACACCCCCATTTTGTTTATTTGCGAACATTTCAGGACACTGAGACAGTTCTTAGAACACTTTCAACTTGCCATCGAACAATATGGACAGCGTCTTCAGGACACCCCCTGCGAACATTTCAGGACACCACGAGAGTTCTTAGAACACTTTCAACTCGACAACGAAGAATACGGACAGCGTCCTCAGGACACCCCCTACGAACATTTCAGGACAACGCGTGTGTTCTTAGAACACACCCCCATTTTGTTTATTTGCGAACATTTCAGGACGCCGAAACAGTTCTAAGAACACTTTCAACTTGCCATCGAACAATACGGACAGCTTCTTCAGGACAACCCCTACGAACATTTCAGGACACGCGTGAGTTCTTAGAACACACCCCCATTTTGTTTATTTACGAACATTTCAGGACACTGAGACAGTTCTTAGAACACTTTCAACTTGCCATTGAACAATACGGACAGCGTCCTCAGGACACCCCCTACGAACATTACAGGACACAGCAAGAGTTCGTAGAATACTTCAGGACAACGCGTGTGTTCTTAGAACACACCCCCATTTTCTTCATGTGTGAACATTTCAGGACTACGCGCGAGTTCTTAGAACACTTTCAACTTGACAACGAACAATACGGACAGCGTCCTCAGAACACCCCCATTTTGTTTATTTGCGAACATTTCAGGACACCGCGAGTGTTCTTGGAGCGTCTTCAGGACACCCCCTATGAACATTTCAGGACACTGCGAGAGTTCTTAGAACACTTCAGGACAACGCGTGTGTTCTTAGAACACACCCCCATTTTGTTTATGTACGAACATTTCAGGACAACGCGAGAGTTCTTAGAACACTTTCAACTTGACAACGAACAATACGGACAGTGTCCTCAGAGCACCACCATTTTGTTTATTTGCGAACATTTCAGGACACCTCGAGTGTTCTTAGAACACTTTCATCGAGCCATCAAACAATACGGACAGCGTCTTCAGGACACCCCCTGCGAACATTTCAGGACACCGAGACAATTCTTAGAACACTTTTAACTTGCCATTGAACAATACGGAAAGCGTCTTCAGGACACCCCCTATGAACATTTCAGGACAACATGAGAGTTCTTAGAACACTTTCAACTTGACAACGAACAATACGGACAGCGTCATCAGAATACCCCCATTTTGTTTATTTGCGTACATTTCAGGACACCCCAAGTGTTCTTAGAACACGTTCAACTTACCATCGAACAATACGGACAGCATCTTCAGTACACCCCCTGTGAACATTTCGGGACACCACAAGAGTTCTTAGAACACTTTCAACTCGACAACGAACAATACGGACAGCGTCTTCAGGACACCCCCTACGAACATTTCAGGACAACGCAAGAGTTCTTAGAACACTTTAAACTTGACAACGAACAATACGGACAGCGTCATCAGAACACACCCATTTTGTTTATTTGCGAACATTTCAGGACACCTCGAGTGTTCTTAGAACACTTTCAACTTGCCATCGAACAATACGGACAGCGTCTTCAGGACACCCCCTGCGAACATTTCAGAACACCGAGACAGTTCTTAGAACACTTTCAACTTGCCATTGGACAATACGGACAGCATCTTCAGGACACCCCCTACGAACATTTCAGGACAACGCGAGAGTTCTTAGAACACTTTCAACTTGACAACGAACAATACGGACAGCGTCATCAGAACACCCCCATTTTGTTTATTTGCGAACATTTCAGGACACCCCGAGTGTTCTTAGAACACATTCAAATTGCCACAGAACAATACGGACAGCGTCCCCAGAACACCCCCATTTTGTTTATTTGCGAACATTTCAGGACACCCCAAGTGTTATTAGAACACGTTCAACTTGCCATTGAACAATACGGACAGCATCTTCAGAACACCCGCTGTGAACATTTCAGGACACCACGATAGTTCTTAGAACACTTTCAACTCGACAACAAACAATACGGACAGCGTCCTCAGGACACCCCCTACGAACATTTCAGGACAACATGTGTGTTCTTAGAACACACCCCCATTTTGTTTATTTGCGAACATTTCAGGACACCGCGAGTGTTCGTAGAACACTTCAGGACAACGCGTGTGTTCTTAGAACACACACCCATTTTCTTTATGTGCGAACATTTCAGGACAACGCGAGAGTTCTTAGAACACTTTCAACTTGACAACGAACAATATGGGCAGTGTCCTCAGAACACCCCCATTTTGTTTATTTGCCAACATTTCAGGACACCTCGAGTGTTCTTAGAACACTTTCAACTTGCCATCGAACAATACGGACAGCGTCTTCAGGACACCCCCTATGAACATTTCAGGACAATGCAAGAGTTCTTAGAACACTTTCAACTTGACAACGAACAATACGACAGCGTCATCAGAACACCCCCATTTTGTTTATTTGCGAACATGTCAGGACACCCCGAGTGTTCTTAGAACACATTCAACTTGCCACTGAACAATACGGACAGCGTCCCCAGAAAACCCCTATTTTGTTTATTTGCAAATATGTCAAGACACCCCGAGTGTTCTTAGAGCGTCTTCAGGACACCCTCTACGAACATTTCAGGACACCGCAAGAGTTCTTAGAACACTTCAGGACAACGCGTGAGCTCTTAGAACACATCCCCATTTTGTTTATGTACAAACTTTTCAGGACAACGCGAGAGTTCCTAGAACACTTTCAACTTAACAACGTACAATACGGACAGCGTCCTCAGAACACCCCCTTTTTGTTTATTTGCGAACATTTCAGGACACCCTGAGTGTTCTTAGAACACTTCAACTTGCCATCGAACAATACGGACAGCGTCTTCAGGACACCACCTGCGAACATTTCAGGACAACGCGAGAGTTCTTAGAACACTTTCAACTTGACAGCGAACAATACAGACAGCGTCATCAGAACACCCCCATTTTGTTTATTTGCAAACATTTCAGGACTCCCCGAGTGTTCTTAGAACACATTCAACTTGCCACAGAACAATACGGACAGCGTCCACAGAACACCCCCATTTTGTGTATTTGCGAACATTTCAGGACACCCCGAGTGTTCTTAGAACACATTCAACTTGCCACAGAACAATACGGACGGCATCCCCAGAACACCCCTATTTTGTTTATTTGCGAACATTTCAGGACACCCCGAGTGTTCTTAGAACACGTTCACCTTGCCATCGAACAATACGGACAGCATCTTCAGTACACCCCCTGTGAACATTTCAGGACACCACGATAGTTCTTAGAACACTTTCAACTCGACAACAAACAATACGGACAGCGTTCTCAGGACACCCCCTACAAACATTTCAGGACAACGCGTGTGTTCTTAGAACACACCCCCATTTTGTTTATTTGCGAACATTGACACCGAAACAGTTCTAAGAACACTTTCAACTTGCCATCGAACAATACGGACAGCTTCTTCAGGACACCCCCTGCGAACATTTCAGGACAACGCGAGAGTTCTTAGAACACTTTCAACTTGACAAAGAACAATACGAACAGCATCATCAGAACACCCTCATTTTGTTTATTTGGGAACATTTCAGGACTCCCCGAGTGTTCTTAGAACACATTCAACTTGCCACAGAACAATACAGACAGCGTCCCCAGAACACCCCCATTTTGTTTATTTGCGAACATTTCAGGACACCCCGAGTATTCTTAGAACACATTCAACTTGCCACAGAACAATGCGGACAGCATCCACAGAACACCCCCATTTTTTTTATTTGCAAACATTTCAGGACACCACGAGTGTTCTTAGAGCGTCTACAGGACACCCCCTACGAACATTTCAGGACACTGCAAGAGTTCTTAGAACACTTCAGGACAACGCGTGTGTTCTTAGAACACACCCCCATTTTGTTTATGTACGAACATTTCAGGACAACGCGAGAGTTCTTAGACTACTTTCAACTTGACAACGAACAATACGGACAGCGTCTTCAGGACACCCCATGCGAACATTTCAGTACACCGAGACAGTTCTTAGAACACTTTCAACTTGCCATTGAACAATATGGACAGCGTCTTCAGGACACCCCCTACGAACATTTCAGGACAACGCGAGAGTTCTTAGAACACTTTCAACTTGACAAAGAACAATACGGACAGCGTCATCAGAACACCCCCATTTTGTTTATTTGCGAACATTTCAGGACACCCCGAGTGTTCTTAAAACACGTTCAACTTGCCATCGAACAATACGGACAGCATCTTCAGTACACCCCCTGTGAACATTTCGGGACACCAAGAGAGTTCTTAGAACACTTTCAACTCGACAACGAACAATACGGACAGAATCCTCAGGACACCCCCTACGAACATTTCAGGACAACGCGTGTGTTCTTAGAACACACCCCCATTTTGTTTATTTGCGAACATTTCAGGACATCGAGCGAGACAGTTCTTAGAACACTTTGAACTTGCCATTGAACAATACGGACAGCGTCTTCAGGACACCCCCTACGAACATTTCAGGACAACACAAGAGTTCTTAGAACACTTTCAACTTGACCACGAACAATACGGACAGCGTCATCAGAACACCCCCATTTTGTTTATTTGCGAACATTTCAGGACACCCCAAGTGTTCTTAGACCACATTCAACTTACCACTGAACAATACGGACAGCGTCCCCAGAACACCCCTATTTTGTTTATTTGCGAACATTTCAGGACACCCGAGTGTTCTTAGAGCGTCTTCAGGACACCGCCTACGAACATTTCAGGACATCGCAAGAGTTCTTCGAACACTTCAGGACAATGCGTGAGTTCTTAGAACACATCCCCATTTTGTTTATGTACAAACTTTTCAGGACAACGCGAGAGTTCCTAGAACACTTTCAACTTAACAACGAACAATGCGGACAGCGTCCTCAGAACACCTCCATTTTGTTTATTTGCAAACATTTCAGGACACCCCGAGTGTTCTTAGAACACTTCAACTTGCCATCGAACAATATGGACAGCGTCTTCAGGACACCCCCTGCGAACATTTCAGGACACCACGAGAGTTCTTAGAACACTTTCAACTCGACAACGAAGAATACGGACAGCGTCCTCAGGACACCCCCTACGAACATTTCAGGACAACGCGTGTGTTCTTAGAACACACCCCCATTTTGTTTATTTGCGAACATTTCAGGACGCCGAAACAGTTCTAAGAACACATTCAACTTGCCATCGAACAATACGGACAGCTTCTTCAGGACAACCCCTACGAAAATTTCAGGATACGCGTGAGTTCTTAGAACACACCCCCATTTTGTTTATCTACGAACATTTCAGGACACTGAGACAGTTCTTAGAACACTTTCAACTTGCCATTGAACAATACGGACAGCGTCCTCAGGACACCCCCTACGAACATTACAGGACACAGCAAGAGTTCGTAGAATACTTCAGGACAACGCGTGTGTTCTTAGAACACACCCCCATTTTCTTCATGTGTGAACATTTCAGGACTACGCGCGAGTTCTTAGAACACTTTCAACTTGACAACGAACAATACGGACAGCGTCCTCAGAACACCCCCATTTTGTTTATTTGCGAACATTTCAGGACACCGCGAGTGTTCTTGGAGCGTCTTCAGGACACCCCCTATGAACATTTCAGGACACTGCGAGAGTTCTTAGAACACTTCAGGACAACGCGTGTGTTCTTAGAACACACCCCCATTTTGTTTATGTACGAACATTTCAGGACAACGCGAGAGTTCTTAGAACACTTTCAACTTGACAACGAACAATACGGACAGTGTCCTCAGAGCACCACCATTTTGTTTATTTGCGAACATTTCAGGACACCTCGAGTGTTCTTAGAACACTTTCATCGAGCCATCAAACAATACGGACAGCGTCTTCAGGACACCCCCTGCGAACATTTCAGGACACCGAGACAATTCTTAGAACACTTTTAACTTGCCATTGAACAATACGGAAAGCGTCTTCAGGACACCCCCTATGAAAATTTCAGGACAACATGAGAGTTCTTAGAACACTTTCAACTTGACAACGAACAATACGGACAGCGTCATCAGAATACCCCCATTTTGTTTATTTGCGTACATTTCAGGACACCCCAAGTGTTCTTAGAACACTTCAACTTGCCATCGAACAATACGGACAGCATCTTCAGTACACCCCCTGTGAACATTTCGGGACACCACAAGAGTTCTTAGAACACTTTCAACTCGACAACGAACAATACGGACAGCGTTTTCAGGACACCCCCTACGAACATTTCAGGACAACGCAAGAGTTCTTAGAACACTTTAAACTTGACAACGAACAATACGGACAGCGTCATCAGAACACACCCATTTTGTTTATTTGCGAACATTTCAGGACACCTCGAGTGTTCTTAGAACACTTTCAACTTGCCATCGAACAATACGGACAGCGTCTTCAGGACACCCCCTGCGAACATTTCAGAACACCGAGACAGTTCTTAGAACACTTTGAACTTGCCATTGAACAATACGGACAGCGTCTTCAGGACACCCCCTACGAACATTTCAGGACAACACAAGAGTTCTTAGAACACTTTCAACTTGACCACGAACAATACGGACAGCGTCATCAGAACACCCCCATTTTGTTTATTTGCGAACATTTCAGGACACCCCAAGTGTTCTTAGACCACATTCAACTTACCACTGAACAATACGGACAGCGTCCCCAGAACACCCCTATTTTGTTTATTTGCGAACATTTCAGGACACCCGAGTGTTCTTAGAGCGTCTTCAGGACACCGCCTACGAACATTTCAGGACATCGCAAGAGTTCTTCGAACACTTCAGGACAATGCGTGAGTTCTTAGAACACATCCCCATTTTGTTTATGTACAAACTTTTCAGGACAACGCGAGAGTTCCTAGAACACTTTCAACTTAACAACGAACAATGCGGACAGCGTCCTCAGAACACCTCCATTTTGTTTATTTGCAAACATTTCAGGACACCCCGAGTGTTCTTAGAACACTTCAACTTGCCATCGAACAATATGGACAGCGTCTTCAGGACACCCCCTGCGAACATTTCAGGACACCACGAGAGTTCTTAGAACACTTTCAACTCGACAACGAAGAATACGGACAGCGTCCTCAGGACACCCCCTACGAACATTTCAGGACAACGCGTGTGTTCTTAGAACACACCCCCATTTTGTTTATTTGCGAACATTTCAGGACGCCGAAACAGTTCTAAGAACACATTCAACTTGCCATCGAACAATACGGACAGCTTCTTCAGGACAACCCCTACGAAAATTTCAGGATACGCGTGAGTTCTTAGAACACACCCCCATTTTGTTTATCTACGAACATTTCAGGACACTGAGACAGTTCTTAGAACACTTTCAACTTGCCATTGAACAATACGGACAGCGTCCTCAGGACACCCCCTACGAACATTACAGGACACAGCAAGAGTTCGTAGAATACTTCAGGACAACGCGTGTGTTCTTAGAACACACCCCCATTTTCTTCATGTGTGAACATTTCAGGACTACGCGCGAGTTCTTAGAACACTTTCAACTTGACAACGAACAATACGGACAGCGTCCTCAGAACACCCCCATTTTGTTTATTTGCGAACATTTCAGGACACCGCGAGTGTTCTTGGAGCGTCTTCAGGACACCCCCTATGAACATTTCAGGACACTGCGAGAGTTCTTAGAACACTTCAGGACAACGCGTGTGTTCTTAGAACACACCCCCATTTTGTTTATGTACGAACATTTCAGGACAACGCGAGAGTTCTTAGAACACTTTCAACTTGACAACGAACAATACGGACAGTGTCCTCAGAGCACCACCATTTTGTTTATTTGCGAACATTTCAGGACACCTCGAGTGTTCTTAGAACACTTTCATCGAGCCATCAAACAATACGGACAGCGTCTTCAGGACACCCCCTGCGAACATTTCAGGACACCGAGACAATTCTTAGAACACTTTTAACTTGCCATTGAACAATACGGAAAGCGTCTTCAGGACACCCCCTATGAAAATTTCAGGACAACATGAGAGTTCTTAGAACACTTTCAACTTGACAACGAACAATACGGACAGCGTCATCAGAATACCCCCATTTTGTTTATTTGCGTACATTTCAGGACACCCCAAGTGTTCTTAGAACACTTCAACTTGCCATCGAACAATACGGACAGCATCTTCAGTACACCCCCTGTGAACATTTCGGGACACCACAAGAGTTCTTAGAACACTTTCAACTCGACAACGAACAATACGGACAGCGTTTTCAGGACACCCCCTACGAACATTTCAGGACAACGCAAGAGTTCTTAGAACACTTTAAACTTGACAACGAACAATACGGACAGCGTCATCAGAACACACCCATTTTGTTTATTTGCGAACATTTCAGGACACCTCGAGTGTTCTTAGAACACTTTCAACTTGCCATCGAACAATACGGACAGCGTCTTCAGGACACCCCCTGCGAACATTTCAGAACACCGAGACAGTTCTTAGAACACTTTCAACTTGCCATTGGACAATACGGACAGCATCTTCAGGACACCCCCTACGAACATTTCAGGACAACGCGAGAGTTCTTAGAACACTTTCAACTTGACAACGAACAATACGGACAGCGTCATCAGAACACCCCCATTTTGTTTATTTGCGAACATTTCAGGACACCCCGAGTGTTCTTAGAACACATTCAAATTGCCACAGAACAATACGGACAGCGTCCCCAGAACACCCCCATTTTGTTTATTTGCGAACATTTCAGGACACCCCAAGTGTTATTAGAACACGTTCAACTTGCCATTGAACAATACGGACAGCATCTTCAGAACACCCGCTGTGAACATTTCAGGACACCACGATAGTTCTTAGAACACTTTCAACTCGACAACAAACAATACGGACAGCGTCCTCAGGACACCCCCTACGAACATTTCAGAACAACATGTGTGTTCTTAGAACACACCCCCATTTTGTTTATTTGCGAACATTTCAGGACACCGCGAGTGTTCGTAGAACACTTCAGGACAACGCGTGTGTTCTTAGAACACACACCCATTTTCTTTATGTGCGAACATTTCAGGACAACGTGAGAGTTCTTAGAACACTTTCAACTTGACAACGAACAATATGGGCAGTGTCCTCAGAACACCCCCATTTTGTTTATTTGCCAACATTTCAGGACACCTCGAGTGTTCTTAGAACACTTTCAACTTGCCATCGAACAATACGGACAGCGTCTTCAGGACACCCCCTATGAACATTTCAGGACAACGCAAGAGTTCTTAGAACACTTTCAACTTGACAACGAACAATACGACAGCGTCATCAGAACACCCCCATTTTGTTTATTTGCGAACATGTCAGGACACCCCGAGTGTTCTTAGAACACATTCAACTTGCCACTGAACAATACGGACAGCGTCCCCAGAAAACCCCTATTTTGTTTATTTGCAAATATGTCAAGACACCCCGAGTGTTCTTAGAGCGTCTTCAGGACACCCTCTACGAACATTTCAGGACACCGCAAGAGTTCTTAGAACACTTCAGGACAACGCGTGAGCTCTTAGAACACATCCCCATTTTGTTTATGTACAAACTTTTCAGGACAACGCGAGAGTTCCTAGAACACTTTCAACTTAACAACGTACAATACGGACAGCGTCCTCAGAACACCCCCTTTTTGTTTATTTGCGAACATTTCAGGACACCCTGAGTGTTCTTAGAACACTTCAACTTGCCATCGAACAATACGGACAGCGTCTTCAGGACACCACCTGCGAACATTTTAGGACAACGCGAGAGTTCTTAGAACACTTTCAACTTGACAGCGAACAATACAGACAGCGTCATCAGAACACCCCCATTTTGTTTATTTGCAAACATTTCAGGACTCCCCGAGTGTTCTTAGAACAGATTCAACTTGCCACAGAACAATACGGACAGCGTCCCCAGAACACCCCCATTTTGTGTATTTGCGAACATTTCAGGACACCCCGAGTGTTCTTAGAACACATTCAACTTGCCACAGAACAATACGGACGGCATCCCCAGAACACCCCCATTTTGTTTATTTGCGAACATTTCAGGACACCCCGAGTGTTCTTAGAACACGTTCACCTTGCCATCGAACAATACGGACAGCATCTTCAGTACACCCCCTGTGAACATTTCAGGACACCACGATAGTTCTTAGAACACTTTCAACTCGACAACAAACAATACGGACAGCGTTCTCAGGACACCCCCTACGAACATTTCAGGACAACGCGTGTGTTCTTAGAACACACCCCCATTTTGTTTATTTGCGAACATTGACACCGAAACAGTTCTAAGAACACTTTCAACTTGCCATCGAACAATACGGACAGCTTTTTCAGGACACCCCCTGCGAACATTTCAGGACAACGCGAGAGTTCTTAGAACACTTTCAACTTGACAAAGAACAATACGAACAGCATCATCAGAACACCCTCATTTTGTTTATTTGCGAACATTTCAGGACACCCCGAGTATTCTTAGAACACATTCAACTTGCCACAGAACAATGCGGACAGCATCCACAGAACACCCCCATTTTTTTTATTTGCAAACATTTCAGGACACCACGAGTGTTCTTAGAGCGTCTACAGGACACCCCCTACGAACATTTCAGGACACTGCAAGAGTTCTTAGAACACTTCAGGACAACGCGTGTGTTTTTAGAACACACCCCCATTTTGTTTATGTACGAACATTTCAGGACAACGCGAGAGTTCTTAGACTACTTTCAACTTGACAACGAACAATACGGACAGCGTCTTCAGGACACCCCATGCGAACATTTCATTACACCGAGACAGTTCTTAGAACACTTTCAACTTGCCATTGAACAATATGGACAGCGTCTTCAGGACACCCCCTACGAACATTTCAGGACAACGCGAGAGTTCTTAGAACACTTTCAACTTGACAAAGAACAATACGGACAGCGTCATCAGAACACCCCCATTTTGTTTATTTGCGAACATTTCAGGACACCCCGAGTGTTCTTAAAACACGTTCAACTTGCCATCGAACAATACGGACAGCATCTTCAGTACACCCCCTGTGAACATTTCGGGACACCAAGAGAGTTCTTAGAACACTTTCAACTCGACAACGAACAATACGGACAGAATCCTCAGGACACCCCCTACGAACATTTCAGGACAACGCGTGTGTTCTTAGAACACACCCCCATTTTGTTTATTTGCGAACATTTCAGGACATCGAGCGAGACAGTTCTTAGAACACTTTGAACTTGCCATTGAACAATACGGACAGCGTCTTCAGGACACCCCCTACGAACATTTCAGGACAACGCGAGAGTTCTTAGAACACTTTCAACTTGACAACGAACAATACGGACAGCGTCATCAGAACACCCCCATTTTGTTTATTTGCGAACATTTCAGGACACCCCAAGTGTTCTTAGACCACATTCAACTTGCCACTGAACAATACGGACAGCGTCCCCAGAACACCCCTATTTTGTTTATTTGCGAACATTTCAGGACACCCGAGTGTTCTTAGAGCGTCTTCAGGACACCTCCTACGAACATTTCAGGACATCGCAAGAGTTCTTAGAACACTTCAGGACAATGCGTGAGTTCTTAGAACACATCCCCATTTTGTTTATGTACAAACTTTTCAGGACAACGCGAGAGTTCCTAGAACACTTTCAATTTAACAACGAACAATGCGGACAGCGTCCTCAGAACACCTCCATTTTGTTTATTTGCAAACATTTCAGGACACCCCGAGTGTTCTTAGAACAATTCAACTTGCCATCGAACAATACGGACAGTGTCTTCAGGACACCCCCTGCGAACATTTCAGGACACCACGAGAGTTCTTAGAACACTTTCAACTCGACAACGAAGAATACGGACAGCGTCCTCAGGACACCCCCTACGAACATTTCAGGACAACGCGTGTGTTCTTAGAACACACCCCCATTTTGTTTATTTGCGAACATTGACACCGAAACAGTTCTAAGAACACTTTCAACTTGCCATCGAACAATACGGACAGCTTCTTCAGGACACCCCCTGCGAACATTTCAGGACAACGCGAGAGTTCTTAGAACACTTTCAACTTGACAAAGAACAATACGAACAGCATCATCAGAACACCCTCATTTTGTTTATTTGCGAACATTTCAGGACACCCCGAGTATTCTTAGAACACATTCAACTTGCCACAGAACAATGCGGACAGCATCCACAGAACACCCCCATTTTTTTTATTTGCAAACATTTCAGGACACCACGAGTGTTCTTAGAGCGTCTACAGGACACCCCCTACGAACATTTCAGGACACTGCAAGAGTTCTTAGAACACTTCAGGACAACGCGTGTGTTCTTAGAACACACCCCCATTTTGTTTATGTACGAACATTTCAGGACAACGCGAGAGTTCTTAGACTACTTTCAACTTGACAACGAACAATACGGACAGCGTCTTCAGGACACCCCATGCGAACATTTCAGTACACCGAGACAGTTCTTAGAACACTTTCAACTTGCCATTGAACAATATGGACAGCGTCTTCAGGACACCCCCTACGAACATTTCAGGACAACGCGAGAGTTCTTAGAACACTTTCAACTTGACAAAGAACAATACGGACAGCGTCATCAGAACACCCCCATTTTGTTTATTTTTGCGAACATTTCAGGACACCCCGAGTGTTCTTAAAACACGTTCAACTTGCCATCGAACAATACGGACAGCATCTTCAGTACACCCCCTGTGAACATTTCGGGACACCAAGAGAGTTCTTAGAACACTTTCAACTCGACAACGAACAATACGGACAGAATCCTCAGGACACCCCCTACGAACATTTGAGGACAACGCGTGTGTTCTTAGAACACACCCCCATTTTGTTTATTTGCGAACATTTCAGGACATCGAGCGAGACAGTTCTTAGAACACTTTGAACTTGCCATTGAACAATACGGACAGCGTCTTCAGGACACCCCCTACGAACATTTCAGGACAACGCGAGAGTTCTTAGAACACTTTCAACTTGACAACGAACAATACGGACAGCGTCATCAGAACACCCCCATTTTGTTTATTTGCGAACATTTCAGGACACCCCAAGTGTTCTTAGACCACATTCAACTTGCCACTGAACAATACGGACAGCGTCCCCAGAACACCCCTATTTTGTTTATTTGCGAACATTTCAGGACACCCGAGTGTTCTTAGAGCGTCTTCAGGACACCGCCTACGAACATTTCAGGACATCGCAAGAGTTCTTAGAACACTTCAGGACAATGCGTGAGTTCTTAGAACACATCCCCATTTTGTTTATGTACAAACTTTTCAGGACAACGCGAGAGTTCCTAGAACACTTTCAATTTAACAACGAACAATGCGGACAGCGTCCTCAGAACACCTCCATTTTGTTTATTTGCAAACATTTCAGGACACCCCGAGTGTTCTTAGAACACTTCAACTTGCCATCGAACAATACGGACAGTGTCTTCAGGACACCCCCTGCGAACATTTCAGGACACCACGAGAGTTCTTAGAACACTTTCAACTCGACAACGAAGAATACGGACAGCGTCCTCAGGACACCCCCTACGAACATTTCAGGACAACGCGTGTGTTCTTAGAACACACCCCCATTTTGTTTATTTGCGAACATTTCAGGACACCGAAACAGTTCTAAGAACACTTTCAACTTGCCATCGAACAATACGGACAGCTTCTTCAGGACAACCCCTACGAACATTTCAGGACACGCGTGAGTTCTTAGAACACACCCCCATTTTGTTTATTTACGAACATTTCAGGACACTGAGACAGTTCTTAGAACACTTTCAACTTGCCATTGAACAATACGGACAGCGTCCTCAGGACACCCCCTACGAACATTACAGGACACAGCAAGAGTTCGTAGAATACTTCAGGACAACGCGTGTGTTCTTAGAACACACCCCCATTTTCTTCATATGTGAACATTTCAGGACTACGCGCGAGTTCTTAGAACACTTTCAACTTGACAACGAACAATGCGGACAGCGTCCTCAGAATACCCCCATTTTGTTTATTTGCGAACATTTCAGGACACCGCGAGTGTTCTTGGAGCGTCTTCAGGACACCCCCTATGAACATTTCAGGACACTGCGAGAGTTCTTAGAACACTTCAGGACAACGCGTGTGTTCTTAGAACACACCCCCATTTTGTTTATGTACTAACATTTCAGGACAACGCGAGAGTTCTTAGAACACTTTCATCGAGCCATCGAACAATACGGACAGCGTCTTCAGGACACCCCCTGCGAACATTTCAGGACACCGAGACAATTCTTAGAACACTTTTAACTTGCCATTGAACAATACGGACAGCGTCTTGAGGACAGCCCCAAGGAACATTTCAGGACAACTCGAGAGTTCTTAGAACACTTACAACTTGACAACGAACAATACCGACAGCGTCATCAGAACACCCCCATTTTGTTTATTTGCGAACATTTCAGGACACTGCCAGTGTTCTTAGAACACATTTAACTTGCCACAGAACAATATGGACAGCGTCCCCAGAACACCCCCATTTTGTTTATTTGCGAACATTTCAGGACACCCTGAGTGTTCTTAGAACACGTTCAACTTGCCATCGAACAATACGGACAGCATCTTCAGTACACCCCATGTGAACATTTCTGGACACCATGAGAGTTCTTAGAACACATTTAACTTGACGCAGAACAATATGGACAGCGTCCCCAGAACACCCCCATTTTGTTTATTTGCGAACATTTCAGGACACCCCGAGTGTTCTTAGAATACGTTCAACTCGACAACGAACAATACGGACAGCATCCTCAGGACACCCCCTACGAACATTTCAGGACAACGCGTGTGTTCTTAGAACACACCACCATTTTGTTTATTTGCGAACATTTCAGGACATCGAGCAAGACAGTTCTTAGAACACTTTCAACTTGCCATTGAGCAATACGAACAGCATCTTCAGGACACCCCCTACGAACATTTCAGGACAACGCGAGAGTTCTTAGAACACTTTCAACTTGACAACGAACAATACGGACAGCGTCATCCGAACACCCCCATTTTATTTATTTGCGAACATTTCAGGACACTCAGAGTGTTCTTAGAACACATTCAACTTGCCACTGAACAATACAGACAGCGTCCTCAGAACACCCCCATTTTGTTTATTTGCGAACATTTCAGGACACTGCGAGTGTTCTTAGAGCGTCTTCAGGACACCCCTTACGAACATTTCAGTACACTGCGAGAGTTCTTAGAACACTTCAGGACAACGTGTGAGTTCTTAGAACACATCCCCATTTTGTTTATGTACAAACTTTTCAGGACAACGCGAGAGTTCCTAGAACACTTTCAACTTGACAACGAACAATACGGACAGCGTCCTCAGAACACCCCCATTTTGTTTATTTGCGAACATTTCAGGACACCCCGAGTGTTCTTAGAACACTTTCAACTTGCCATCGAACAATACGGACAGCGTCTTCAGGACACCCCCTACGAACATTTCAGGACAACGCGAGAGTTCCTAGAACACTTTCAACTTAACAACGAACAATACGACAGCGTCATCAAAACACCCCCATTTTGTTTATTTGCAAACATTTCAGGACACCCCGAGTGTTCTTAGAACACATCAACTTGCCATCGAACAATACGGACAGCGTCTTCAGGACACCCCCTGCGAACATTTCAGGACAACGCGAGAGTTCTTAGAAGACTTTCAACTTGACAACGAACAATACGAACAGCATCATCAGAACACCCCATTTTGTTTATTTGCGAACATTTCAGGACTCCCCGAGTGTTCTTAGAACACATTCAACTTGCTAAAGAACAATACGGACAGCGTCCCCAGAACATCCCCATTTTGTTTATTTGCGAACATTTCAGGACACCCCGAGTGTTCTTAGAGCACATTCAACTTGCCACAGAACAATACGGACAGCATCCCCAGAACACCCCATTTTGTTTATTTGCGAACATTTCAGGACACCGCAAGTGTTCTTAGAGCGTCTACAGGACACCCCCTACGAACATTTCAGGACACTGCGAGAGTTCTTAGAACACTTTCAACTTGACAACGAACAATACGGACAGCGTCATCAGAATACCCCCATTTTGTTTATTTGCGTACATTTCAGGACACCCCAAGTGTTCTTAGAACACGTTCAACTTACCATCGAACAATACGGACAGCATCTTCAGTACACCCCCTGTGAACATTTCGGGACACCACAAGAGTTCTTAGAACACTTTCAACTCGACAACGAACAATACGGACAGCGTCTTCAGGACACCCCCTACGAACATTTCAGGACAACGCAAGAGTTCTTAGAACACTTTAAACTTGACAACGAACAATACGGACAGCGTCATCAGAACAGACCCATTTTGTTTATTTGCGAACATTTCAGGACACCTCGAGTGTTCTTAGAACACTTTCAACTTGCCATCGAACAATACGGACAGCGTCTTCAGGACACCCCCTGCGAACATTTCAGAACACCGAGACAGTTCTTAGAACACTTTCAACTTGCCATTGGACAATACGGACAGCATCTTCAGGACACCCCCTACGAACATTTCAGGACAACCCGAGAGTTCTTAGAACACTTTCAACTTGACAACGAACAATACGGACAGCGTCATCAGAACACCCCCATTTTGTTTATTTGCGAACATTTCAGGACACCCCGAGTGTTCTTAGAACACATTCAAATTGCCACAGAACAATACGGACAGCGTCCCCAGAACACCCCCATTTTGTTTATTTGCGAACATTTCAGGACACCCCAAGTGTTATTAGAACACGTTCAACTTGCCATTGAACAATACGGACAGCATCTTCAGAACACCCGCTGTGAACATTTCAGGACACCACGATAGTTCTTAGAACACTTTCAACTCGACAACAAACAATACGGACAGCGTCCTCAGGACACCCCCTACGAACATTTCAGGACAACATGTGTGTTCTTAGAACACACCCCCATTTTGTTTATTTGCGAACATTTCAGGACACCGCGAGTGTTCGTAGAACACTTCAGGACAACGCGTGTGTTCTTAGAACACACACCTATTTTCTTTATGTGCGAACATTTCAGGACAAGGTGAGAGTTCTTAGAACACTTTCAACTTGACAACGAACAATATGGGCAGTGTCCTCAGAACACCCCCATTTTGTTTATTTGCCAACATTTCAGGACACCTCGAGTGTTCTTAGAACACTTTCAACTTGCCATCGAACAATACGGACAGCGTCTTCAGGACACCCCCTATGAACATTTCAGGACAACGCAAGAGTTCTTAGAACACTTTCAACTTGACAACGAACAATACGACAGCGTCATCAGAACACCCCCATTTTGTTTATTTGCGAACATGTCAGGACACCCCGAGTGTTCTTAGAACACATTCAACTTGCCACTGAACAATACGGACAGCGTCCCCAGAAAACCCCTATTTTGTTTATTTGCAAATATGTCAAGACACCCCGAGTGTTCTTAGAGCGTCTTCAGGACACCCTCTACGAACATTTCAGGACACCGCAAGAGTTCTTAGAACACTTCAGGACAACGCGTGAGCTCTTAGAACACATCCCCATTTTGTTTATGTACAAACTTTTCAGGACAACGCGAGAGTTCCTAGAACACTTTCAACTTAACAACGTACAATACGGACAGCGTCCTCAGAACACCCCCTTTTTGTTTATTTGCGAACATTTCAGGACACCCTGAGTGTTCTTAGAACACTTCAACTTGCCATCGAACAATACGGACAGCGTCTTCAGGACACCACCTGCGAACATTTTAGGACAACGCGAGAGTTCTTAGAACACTTTCAACTTGACAGCGAACAATACAGACAGCGTCATCAGAACACCCCCATTTTGTTTATTTGCAAACATTTCAGGACTCCCCGAGTGTTCTTAGAACAGATTCAACTTGCCACAGAACAATACGGACAGCGTCCCCAGAACACCCCCATTTTGTGTATTTGCGAACATTTCAGGACACCCCGAGTGTTCTTAGAACACATTCAACTTGCCACAAAACAATACGGACGGCATCCCCAGAACACCCCCATTTTGTTTATTTGCGAACATTTCAGGACACCCCGAGTGTTCTTAGAACACGTTCACCTTGCCATCGAACAATACGGACAGCATCTTCAGTACACCCCCTGTGAACATTTCAGGACACCACGATAGTTCTTAGAACACTTTCAACTCGACAACAAACAATACGGACAGCGTTCTCAGGACACCCCCTACGAACATTTCAGGACAACGCGTGTGTTCTTAGAACACACCCCCATTTTGTTTATTTGCGAACATTGACACCGAAACAGTTCTAAGAACACTTTCAACTTGCCATCGAACAATACGGACAGCTTTTTCAGGACACCCCCTGCGAACATTTCAGGACAACGTGAGAGTTCTTAGAACACTTTCAACTTGACAAAGAACAATACGAACAGCATCATCAGAACACCCTCATTTTGTTTATTTGCGAACATTTCAGGACACCCCGAGTATTCTTAGAACACATTCAACTTGCCACAGAACAATGCGGACAGCATCCACAGAACACCCCCATTTTTTTTATTTGCAAACATTTCAGGACACCACGAGTGTTCTTAGAGCGTCTACAGGACACCCCCTACGAACATTTCAGGACACTGCAAGAGTTCTTAGAACACTTCAGGACAACGCGTGTGTTCTTAGAACACACCCCCATTTTGTTTATGTACGAACATTTCAGGACAACGCGAGAGTTCTTAGACTACTTTCAACTTGACAACGAACAATACGGACAGCGTCTTCAGGACACCCCATGCGAACATTTCATTACACCGAGACAGTTCTTAGAACACTTTCAACTTGCCATTGAACAATATGGACAGCGTCTTCAGGACACCCCCTACGAACATTTCAGGACAACGTGAGAGTTCTTAGAACACTTTCAACTTGACAAAGAACAATACGGACAGCGTCATCAGAACACCCCCATTTTGTTTATTTGCGAACATTTCAGGACACCCCGAGTGTTCTTAAAACACGTTCAACTTGCCATCGAACAATACGGACAGCATCTTCAGTACACCCCCTGTGAACATTTCGGGACACCAAGAGAGTTCTTAGAACACTTTCAACTCGACAACGAACAATACGGACAGAATCCTCAGGACACCCCCTACGAACATTTCAGGACAACGCGTGTGTTCTTAGAACACACCCCCATTTTGTTTATTTGCGAACATTTCAGGACATCGAGCGAGACAGTTCTTAGAACACTTTGAACTTGCCATTGAACAATACGGACAGCGTCTTCAGGACACCCCCTACGAACATTTCAGGACAACGCGAGAGTTCTTAGAACACTTTCAACTTGACAACGAACAATACGGACAGCGTCATCAGAACACCCCCATTTTGTTTATTTGCGAACATTTCAGGACACCCCAAGTGTTCTTAGACCACATTCAACTTGCCACTGAACAATACGGACAGCGTCCCCAGAACACCCCTATTTTGTTTATTTGCGAACATTTCAGGACACCCGAGTGTTCTTAGAGCGTCTTCAGGACACCGCCTACAAACATTTCAGGACATCGCAAGAGTTCTTAGAACACTTCAGGACAATGCGTGAGTTCTTAGAACACATCCCCATTTTGTTTATCTACAAACTTTTCAGGACAACGCGAGAGTTCCTAGAACACTTTCAATTTAACAACGAACAATGCGGACAGCGTCCTCAGAACACCTCCATTTTGTTTATTTGCAAACATTTCAGGACACCCCGAGTGTTCTTAGAACAATTCAACTTGCCATCGAACAATACGGACAGTGTCTTCAGGACACCCCCTGCGAACATTTCAGGACACCACGAGAGTTCTTAGAACACTTTCAACTCGACAACGAAGAATACGGACAGCGTCCTCAGGACACCCCCTACGAACATTTCAGGACAACGCGTGTGTTCTTAGAACACACCCCCATTTTGTTTATTTGCGAACATTGACACCGAAACAGTTCTAAGAACACTTTCAACTTGCCATCGAACAATACGGACAGCTTCTTCAGGACACCCCCTGCGAACATTTCAGGACAACGCGAGAGTTCTTAGAACACTTTCAACTTGACAAAGAACAATACGAACAGCATCATCAGAACACCCTCATTTTGTTTATTTGCGAACATTTCAGGACACCCCGAGTATTCTTAGAACACATTCAACTTGCCACAGAACAATGCTGACAGCATCCACAGAACACCCCCATTTTTTTTATTTGCAAACATTTCAGGACACCACGAGTGTTCTTAGAGCGTCTACAGGACACCCCCTACGAACATTTCAGGACACTGCAAGAGTTCTTAGAACACTTCAGGACAACGCGTGTGTTCTTAGAACACACCCCCATTTTGTTTATGTACGAACATTTCAGGACAACGCGAGAGTTCTTAGACTACTTTCAACTTGACAACGAACAATACGGACAGCGTCTTCAGGACACCCCATGCGAACATTTCAGTACACCGAGACAGTTCTTAGAACACTTTCAACTTGCCATTGAACAATATGGACAGCGTCTTCAGGACACCCCCTACGAACATTTCAGGACAACGCGAGAGTTCTTAGAACACTTTCAACTTGACAAAGAACAATACGGACAGCGTCATCAGAACACCCCCATTTTGTTTATTTTTGCGAACATTTCAGGACACCCCGAGTGTTCTTAAAACACGTTCAACTTGCCATCGAACAATACGGACAGCATCTTCAGTACACCCCCTGTGAACATTTCGGGACACCAAGAGAGTTCTTAGAACACTTTCAACTCGACAACGAACAATACGGACAGAATCCTCAGGACACCCCCTACGAACATTTGAGGACAACGCGTGTGTTCTTAGAACACACCCCCATTTTGTTTATTTGCGAACATTTCAGGACATCGAGCGAGACAGTTCTTAGAACACTTTGAACTTGCCATTGAACAATACGGACAGCGTCTTCAGGACACCCCCTACGAACATTTCAGGAAAACGCAAGAGTTCTTAGAACACTTTCAACTTGACAACGAACAATACGGACAGCGTCATCAGAACACCCCCATTTTGTTTATTTGCGAACATTTCAGGACACCCCAAGTGTTCTTAGACCACATTCAACTTGCCACTGAACAATACGGACAGCGTCCCCAGAACACCCCTATTTTGTTTATTTGCGAACATTTCAGGACACCCGAGTGTTCTTAGAGCGTCTTCAGGACACCGCCTACGAACATTTCAGGACATCGCAAGAGTTCTTAGAACACTTCAGGACAATGCGTGAGTTCTTAGAACACATCCCCATTGTGTTTATGTACAAACTTTTCAGGACAACGCGAGAGTTCCTAGAACACTTTCAATTTAACAACGAACAATGCGGACAGCGTCCTCAGAACACCTCCATTTTGTTTATTTGCAAACATTTCAGGACACCCCGAGTGTTCTTAGAACACTTCAACTTGCCATCGAACAATACGGACAGTGTCTTCAGGACACCCCCTGCGAACATTTCAGGACACCACGAGAGTTCTTAGAACACTTTCAACTCGACAACGAAGAATACGGACAGCGTCCTCAGGACACCCCCTACGAACATTTCAGGACAACGCGTGTGTTCTTAGAACACACCCCCATTTTGTTTATTTGCGAACATTTCAGGACACCGAAACAGTTCTAAGAACACTTTCAACTTGCCATCGAACAATACGGACAGCTTCTTCAGGACAACCCCTACGAACATTTCAGGACACGCGTGAGTTCTTAGAACACACCCCCATTTTGTTTATTTACGAACATTTCAGGACACTGAGACAGTTCTTAGAACACTTTCAACTTGCCATTGAACAATACGGACAGCGTCCTCAGGACACCCCCTACGAACATTACAGGACACAGCAAGAGTTCGTAGAATACTTCAGGACAACGCGTGTGTTCTTAGAACACACCCCCATTTTCTTCATATGTGAACATTTCAGGACTACGCGCGAGTTCTTAGAACACTTTCAACTTGACAACGAACAATACGGACAGCGTCCTCAGAATACCCCCATTTTGTTTATTTGCGAACATTTCAGGACACCGCGAGTGTTCTTGGAGCGTCTTCAGGACACCCCCTATGAACATTTCAGGACACTGCGAGAGTTCTTAGAACACTTCAGGACAACGCGTGTGTTCTTAGAACACACCCCCATTTTGTTTATGTACTAACATTTCAGGACAACGCGAGAGTTCTTAGAACACTTTCAACTTGACAACGAACAATACGGACAGTGTCCTCAGAGCACCACCATTTTGTTTATTTGCGAACATTTCAGGACACCTCGAGTGTTCTTAGAACACTTTCATCGAGCCATCGAACAATACGGACAGCGTCTTCAGGACACCCCCTGCGAACATTTCAGGACACCGAGACAATTCTTAGAACACTTTTAACTTGCCATTGAACAATACGGACAGCGTCTTGAGGACAGCCCCAAGGAACATTTCAGGACAACGCGAGAGTTCTTAGAACACTTACAACTTGACAACGAACAATACCGACAGCGTCATCAGAACACCCCCATTTTGTTTATTTGCGAACATTTCAGGACACTGCCAGTGTTCTTAGAACACATTTAACTTGCCATTGAACAATACGGACAGCGTCTTGAGGACAGCCCCAAGGAACATTTCAGGACAACGCGAGAGTTCTTAGAACACTTACAACTTGACAACGAACAATACCGACAGCGTCATCAGAACACCCCCATTTTGTTTATTTGCGAACATTTCAGGACACTGCCAGTGTTCTTAGAACACGTTCAACTTGCCATCGAACAATACGGACAGCATCTTCAGTACACCCCATGTGAACATTTCTGGACACCAGGAGAGTTCTTAGAACACATTTAACTTGACGCAGAACAATATGGACAGCGTCCCCAGAACACCCCCATTTTGTTTATTTGCGAACATTTCAGGACACCCCGAGTGTTCTTAGAATACGTTCAACTCGACAACGAACAATACGGACAGCATCCTCAGGACACCCCCTACGAACATTTCAGGACAACGCGTGTGTTCTTAGAACACACCACCATTTTGTTTATTTGCGAACATTTCAGGACATCGAGCAAGACAGTTCTTAGAACACTTTCAACTTGCCATTGAGCAATACGAACAGCATCTTCAGGACACCCCCTACGAACATTTCAGGTCAACGCGAGAGTTCTTAGAACACTTTCAACTTGACAACGAACAATACGGACAGAATCCTCAGGACACCCCCTACGAACATTTGAGGACAACGCTTGTGTTCTTAGAACACACCCCCATTTTGTTTATTTGCGAACATTTCAGGACATCGAGCGAGACAGTTCTTAGAACACTTTGAACTTGCCATTGAACAATACGGACAGCGTCTTCAGGACACCCCCTACGAACATTTCAGGACAACGCAAGAGTTCTTAGAACACTTTCAACTTGACAACGAACAATACGGACAGCGTCATCAGAACACCCCCATTTTGTTTATTTGCGAACATTTCAGGACACCCCAAGTGTTCTTAGACCACATTCAACTTGCCACTGAACAATACGGACAGCGTCCCCAGAACACCCCTATTTTGTTTATTTGCGAACATTTCAGGACACCCGAGTGTTCTTAGAGCGTCTTCAGGACACCGCCTACGAACATTTCAGGACATCGCAAGAGTTCTTAGAACACTTCAGGACAATGCGTGAGTTCTTAGAACACATCCCCATTGTGTTTATGTACAAACTTTTCAGGACAACGCGAGAGTTCCTAGAACACTTTCAATTTAACAACGAACAATGCGGACAGCGTCCTCAGAACACCTCCATTTTGTTTATTTGCAAACATTTCAGGACACTCAGAGTGTTCTTAGAACACATTCAACTTGCCACTGAACAATACAGACAGCGTCCTCAGAACACCCCCATTTTGTTTATTTGCGAACATTTCAGGACACTGCGAGTGTTCTTAGAGCGTCTTCAGGACACCCCTTACGAACATTTCAGTACACTGCGAGAGTTCTTAGAACACTTCAGGACAACGTGTGAGTTCTTAGAACACATCCCCATTTTGTTTATGTACAAACTTTTCAGGACAACGCGAGAGTTCCTAGAACACTTTCAACTTGACAACGAACAATATGGACAGCGTCCTCAGAACACCCCCATTTTGTTTATTTGCGAACATTTCAGGACACCCCGAGTGTTCTTAGAACACTTTCAACTTGCCATCGAACAATACGGACAGCGTCTTCAGGACACCCCCTACGAACATTTCAGGACAACGCGAGAGTTCCTAGAACACTTTCAACTTAACAACGAACAATACGACAGCGTCATCAAAACACCCCCATTTTGTTTATTTGCAAACATTTCAGGACACCCCGAGTGTTCTTAGAACACATCAACTTGCCATCGAACAATACGGACAGCGTCTTCAGGACACCCCCTGCGAACATTTCAGGACAACGCGAGAGTTCTTAGAAGACTTTCAACTTGACAACGAACAATACGAACAGCATCATCAGAACACCCCCATTTTGTTTATTTGCGAACATTTCAGGACTCCCCGAGTGTTCTTAGAACACATTCAACTTGCCAAAGAACAATACGGACAGCGTCCCCAGAACATCCCCATTTTGTTTATTTGCGAACATTTCAGGACACCCCGAGTGTTCTTAGAGCACATTCAACTTGCCACAGAACAATACGGACAGCATCCCCAGAACACCCCATTTTGTTTATTTGCGAACATTTCAGGACACCGCAAGTGTTCTTAGAGCGTCTACAGGACACCCCCTACGAACATTTCAGGACACTGCGAGAGTTCATAGAACACTTCAGGACAAAGCGTGTGTTGTTAGAACACTTTCAACTTGACAACGAACAATACGGACAGTGTCCTCAGAACACTCCCATTTTCTTTATTTGCGAACATTTCAGGACACCTCGAGTGTTCTTAGAACACTTTCAACTTGCCATCGAACAATACGGACGGCGTCTTCAGGACACCCCATGCGAACATTTCAGTACACCGAGACAGTTCTTAGAACACTTTCAACTTGCCATTGAACAATACGGACAGCGTCTTCAGGACACCCCCTACGAACATTTCAGGACAACGCGAGAGTTCTTAGAACACTTTCAACTTGACAACAAACAATACGGACAGCGTCATCAGAACACCCCCATTTTATTTATTTCCGAACATTTCAGGACACCCTGAGTGTTCTTAGAACACGTTCAACTTGCCATCGAACAATACGGACAGCATCCTCAGGACACCCCCTACGAACATTTCAGGACAACGTGTGTGTTCTTAGAACACACCCCCATTTTGTTTATTTGCGAACATTTCAGGACATCGAGCGAGACAGTTCTTAGAACACTTTGAACTTGCCATTGAACAATACGGACAGCAGCTTCAGGACACCCCCTACGAACATTTCAGGACAATGCGAGAGTTCTTAGAACATTTTCAACTTGAGAACGAACAATACGGACAGCGTCATCAGAACACCCCCATTTTGTTTATTTGCGAACATTTCAGGACACCCCGAGTGTTCTTAGAACACATTCAACTTGCCACTGAACAATACGGACAGCGTCCCCAGAACACCCCTATTTTGTTTATTTGCGAACATTTCAGGACACCCCGAGTGTTCTTAGAGCGTCTTCAGGACACCCTCTACGAACATTTCAGGACACCGCAAGAGTTCTTAGAACACTTCAGGACAACGCGTGAGTTCTTAGAACACATCCCCATTTTGTTTATGTACAAACTTTTCAGTACAACGCAAGAGTTCCTAGAACCCGTTCAACTTAACAACGAACAATACAGACAGCGTCCTCAGAACACGCCCATTTTGTTTATTTGCAAACATTTCAGGACACCCCGAGTGTTCTTAGAACACTTCAACTTGCCATCGAACAATACGGACAGCGTCTTCAGGACACCCCCTGTGAACATTTCAGGACAACGCGAGAGTTCTTAGAACACTTTCAACTTGACAATGAACAATACGGACAGCGTCATCAGAACACCCATATTTTGTTTATTTGCAAACATTTCAGGACTCCCCGAGTGCTCTTAGAACACATTCAACTTGCCACAGAACAATACGGACAGCATCACCAGAACACCCCCATTTTGTTTATTTGCGAACATTTCAGGACACCCCGAGTGTTCTTAGAACACACTCAACTTGCCACAGAACAATACGGACAGCATCCCCAGAACACCCCCATTTTGTTTATTTGCGAACATTTCAGGACACCCCAAGTGTTCTTAGAACACATTCAACTTGCCATCGAACAATATGGACAGCATCTTCAGTACACCCCCTGTGAACATTTCAGGACACCACGAGAGTTCTTAGAACACTTTCAACTCGACAACGAAGAATACGGACAGCGTCCTCAGGACACCCCCTACGAACATTTCAGGACAACTCGTGTGTTCTTAGAACACACCCCCATTTTGTTTATTTGCGAACATTTCAGGACACCGAAACAGTTCTTAGAACACTTTCAACTTGCCATCGAACAATACGGACAGCTTCTTCAGGACAACCCGTACGAACATTTCAGGAAACGTGTGAGTTCTTAGAACACACCCCCATTTTGTTTATTTACGAACATTTCAGGACACTGAGACAGTTCTTAGAACACTTTCAACTTGCCATTGAACAATACGGACAGCGTCCTCAGGACACCCCCTACGAACATTACAGGACACTGCAAGAGTTCGTAGAACACTTCAGGACAACGCCTGTGTTCTTAGAACACACCCCCATTTTCTTTATGTGCGAACATTTCAGGACAACGCGCAAGTTCTTAGAACACTTTCAACTTGACAACGAACAATACGGACAGCGTCCTCAGAACACCCCCATTTTGTTTATTTGCAAACACATCTTCAAGACACCCCCTATGAACATTTCAGGACACTGCGAGAGTTCTTAGAACACTTCAGGACAACGCGTCTGTTCTTAGAACACACCCCCATTTTGTTTATGTACGAACATTTCAGGACAACGCGAGAGTTCTTAGACTACTTTCAACTTGACAACGAACAATACGGACAGCGTCTTCAGGACACCCCATGCGAACATTTCAGTACACCGAGACAGTTCTTAGAACACTTTCAACTTGCCATTGAACAATATGGACAGCGTCTTCAGGACACCCCCTACGAACATTTCAGGACAACGCGAGAGTTCTTAGAACACTTTCAACTTGACAAAGAACAATACGGACAGCGTCATCAGAACACCCCCATTTTGTTTATTTGCGAACATTTCAGGACACCCCGAGTGTTCTTAAAACACGTTCAACTTGCCATCGAACAATACGGACAGCATCTTCAGTACACCCCCTGTGAAAATTTCGGGACACCAAGAGAGTTCTTAGAACACTTTCAACTCGACAACGAACAATACGGACAGAATCCTCAGGACACCCCCTACGAACATTTCAGGACAACGCGTGTGTTCTTAGAACACACCCCCATTTTGTTTATTTGCGAACATTTCAGGACATCGAGCGAGACAGTTCTTAGAACACTTTGAACTTGCCATTGAACAATACGGACAGCGTCTTCAGGACACCCCCTACGAACATTTCAGGACAACGCGAGAGTTCTTAGAACACTTTCAACTTGACAACGAACAATACGGACAGCGTCATCAGAACACCCCCATTTTGTTTATTTGCGAACATTTCAGGACACCCCAAGTGTTCTTAGACCACATTCAACTTGCCACTGAACAATACGGACAGCGTCCCCAGAACACCCCTATTTTGTTTATTTGCGAACATTTCAGGACACCCGAGTGTTCTTAGAGCGTCTTCAGGACACCGCCTACGAACATTTCAGGACATCGCAAGAGTTCTTAGAACACTTCAGGACAATGCGTGAGTTCTTAGAACACATCCCCATTTTGTTTATGTACAAACTTTTCAGGACAACGCGAGAGTTCCTAGAACACTTTCAATTTAACAACGAACAATGCGGACAGCGTCCTCAGAACACCTCCATTTTGTTTATTTGCAAACATTTCAGGACACCCCGAGTGTTCTTAGAACACTTCAACTTGCCATCGAACAATACGGACAGTGTCTTCAGGACACCCCCTGCGAACATTTCAGGACACCACGAGAGTTCTTAGAACACTTTCAACTCGACAACGAAGAATACGGACAGCGTCCTCAGGACACCCCCTACGAACATTTCAGGACAACGCGTGTGTTCTTAGAACACACCCCCATTTTGTTTATTTGCGAACATTTCAGGACACCGAAACAGTTCTAAGAACACTTTCAACTTGCCATCGAACAATACGGACAGCTTCTTCAGGACAACCCCTACGAACATTTCAGGACACGCGTGAGTTCTTAGAACACACCCCCATTTTGTTTATTTTACGAACATTTCAGGACACTGAGACAGTTCTTAGAACACTTTCAACTTGCCATTGAACAATACGGACAGCGTCCTCAGGACACCCCCTACGAACATTACAGGACACAGCAAGAGTTCGTAGAATACTTCAGGACAACGCGTGTGTTCTTAGAACACACCCCCATTTTCTTCATATGTGAACATTTCAGGACTACGCGCGAGTTCTTAGAACACTTTCAACTTGACAACGAACAATACGGACAGCGTCCTCAGAATACCCCCATTTTGTTTATTTGCGAACATTTCAGGACACCGCGAGTGTTCTTGGAGCGTCTTCAGGACACCCCCTATGAACATTTCAGGACACTGCGAGAGTTCTTAGAACACTTCAGGACAACGCGTGTGTTCTTAGAACACACCCCCATTTTGTTTATGTACGAACATTTCAGGACAACGCGAGAGTTCTTAGAACACTTTCAACTTGACAACGAACAATACGGACAGTGTCCTCAGAGCACCACCATTTTGTTTATTTGCGAACATTTCAGGACACCTCGAGTGTTCTTAGAACACTTTCATCGAGCCATCGAACAATACGGACAGCGTCTTCAGGACACCCCCTGCGAACATTTCAGGACACCGAGACAATTCTTAGAACACTTTTAACTTGCCATTGAACAATACGGACAGCGTCTTCAGGACACCCCCTACGAACATTTCAGGACAACGCGAGAGTTCTTAGAACACTTTCAACTTGACAACGAACAATACGGACAGCGTCCTCAGAACACCCCCATTTTGTTTATTTGCGAACATTTCAGGACACCCCAAGTGTTCTTAGACCACATTCAACTTGCCACTGAACAATACGGACAGCGTCCCCAGAACACCCCTATTTTGTTTATTTGCGAACATTTCAGGACACCCGAGTGTTCTTAGAGCGTCTTCAGGACACCGCCTACGAACATTTCAGGGCACCGCAAGAGTTCTTAGAACACTTCAGGACAACGTGTGAGTTCTTAGAACACATCCTCATTTTCTTTATGTGTGAACATTTCAGGACTACGCGCGAGTTCTTAGAACACTTTCAACTTGACAACGAACAATACGGACAGCGTCCTCAGAACACCCCCATTTTGTTTATTTGCGAACATTTCAGGACACCGCGAGTGTTCTTAGAGCGTCTTCAGGACACCCCCTACGAACATTTCAGGACACTGCGAGAGTTCTTAGAACACTTCAGGACAATGCGTGTGTTCTTAGAACACACCCCCATTTTGTTTATGTACAAACATTTCAGGACAACGCGAGAGTTCTTAGAACACTTTCAACTTGACAACGAACAATACGGGCCGTGTCCTCAGAACACCCCCATTTTGTTTATTTGTCAACATTTCAGGACACCTCGAGTGTTCTTAGAACACTTTCAACTTGCCATCGAACAATACGGACAGCGTCTTCAGGACACCCCCTACGAACATTTCAGGACATAACCAGAGTTCTTAGAAAACTTTCAACTTGACAACGAACAATACGACAGCGTCATCAGAACACCCCCCTTTTGTTTATTTGTGAACATTTCAGGACACCCCGAGTGTTCTTAGAACACATTCAACTTGCCATCGAACAATACGGACAGCGTCTTCAGGACACCCCCTACGAACATTTCAGGACAACGCCAGAGTTCTTAGAAAACTTTCAACTTGACAACGAACAATACGACAGTGTCATCAGAACACCCCCATTTTGTTAATTTGTGAACATTTCAGGACACCTGAGTGTTCTTAGAACACATTCAACTTGCCACAGAACAATACGGACAGCGTACCCAGAACACCACTATTTTGTTTATTTGCGAACATTTCAGGATAGCCCGATTGTTCTTAGAGCGTCTTCAGGACACCCCCTACGAACATTTCAGGACACCGCAAGAGTTCTTAGAACACTTCAGGACAACGCATGAGTTCTTAGAACACATCCCCATTTTGTTTATGTAAGAAAATTTCAGGACAACGCGAGAGTTCCTAGAACACTTTCAACTTCACAACGACCAATACGGACAACGTCCTCAGAACACCCCCATTTTGTTTATTTGCGAACATTTCAGGACACCCCAAGTGTTCTTAGAACACTTCAACTTGCCATCGAACAATACAGACAGCGTCTTCAGGACACGCCCTGCGAACATTTCAGGACAACGCGAGAGTTCTTAGAACACTTTCAACTTGACAACGAACAATACGAACAGCATCATCAGAACACCCCCATTTTGTTTATTTGCGAACATTTCAGGACTCCCCGAGTGTTCTTAGAACACATTCAACTTGCCACAGAACAATACAGACGGCGTCCCCAGAACACCCCCATTTTGTTTATTTGCGAACATTTCAGGACACCCCGAGTGTTCTTAGAACACATTCAACTTGCCACAGAACAATACGGACAGCATCCACAGAACACCCCCATTTTTTTTATTTGCGAACATTTCAGGACACCGCAAGTATTCTTAGAGCGTCTACAGGACACCCCCTACGAACATTTCAGGACACTGCGAGAGTTCTTAGAACACTTCAGGAAAACCTGTGTGTTCTTAGAACACACCCCCATTTTGTTTATGTACGAACTTTTCAGGACAACGCGAGAGTTCTTAGACTACTTTCAACTTGACAACGAACAATACGGACAGTGTCCTCAGAACACCCCCATTTTGTTTATTTCCGAACATTTCAGGACACCTGGAGTGTTCTTAGAACACTTTCAACTTGCCATCGAACAATACGGACAGCGTCTTCAGGACACCCCCTGCGAACATTTCAGGACACCAAGACAGTTCTTAGAACACTTTCAACTTGCCATTGAACAATACGGACAGCGTCTTCAGGACACCCCCACCGAACATTTCAGGACAACGTGAGAGTTCTTAGAACACTTTCAACTTGACCACAAACAGTACGGACAGTGTCATCAGAACACCCCCATTTTTTTTATCTGCGAACATTTCAGGACACCCCGAGTGTTCTTAGAACACATTCAACTTGCCACAGAACAATACGGACAGCATCCCCAGAACACCCCCATTTTGTTTATTTGCGAACATTTCAGGACACCCCAAGTTTTCTAAGAACACGTTCAACTTGCCAATACGGACAGCATCTTCAGTACACCCCCTGTGAACATTTCAGGACACCACGAGAGTTCTTAGAACACTTTCAATTCGACAACGGACAATACGGACAGCGACCTCAGGACACCCCCTACGAACATTTCAGGACAACGCGTGTGTTCTTAGAACACACCCCCGTTTTGTTGTTTTGCAAACATTTCAAGACACCGAAACAGTTCTAAGAACACTTTCAACTTGCCATCGAACAATACGGACAGTGTCTTCAGGACAACCCCTACGAACATTTCAGGTCAACGCATGAGTTCTTAGAACACACCCCCATTTTGTTTATTTACCAACATTTCAGGACACTGAGACAGTTCTGAGAACACTTTCAACTTGCCATTGAACAATACGGACAGCGTCCTCAGGACACCCCCTACGAACATTTCAGGACACCGCGAGTGTTCGTAGAACACTTCAGGACAACGCGTGTGTTCTTATAACACACTCCCATTTTCTTTATGTGCGAACATTTCAGGACAACGCGAGAGTTCTTAGAACACTTTCACCTTGACAACGAACAATATAGACAGTGTCCTCAGAACACCCCCATTTTGTTTATTTGCGAACATTTCAGGACACCGCGAGTGTTCTTAGAGCGTCTTCAGGACACCCCCTACGAACATTTCAGGACACTGCAAGAGTTCTTAGAACACTTCAGGACAACGCGTGTGTTCTTAGAACACACCCCCATTTTGTTTATGTACGAACATTTCAGGACAACGAGAGAGTTCTTAGAACACTTTCAACTTGAAAACAAATAATACGGACAGTGTCCTCAGAACACCCCCATTTTGTTTATTTGCAAACATTTCAGGACTCCCCGAGTGTTCTTAGAACACATTCAACTTGCCACAGAACAATACGGACAGCGTCCCCAGAACACACCCATTTTGTTTATTTGCGAACATTTCAGGACACCCCGAGTGTTCTTAGAACACTTTCTACTTGCCATTGAACAATACGGACAGCGTCTTCAGGACACCCCCTACGAACATTTCAGGACAGCGCGAGTGTTCGTAGAACACTTCAGGACAACGCGTGTGTTCTTAGAACACACTCCCATTTTCTTTATGTGCGAACATTTCAGGACAACGCGAGAGTTCTTAGAACACTTTCAACTTGACAACGAACAATATAGACAGCGTCCTGAGAACACCCCCATTTTGTTTATTTGCGAACATTTCAGGACACCGCAAGTGTTCTTAGAGCGTCTACAGGACACCCCCTACGAACATTTCAGGACACTGCGAGAGTTCTTAGAACACTTCAGGACAACGCCTGTGTTCTTAGAACACACTCCCATTTTGTTTATGTACGAACATTTCAGGACAACGCGAGAGTTCTTAGAACACTTTCAACTTGACAACGAACAATACAGACAGTGTCCTCAGAAAACCCCCATTTTGTTTATTTGCGAACATTTCAGGACACCTCGAGTGTTCTTAGAACACTTTCAACTTGCCATCGAACAATACGGACAGCATCTTCAGGACATCCCCTGCGAACATTTCAGGACACCGAGACAGTTCTTAGAACACTTTCAACTTGACAACGAACAATACGGACAGCGTCATCAGAACAACCCCATTTTTTTTATCTGCGAACATTTTAGGACACCCCGAGTGTTCTTAGAACACATTCAACTTGCCACAGAACAATACGGACAGCGTCCCCAGAACACCCCCATTTTGTTTATTTGCGAACATTTCAGGACACCCCGAGTGTTCTTAGAACATGTTCAACTTGCCATTGAACAATACGGACAGCATTTTCAGTACACCCTCTGTGAACATTTCAGGACAACGCGAGAGTTCTTAGAACACTTTCAACTTGCTATCGAACAATACGGACAGCGTCCTCAGGACACACCCTACAAACATTTCAGGAAAACACGTGTGTTCTTAGAACACACCCCCCTTTTGTTTATTTGTGAACATTTCAGGACACCGCGAGTGTTCGTAGAACACTTCAGGACAACGCGTGTGTTCTTAGAACACACCCCCATTTTCTTTATGTGCGAACATTTCAGGACAACGCAAGAGTTCTTAGAACACTTTCAACTTGACAACAAACAATATAGACAGCGTCCTCAGAACACCCCCATTTTGTTTATTTGCGAACATTTCAGGACACCGCGAGTGTTCTTAGAGCGTCTTCAGGACACCCCCTACGAACATTTCAGGACACTGCGAGAGTTCTTAGAACACTTCAGGACAACGCATGAGTTCTTAGAACACATCCCCATTTTGTTTATGTAAGAAAATTTCAGGACAACGCGAGAGTTCCTAGAACACTTTCAACTTCACAACGACCAATACGGACAACGTCCTCAGAACACCCCCATTTTGTTTATTTGTGAACATTTCAGGACACCCCAAGTGTTCTTAGAACACTTCAACTTGCCATCGAACAATACAGACAGCGTCTTCAGGACACCCCCTGCGAACATTTCAGGACAACGCGAGAGTTCTTAGAACACTTTCAACTTGACAACGAACAATATAGACAGCGTCCTCAGAACACCCCCATTTTGTTTATTTGCGAACATTTCAGGACACCGCGAGTGTTCTTAGAGCGTCTACAGGACACCCCCTACGAACATTTCAGGACACTGCGAGAGTTCTTAGAACACTTCAGGACAATGCGTGTGTTCTTAGAACACATCCCCATTTTGTTTATGTAAGAAAATTTCAGGACAACGCGAGAGTTCCTAGAACACTTTCAACTTCACAACGACCAATACGGACAACGTCCTCAGAACACCCCCATTTTGTTTATTTGCGAACATTTCAGGACACCCCAAGTGTTCTTAGAACACTTCAACTTGCCATCGAACAATACAGACAGCGTCTTCAGGACACCCCCTGCGAACATTTCAGGACAACGCGAGAGTTCTTAGAACACTTTCAACTTGACAACGAACAATACGAACAGCATCATCAGAACACCCCCATTTTGTTTATTTGCGAACATTTCAGGACTCCCCGAGTGTTCTTAGAACACATTCAACTTGCCACAGAACAATACAGACGGCGTCCCCAGAACACCCCCATTTTGTTTATTTGCGAACATTTCAGGACACCCCGAGTGTTCTTAGAACACATTGAACTTGCCACAGAACAATACGGACAGCATCCACAGAACACCCCCATTTTTTTTATTTGCGAACATTTCAGGACACCGCGAGTGTTCTTAGAGCGTCTACAGGACACCCCCTACGAACATTTCAGGACACTGCGAGAGTTCTTAGAACACTTCAGGAAAATGCGTGTGTTCTTAGAACACACCCCCATTTTGTTTATGTACGAACATTTCAGGACAACGCGAGAGTTCTTAGACTACTTTCAACTTGACAACGAACAATACGGACAGTGTCCTCAGAACACCCCCATTTTGTTTATTTACGAACATTTCAGGACACCTGGAGTGTTCTTAGAACACTTTCAACTTGCCATCGAACAATACGGACAGCATCTTCAGGACACCCCCTGCGAACATTTCAGGACACCAAGACAGTTCTTAGAACACTTTCAACTTGCCATTGAACAATACGGACAGCGTCTTCATGACACCCCCACCGAACATTTCAGGACAACGTGAGAGTTCTTAGAACACTTTCAACTTGACCACAAACAATACGGACAGTGTCATCAGAACACCCCCATTTTTTTTATCTGCGAACATTTCAGGACACCCCGAGTGTTCTTAGAACACGTTCAACTTGCCACAGAACAATACGGACAGCATCCCCAGAACACCCCCATTTTGTTTATTTGCGAACATTTCAGGACACCCCAAGTTTTCTAAGAACACGTTCAACTTGCCAATACGGACAGCATCTTCAGTACACCCCCTGTGAACATTTCAGGACACCACGAGAGTTCTTAGAACACTTTCAATTCGACAACGGACAATACGGACAGCGACCTCAGGACACCCCCTACGAACATTTCAGGACAACGCGTGTGTTCTTAGAACACACCCCCGTTTTGTTGTTTTGCAAACATTTCAAGACACCGAAACAGTTCTAAGAACACTTTCAACTTGCCATCGAACAATACGGACAGTGTCTTCAGGACAACCCCTACGAACATTTCAGGTCAACGCATGAGTTCTTAGAACACACCCCCATTTTGTTTATTTACCAACATTTCAGGACACTGAGACAGTTCTGAGAACACTTTTAACTTGCCATTGAACAATACGGACAGCGTCCTCAGGACACCCCCTACGAACATTTCAGGACACCGCGAGTGTTCGTAGAACACTTCAGGACAACACGTGTGTTCTTATAACACACTCCCATTTTCTTTATGTGCGAACATTTCAGGACAACGCGAGAGTTCTTAGAACACTTTCACCTTGACAACGAACAATATAGACAGCGTCCTCAGAACACCCCCATTTTGTTTATTTGCGAACATTTCAGGACACCGCGAGTGTTCTTAGAGCGTCTTCAGGACACCCCCTACGAACATTTCAGGACACTGCAAGAGTTCTTAGAACACTTCAGGACAACGCGTGTGTTCTTAGAACACACCCCCATTTTGTTTATGTACGAACATTTCAGGACAACGAGAGAGTTCTTAGAACACTTTCAACTTGAAAACAAATAATACGGACAGTGTCCTCAGAACACCCCCATTTTGTTTATTTGCGAACATTTCAGGACTCCCCGAGTGTTCTTAGAACACATTCAACTTGCCACAGAACAATACGGACAGCGTCCCCAGAACACACCCATTTTGTTATTTGCGAACATTTCAGGACACCCCGAGTGTTCTTAGAACACTTTCTACTTGCCATTGAACAATACGGACAGCGTCTTCAGGACACCCCCTACGAACATTTCAGGACAGCGCGAGTGTTCGTAGAACACTTCAGGAGAACGCGTGTGTTCTTAGAACACACTCCCATTTTCTTTATGTGCGAACATTTCAGGACAACGCGAGAGTTCTTAGAACACTTTCAACTTGACAACGAACAATACAGACAGCGTCCTGAGAACACCCCCATTTTGTTTATTTGCGAACATTTCAGGACACCGCAAGTGTTCTTAGAGCGTCTACAGGACACCCCCTACGAACATTTCAGGACACTGCGAGAGTTCTTAGAACACTTCAGGACAACGCCTGTGTTCTTAGAACACACCCCCATTTTGTTTATGTACGAACATTTCAGGACGACGCGAGAGTTCTTAGAACACTTTCAACTTGACAACGAACAATACAGACAGTGTCCTCAGAAAACCCCCATTTTGTTTATTTGCGAACATTTCAGGACACCTCGAGTGTTCTTAGAACACTTTCAACTTGCCATCGAACAATACGGACAGCATCTTCAGGACATCCCCTGCGAACATTTCAGGACACCGAGACAGTTCTTAGAACACTTTCAACTTGCCATTGAACAATACGGACAGCGTCTTCAGGACACCCCCTACGAACATTTCAGGACAACGCGAGAGTTCTTAGAACACTTTCAACTTGACAACGAACAATACGGACAGCGTCATCAGAACAACCCCATTTTTTTTATCTGCGAACATTTCAGGACACCCCGAGTGTTCTTAGAACACATTCAACTTGCCACAGAACAATACGGACAGCGTCCCCAGAACACCCCCATTTTGTTTATTTGCGAACATTTCAGGACACCCCGAGTGTTCTTAGAACATGTTCAACTTGCCATTGAACAATACGGACAGCATTTTCAGTACACCCTCTGTGAACATTTCAGGACAACGCGAGAGTTCTTAGAACACTTTCAACTTGCCATCGAACAATACGGACAGCGTCCTCAGGACACACCCTACAAACATTTCAGGAAAACACGTGTGTTCTTAGAACACACCCCCCTTTTGTTTATTTGTGAACATTTCAGGACACCGCGAGTGTTCGTAGAACACTTCAGGACAACGCGTGTGTTCTTAGAACACACCCCCATTTTCTTTATGTGCGAACATTTCAGGAAAACGCAAGAGTTCTTAGAACACTTTCAACTTGACAACAAACAATATAGACAGCGTCCTCAGAACACCCCCATTTTGTTTATTTGCGAACATTTCAGGACACCGCGAGTGTTCTTAGAGCGTCTTCAGGACACCCCCTACGAACATTTCAGGACACTGCGAGAGTTCTTAGAACACTTCAGGACAACGCATGAGTTCTTAGAACACATCCCCATTTTGTTTATGTAAGAAAATTTCAGGACAACGCGAGAGTTCCTAGAACACTTTCAACTTCACAACGACCAATACGGACAACGTCCTCAGAACACCCCCATTTTGTTTATTTGCGAACATTTCAGGACACCCCAAGTGTTCTTAGAACACTTCAACTTGCCATCGAACAATACAGACAGCGTCTTCAGGACACGCCCTGCGAACATTTCAGGACAACGCGAGAGTTCTTAGAACACTTTCAACTTGACAACGAACAATACGAACAGCATCATCAGAACACCCCCATTTTGTTTATTTGTGAACATTTCAGGACACCCCAAGTGTTCTTAGAACACTTCAACTTGCCATCGAACAATACAGACATCGTCTTCAGGACACCCCCTGCGAACATTTCAGGACAACGCGAGAGTTCTTAGAACACTTTCAACTTGACAACGAACAATATAGACAGCGTCCTAAGAACACCCCCATTTTGTTTATTTGCGAACATTTCAGGACACCGCGAGTGTTCTTAGAGCGTCTACAGGACACCCCCTACGAACATTTCAGGACACTGCGAGAGTTCTTAGAACACTTCAGGACAATGCGTGTGTTCTTAGAACACATCCCCATTTTGTTTATGTAAGAAAATTTCAGGACAACGCGAGAGTTCCTAGAACACTTTCAACTTCACAACGACCAATACGGACAACGTCCTCAGAACACCCCCATTTTGTTTATTTGCGAACATTTCAGGACACCCCAAGTGTTCTTAGAACACTTCAACTTGCCATCGAACAATACAGACAGCGTCTTCAGGACACCCCCTGCGAACATTTCAGGACAACGCGAGAGTTCTTAGAACACTTTCAACTTGACAACGAACAATACGAACAGCATCATCAGAACACCCCCATTTTGTTTATTTGCGAACATTTCAGGACTCCCCGAGTGTTCTTAGAACACATTCAACTTGCCACAGAACAATACAGACGGCGTCCCCAGAACACCCCCATTTTGTTTATTTGCGAACATTTCAGGACACCCCGAGTGTTCTTAGAACACATTCAACTTGCCACAGAACAATACGGACAGCATCCACAGAATACCCCCATTTTTTTTATTTGCGAACATTTCAGGACACCGCGAGTGTTCTTAGAGCGTCTACAGGACACCCCCTACGAACATTTCAGGACACTGCGAGAGTTCTTAGAACACTTCAGGAAAACGCGTGTGTTCTTAGAACACACCCCCATTTTGTTTATGTACGAACATTTCAGGACAACGCGAGAGTTCTTAGACTACTTTCAACTTGACAACGAACAATACCGACAGTGTCCTCAGAACACCCCATTTTGTTTATTTGCGAACATTTCAGGACACCTGGAGTGTTCTTAGAACACTTTCAACTTGCCATCGAACAATACGGACAGCATCTTCAGGACACCCCCTGCGAACATTTCAGGACACCAAGACAGTTCTTAGAACACTTTCAACTTGCCATTGAACAATACGGACAGCGTCTTCATGACTCCCCCACCGAACATTTCAGGACAACGTGAGAGTTCTTAGAACACTTTCAACTTGACCACAAACAATACGGACAGTGTCATCAGAACACCCCCATTTTTTTAATCTGCGAACATTTCAGGACACCCCGAGTGTTCTTAGAACACGTTCAACTTGCCACAGAACAATACGGACAGCATCCCCAGAACACCCCCATTTTGTTTATTTGCGAACATTTCAGGACACCCCAAGTTTTCTAAGAACACGTTCAACTTGCCAATACGGACAGCATCTTCAGTACACCCCCTGTGAACATTTCAGGACACCACGAGAGTTCTTAGAACACTTTCAATTCGACAACGGACAATACGGACAGCGACCTCAGGACACCCCCTACGAACATTTCAGGACAACGCGTGTGTTCTTAGAACACACGCCCATTTTGTTTATTTACCAACATTTCAGGACACTGAGACAGTTCTGAGAACACTTTCAACTTGCCATTGAACAATACGAACAGCGTCCTCAGGACACCCCCTACGAACATTTCAGGACAACGCAAGAGTTCTTAGAGCACTTTCAACTTGACAACAAACAATACGGACAGCGTCATCAGAACACCCCCATTTTTTTGATCTGCAAATATTTCAGGACACCCCGAGTGTTCTTAGAACACATTCAACTTCCCACAGAACAATACGGACAGGTCCCCAGAACACCCCCATTTTGTTTATTTGCGAACATTTCAGGACACCCCGAGTGTTCTTAGAACACGTTCAACTTGCCATCGAACAATACGGACAGCATCCTCAGAACACCCCCATTTTGTTTATTTGCGAACATTTCAGGACACCGCGAGTGTTCTTAGAGCGTCTTCAGGACACCCCCTACGAACATTTCAGGACACTGCGAGAGTTCTTAGAACACTTCAGGACAACGCGTGTGTTCTTAGAACACACCCCCATTTTGTTTATGTACGAACATTTCAGGACAACGAGAGAGTTCTTAGAACACTTTCAACTTGACAACGAATTATACAGACAGTGTCCTCAGAACACCCCCATTTTGTTTATTTGCGAACATTTCAGGTTCCCCAAGTGTTCTTAGAACACATTCGACTTGCCACAGAACAATACGGACAGCGTCCCCAGAACACCCCCATTTTGTTTATTTGCGAACATTTCAGGACACCCCGAGTGTTCTTAGAACACTTTCAACTTGCCATTGAACAATACGGACAGCGTCCTCAGGACACCCCCTACGAACATTTCAGGACACCGCGAGTATTCGTAGAACACTTCAGGACAACGTGCGTGTTCTTAGAACACACTCCCATTTTCTTTATGTGCGAACATTTCAGGACAACGCGAGAGTTCTTAGAACACTTTCAACTTGACAACGAACAATATAGACAGCGTCCTAAGAACACCCCCATTTTGTTTATTTGCGAACATTTCAGGACACCGCGAGTGTTCTTAGAGCGTCTACAGGACACCCCCTACGAACATTTCAGGACACTGCGAGAGTTCTTAGAACACTTCAGGACAATGCGTGTGTTCTTAGAACACATCCCCATTTTGTTTATGTAAGAAAATTTCAGGACAACGCGAGAGTTCCTAGAACACTTTCAACTTCACAACGACCAATACGGACAACGTCCTCAGAACACCCCCATTTTGTTTATTTGCGAACATTTCAGGACACCCCAAGTGTTCTTAGAACACTTCAACTTGCCATCGAACAATACAGACAGCGTCTTCAGGACACCCCCTGCGAACATTTCAGGACAACGCGAGAGTTCTTAGAACACTTTCAACTTGACAACGAACAATACGAACAGCATCATCAGAACACCCCCATTTTGTTTATTTGCGAACATTTCAGGACTCCCCGAGTGTTCTTAGAACACATTCAACTTGCCACAGAACAATACAGACGGCGTCCCCAGAACACCCCCATTTTGTTTATTTGCGAACATTTCAGGACACCCCGAGTGTTCTTAGAACACATTCAACTTGCCACAGAACAATACGGACAGCATCCACAGAATACCCCCATTTTTTTTATTTGCGAACATTTCAGGACACCGCGAGTGTTCTTAGAGCGTCTACAGGACACCCCCTACGAACATTTCAGGACACTGCGAGAGTTCTTAGAACACTTCAGGAAAACGCGTGTGTTCTTAGAACACACCCCCATTTTGTTTATGTACGAACATTTCAGGACAACGCGAGAGTTCTTAGACTACTTTCAACTTGACAACGAACAATACCGACAGTGTCCTCAGAACACCCCATTTTGTTTATTTGCGAACATTTCAGGACGCCTGGAGTGTTCTTAGAACACTTTCAACTTGCCATCGAACAATACGGACAGCATCTTCAGGACACCCCCTGCGAACATTTCAGGACACCAAGACAGTTCTTAGGACACTTTCAACTTGCCATTGAACAATACGGACAGCGTCTTCATGACACCCCCACCAAACATTTCAGGACAACGTGAGAGTTCTTAGAACACTTTCAACTTGACCACAAACAATACGGACAGTGTCATCAGAACACCCCCATTTTTTTAATCTGCGAACATTTCAGGACACCCCGAGTGTTCTTAGAACACGTTCAACTTGCCACAGAACAATACGGACAGCATCCCCAGAACACCCCCATTTTGTTTATTTGCGAACATTTCAGGACACCCCAAGTTTTCTAAGAACACGTTCAACTTGCCAATACGGACAGCATCTTCAGTACACCCCCTGTGAACATTTCAGGACACCACGAGAGTTCTTAGAACACTTTCAATTCGACAACGGACAATACGGACAGCGACCTCAGGACACCCCCTACGAACATTTCAGGACAACGCGTGTGTTCTTAGAACACACGCCCATTTTGTTTATTTACCAACATTTCAGGACACTGAGACAGTTCTGAGAACACTTTCAACTTGCCATTGAACAATACGAACAGCGTCCTCAGGACACCCCCTACGAACATTTCAGGACAACGCAAGAGTTCTTAGAGCACTTTCAACTTGACAACAAACAATACGGACAGCGTCATCAGAACACCCCCATTTTTTTGATCTGCAAATATTTCAGTACACCCCGAGTGTTCTTAGAACACATTCAACTTCCCACAGAACAATACGGACAGGTCCCCAGAACACCCCCATTTTGTTTATTTGCGAACATTTCAGGACACCCCGAGTGTTCTTAGAACACGTTCAACTTGCCATCGAACAATACGGACAGCATCCTCAGAACACCCCCATTTTGTTTATTTGCGAACATTTCAGGACACCGCGAGTGTTCTTAGAGCGTCTTCAGGACACCCCCTACGAACATTTCAGGACACTGCGAGAGTTCTTAGAACACTTCAGGACAACGCGTGTGTTCTTAGAACACACCCCCATTTTGTTTATGTACGAACATTTCAGGACAACGAGAGAGTTCTTAGAACACTTTCAACTTGACAACGAATAATACAGACAGTGTCCTCAGAACACCCCCATTTTGTTTATTTGCGAACATTTCAGGTTCCCCAAGTGTTCTTAGAACACATTCGACTTGCCACAGAACAATACGGACAGCGTCCCCAGAACACCCCCATTTTGTTTATTTGCGAACATTTCAGGACACCCCGAGTGTTCTTAGAACACTTTCAACTTGCCATTGAACAATACGGACAGCGTCCTCAGGACACCCCCTACGAACATTTCAGGACACCGCGAGTATTCGTAGAACACTTCAGGACAACGTGCGTGTTCTTAGAACACACTCCCATTTTCTTTATGTGCGAACATTTCAGGACAACGTGAGAGTTCTTAGAACACTTTCAACTTGACAACGAACAATATAGACAGCGTCCTCAGAACACCCCCATTTTGTTTATTTGCGAACATTTCAGGACACCGCAAGTGTTCTTAGAGCATCTACAGGACACCCCCTACGAACATTTCAGGACACTCCGAGAGTTCTTAGAACACTTCAGGACAACGCGTGTGTTCTTAGAACACACCCCCATTTTGTTTATGTACGAACATTTCAGGACAACGCGAGAGTTCTTACAACACTTTCAACTTGACAACGAACAATACAGACAGTGTCCTCAGAAAACCCCCATTTTGTTTATTTGCGAACATTTCAAGACACCTGGAGTGTTCTTAGAACACTTTCAACTTGCCATCGAACAATACGGACAGCATCTTCAGGACACCCCCTGCGAACATTTCAGGACACCGAGAAAGTTCTTAGAACACTTTCAACTTGCCATTGAACAATACGGAGAGCGTCTTCAGGACACCCCCTACGAACATTTCAGGACAACGCGAGAGTTCTTAGAACACTTTCAACTTGACAACGAACAATACGGACAGCGTCATCAGAACAACCCCATTTTTTTTATCTGCGAACATTTCAGGACACCCCGAGTGTTCTTAGAACACATTCAACTTGCCACAGAACAATACGGGCAGCGTCCCCAGAACACCCCCATTTTGTTTATTTGCGAACATTTCAGGACACCCCAAGTGTTCTTAGAACATGTTCAACTTGCCATTGAACAATACGGACAGCATCTTCAGTACACCCGCTGTGAACATTTCAGGACACCATGAGAGTTCTTAGAACACTTTCAACTTGCCATCGAACAATACGGACAGCGTACTCAGGACACCCCCTACAAACATTTCAGGAAAACACGTGTGTTCTTAGAACACACCCCCATTTTGTTTATTTGCGAACATTTCAGGACACCGCGAGTGTTCGTAGAACACTTCAGGACAACGCGTGTGTTCTTAGAACACACCCCCATTTTCTTTATGTGCGAACATTTCAGGACAACGCGAGAGTTCTTAGAACACTTTCAACTTGACAACAAACAATATAGACAGCGTCCTCAGACACCCCCATTTTGTTTATTTGCGAACATTTCAGGACACCGCAAGTGTTCTTAGAGCGTCTTCAGGACACCCCCTACGAACATTTCAGGACACTGCGAGAGTTCTTAGAACACTTCAGGACAATGCGCGTGTTCTTAGAACACACCCCCATTTTGTTTATGTACAAACATTTCAGGACAACGCGAGAGTTCTTAGAACACTTTCAACTTGACAACGAACAATACGGACAGCATCTTCAGGACACCCCTACGAACATTTCAGGACAACGCGAGAGTTCTTAGAACACTTTCAACTTGACAACGAACAATACGACAGCATCATCAGAACACCCCCATTTTGTTTATTTGCGAACATTTCAGGACACCCCGAGTGTTCTTAGAACACATTCAACTTGCCACAGAACAATACGGACAGCGTCCCCAGAACACCCCTATTTTGTTTATTTGCGAACATTTCAGGATACCCCGAGTGTTCTTAGAGAGTCTTCAGGACACCCACTACGAACATTTCAGGACACCGCAAGAGTTCTTAGAACACTGTCAACTTAACAACGAACAATATGGACAGCGTCCTCAGAACACCCCCATTTTGTTTATTTGCGAACATTTCAGGACACCCAGAGTGTTCTTAGAACACTTCAACTTGCCATCGAACAATACGGACAGCGTCTTCAGGACACCCCCTGCGAACATTTCAGGACAACGCCAGAGTTCTTAGACCACTTTCAACTTGACAACGAAGAATACGAACAGCATCATCAGAATACCCCCATTTTGTTTATTTGCGAACATTTCAGGACACCCCAAGTGTTCTTAGAACACTTTCAACTTGACAAAGAAACAATACGGACAGCGTCATCAGAACACCTCCATTTTTTTGATCTGCAAATATTTCAGGACACCCCGAGTGTTCTTAGAACACATTCAACTTGCCACAGAACAATACGGACAGCGTCCCCAGAACACCCCCATTTTGTTTATTTGCGAACATTTCAGGACACCCCGAGTGTTCTTAGAGCACGTTCAACTTGCCATCGAACAATACGGACAGCATCTTCAGTACACCCCCTGTGAACATTTCAGGACACCACGAGAGTTCTTAGAACACTTTCAACTCGACAACGAACAATACGGACAGCGTCCTCAGGACACCCCCTACAAACATTTCAGGACAACGCGTGTGTTCTTAGAACACACCCCCATTTTGTTTATGTACGAACATTTCAGGACAACGAGAGAGTTCTTAGAACACTTTCAACTTGAGAACGAATAATACAGACAGTGTCCTCAGAACACCCCCATTTTGTTTATTTGCGATCATTTCAGGACTCCCCGAGTGTTCTTAGAACACATTCAACTTGCCACAGAACAATACGGACAGCGTCCCCAGAACACACCCATTTTGTTTATTTGCGAACATTTCAGGACACCCCTGTGTTCTTAGAACACTTTCAACTTGCCATTGAACAATACGGACAGCGTCCTCAGGACACCCCCTACGAACATTTCAGGACACCGCGAGTGTTCGTAGAACACTTCAGGACAACGCGTCTGTTCTTAGAACACACTCCCATTTTCTTTATGTGCGAACATTTCAGGACAACGCGAGAGTTCTTAGAACACTTTCAACTTGACAACGAACAATATAGACAGCGTCCTCAGAACACCCCCATTTTGTTTATTTGCGAACATTTCAGGACACCGCGAGTGTTCTTAGAGCGTCTACAGGACACCCCCTACGAACATTTCAGGACACCCCGAGTGTTCTTAGAACACATTCAACTTGCCACAGAACAATACGGACAGCGTCCCCAGAACACCCCCATTTTGTTTATTTGCGAACATTTCAGGACACCCCGAGTGTTCTTAGAACACTTTCAACTTGCCATCGAACAATACGGACAGCATCATCAGTACACCCCCTGTGAACATTTCAGGACACCAAGAGAGTTCTTAGAACACTTCAGGACAACGCGTGTGTTCTTAGAACACACCCCCATTTTGTTTATGTACGAATATTTCAGGACAACGAGAGAGTTCTTAGAACACTTTCAACTTGAAAACGAATAATACAGACAGTGTCCTCAGAACACCCCCATTTTGTTTATTTGCGAACATTTCAGGACTCCCCGAGTGTTCTTAGAACACATTCAACTTGCCACAGAACAATACGGACAGCGTCCCCAGAACACACCCATTTTGTTTATTTGCGAACATTTCAGGACACCCCGAGAGTTCTTAGAACACTTTCAACTTGCCATTGAACAATACGGACATGGTCCTCAGGACACCCCCTACGAACATTTCAGGACACCGCGAGTGTTCGTAGAACACTTCAGGACAACGCGTCTGTTCTTAGAACACACTCCCATTTTCTTTATGTGCGAACATTTCAGGACAACGCGAGAGTTCTTAGAACACTTTCAACTTGACAACGAACAATATAGACAGCGTCCTCAGAACACCCCCATTTTGTTTATTTGCGAACATTTCAGGACACCGCGAGTGTTCTTAGAGCGTCTACAGGACACCCCCTACGAACATTTCAGGACACTGCGAGAGTTCTTAGAACACTTCAGGTCAACGCGTGTGTTCTTAGAACACACCCCCATTTTGTTTATGTACGAACATTTCAGGACAACGCGAGAGTTCTTAGAACACTTTCAACTTGACAACGAACAATACAGACAGTGTCCTCAGAAAACCCCCATTTTGTTTATTTGCGAACATTTCAGGAAACCTCGAGTGTTCTTAGAACACTTTCAACTTGCCATCGAACAATACGGACAGCATCTTCAGGACACCCCCTGCGAACATTTCAGGACACCGAGACAGTTCTTAGAACACTTTCAACTTGCCATTGAACAATACGGACAGCGTCTTCAGGACACCCCCTACGAACATTTCAGGACAACGCGAGAGTTCTTAGAACACTTTCAACTTGACAACGAACAATAAGGACAGCGTCATCAGAACAACCCCATTTTTTTTATCTGTGAACATTTCAGGACACCCCGAGTGTTCTTAGAACACATTCAACTTGCCACAGAACAATACGGACAGCGTCCCCAGAACACCCCCATTTTGTTTATTTGCGAACATTTCAGGACACCCCGAGTGTTCTTAGAACATGTTCAACTTGCCATTGAACAATACGGACAGCATTTTCAGTACACCCTCTGTGAACATTTCAGGACACCACGAGAGTTCTTAGAACACTTTCAACATGCCATCGAACAATACGGACAGCGTCCTCAGGACACCCCCTACAAACATTTCAGGAAAACACGTGTGTTCTTAGAACACACCCCCATTTTGTTTATTTGCGAACATTTCAGGACACCGCGAGTGTTCGTAGAACACTTCAGGACAACGCGTGTGTTCTTAGAACACACCCCCATTTTCTTTATGTGCAAACATTTCAGGACAACGCGAGAGTTCTTAGAACACTTTCAACTTGACAACAAACAATATAGACAACGTCCTCAGAACACCCCCATTTTGTTTATTTGCGAACATTTCAGGACACCGCGAGTGTTCTTAGAGCGTCTTCAGGACACCCCCTACGAACATTTCAGGACACTGCGAGAGTTCTTAGAACACTTCAGGACAATGCGCGTGTTCTTAGAACACACCCCCATTTTGTTTATGTACAAACATTTCAGGACAACGCGAAAGTTCTTAGAACACTTTCAACTTGACAACGAACAATACGGACAGCATCTTCAGGACACCCCCTACGAACATTTCAGGACAACGCGAGAGTTCTTAAAACACTTTCAACTTGACAACGAACAATACGACAGCGTCATCAGAACACCCCCATTTTGTTAATTTGCGAACATTTCAGGACACCCCAAGTGTTCTTAGAACACATTCAATTTGCCACAGAACAATACGGACAGCGTCCCCAGAACACCCCTATTTTGTTTATTTGCGAACATTTCAGGATACCCCAAGTGTTCTTAGAGCGTCTTCAGGACACCCCCTACGAACATTTCAGGACACCGCAAGAGTTCTTACAACACTTCAGGACAACGTGTGTGTTCTTAGAACACACCCCCATTTTGTTTATGTACGAACATTTCAGGACAACGTGAGAGTTCTTAGAACACTTTCAACTTGCCACAGAACAAAACGGACAGCGTCCCCAGAACACCCCCATTTTGTTTATTTGCGAACATTTCAGGACACCCCAAGTGTTCTTAGAACAAGTTCAACTTGCCATCGAACAATACGGACAGCATCTTCAGTACACCCCCTTTGAACATTTGAGGACACCACGAGAGTTCTTAGAACACTTTCAACTCGACAACGAACAATACAGACAGCGTCCTCAGGACACCCCCTACGAACATTTCAGGACAATGCGTGTGTTCTTAGAACACACCCCCATTTTGTTTACTTGCGAACATTTCAGGACATCGAGCGAGACAGTTCTTAGAACACTTTCAACTTGCCATTGAACAATACGGACAGCCTCTTCAGGACACCCACTACAAACATTTCAGGACAACGCGAGAGTTCTTAGAGCGTCTACAGGAAACCCCCTATGAACATTTCAGGACACTGCAAGAGTTCTTAGAACACTTCAGGACAACGTGTGTGTTCTTAGAACACACCCCCATTTTGTTTATGTACGAACATTTCAGGATACCTCGAGTGTTCTTAGAACACTTTCAACTTGCCATCGAACAATACGGACAGCGTCTTCAGGACACCCCCTGCGAACATTTCAGGACACCGAGACAGATCTTAGAACACTTTCAACTTGCCATTGAACAATACGGACAGCGTCTTCAGGACACCCCCTACGAATATTTCAGGACAACGCAAGAGTTCTTAGAGCACTTTCAACTTGACAACGAACAATACGGACAGCATCATCAGAACACCCCCATTTTTTTGATCTGCAAATATTTCAGGACACCCCGAGTGTTCTTAGAACACATTCAACTTGCCACAGAACTATACGGACAGGTCCCCAGAACACCCCCATTTTGTTTATTTGCGAACATTTCATGACACCCCGAGTGTTCTTAGAACAAGTTCAACTTGCCATCGAACAATACGGACAGCATCCTCAGAACACCCCCATTTTGTTTATTTGCGAACATTTCAGGACACTGCGAGTGTTCTTAGAGCGTCTTCAGGACACCCCCTACGAACATTTCAGGACACTGCGAGAGTTCTTAGAACACTTCAGGACAACGCGTGTGTTCTTAGAACACACCCCCATTTTGTTTATGTACGAACATTTCAGGACAACGAGAGAGTTCTTAGAACACTTTCAACTTGACAACGAATAATACAGACAGTGTCCTCAGAACACCCCCATTTTGTTTATTTGCGAACATTTCAGGTTCCCCAAGTGTTCTTAGAACACATTCAACTTGCCACAGAACAATACGGACAGCGTCCCCAGAACACCCCCATTTTGTTTATTTGCGAACATTTCAGGACACCCCGAGTGTTCTTAGAACACTTTCAACTTGCCATTGAACAATACGGACAGCGTCCTCAGGACACCCCCTACGAACATTTCAGGACACCGCGAGTGTTCGTAGAACACTTCAGGACAACGTGCGTGTTCTTAGAACACACTCCCATTTTCTTTATGTGTGAACATTTCAGGACAACGTGAGAGTTCTTAGAACACTTTCAACTTGACAACGAACAATATAGACAGCGTCCTCAGAACACCCCCATTTTGTTTATTTGCGAACATTTCAGGACATCGCAAGTGTTCTTAGAGCATCTTCAGGACACCCCCTACGAACATTTCAGGACACCGCAAGAGTTCTTACAACACTTCAGGACAACGTGTGTGTTCTTAGAACACACCCCCATTTTGTTTATGTACGAACATTTCAGGACAACGTGAGAGTTCTTAGAACACTTTCAACTTGCCACAGAACAAAACAGACAGCGTCTCCAGAACACCCCCATTTTGTTTATTTGCGAACATTTCAGGACACCCCGAGTGTTGTTAGAACAAGTTCAACTTGCCATCGAACAATACGGACAGCATCTTCAGTACACCCCCTTTGAACATTTGAGGACACCACGAGAGTTCTTAGAACACTTTCAACTCGACAACGAACAATACAGACAGCGTCCTCAGGACACCCCCTACGAACATTTCAGGACAATGCGTGTGTTCTTAGAACACACCCCCATTTTGTTTACTTGCGAACATTTCAGGACATCGAGCGAGACAGTTCTTAGAACACTTTCAACTTGCCATTGAACAATACGGACAGCGTCTTCAGGACACCCCCTACAAACATTTCAGGACAACGCGAGAGTTCTTAGAGCGTCTACAGGAAACCCCCTATGAACATTTCAGGACACTGCAAGAGTTCTTAGAACACTTCAGGACAACGTGTGTGTTCTTAGAACACACCCCCATTTTGTTTATGTACGAACATTTCAGGACACCTCGAGTGTTCTTAGAACACTTTCAACTTGCCATCGAACAATACGGACAGCGTCTTCAGGACACCCCCTGCGAATATTTCAGGACAACGCAAGAGTTCTTAGAGCACTTTCAACTTGACAACGAACAATACGGACAGCATCATCAGAACACCCCCATTTTTTTGATCTGCAAATATTTCAGGACACCCTGAGTGTTCTTAGAACACATTCAACTTGCCACAGAACAATACGGACAGGTCCCCAGAACACCCCCATTTTGTTTATTTGCGAACATTTCAGGACACCCCGAGTGTTCTTAGAACACGTTCAACTTGCCATCGAACAATACGGACAGCATCCTCAGAACACCCCCATTTTGTTTATTTGCGAACATTTCAGGACACCGCGAGTGTTCTTAGAGCGTCTTCAGGACACCCCCTACGAACATTTCAGGACACTGCGAGAGTTCTTAGAACACTTCAGGACAACGCGTGTGTTCTTAGAACACACCCCCATTTTGTTTATGTACGAACATTTCAGGACAACGAGAGAGTTCTTAGAACACTTTCAACTTGACAACGAATAATACAGACAGTGTCCTCAGAACACCCCCATTTTGTTTATTTGCGAACATTTCAGGTTCCCCAAGTGTTCTTAGAACACATTCAACTTGCCACAGAACAATACGGACAGCGTCCCCAGAACACCCCCATTTTGTTTATTTGCGAACATTTCAGGACACCCCGAGTGTTCTTAGAACACTTTCAACTTGCCATTGAACAATACGGACAGCGTCCTCAGGACACCCCCTACGAACATTTCAGGACACCGCGAGTGTTCGTAGAACACTTCAGGACAACGTGCGTGTTCTTAGAACACACTCCCATTTTCTTTATGTGCGAACATTTCAGGACAACGTGAGAGTTCTTAGAACACTTTCAACTTGACAACGAACAATATAGACAGCGTCCTCAGAACACCCCCATTTTGTTTATTTGCGAACATTTCAGGACACCGCAAGTGTTCTTAGAGCATCTACAGGACACCCCCTACGAACATTTCAGGACACTCCGAGAGTTCTTAGAACACTTCAGGACAACGCGTGTGTTCTTAGAACCCACCCCCATTTTGTTTATGTACGAACATTTCAGGACAACGCTAGAGTTCTTAGAACACTTTCAACTTGACAACGAACAATACAGACAGTGTCCTCAGAAAACCCCCATTTTGTTTATTTGCGAACATTTCAGGACACCTCGAGTGTTCTTAGAACACTTTCAACTTGACATCGAACAATACGGACAGCATCTTCAGGACACCCCCTGCGAACATTTCAGGACACCGAGAAAGTTCTTAGAACACTTTCAACTTGCCATTGAACAATACGGAGAGCGTCTTCAGGACACCCCCTACGAACATTTCAGGACAACGCGAGAGTTCTTAGAACACTTTCAACTTGACAACGAACAATACGGACAGCGTCATCAGAACAACCCCATTTTTTTTATCTGCGAACATTTCAGGACACCCCGAGTGTTCTTAGAACACATTCAACTTGCCACAGAACAATACGGGCAGCGTCCCCAGAACACCCCCATTTTGTTTATTTGCGAACATTTCAGGACACCCCGAGTGTTCTTAGAACATGTTCAACTTGCCATTGAACAATACGGACAGCATCTTCAGTACACCCGCTGTGAACATTTCAGGACACCACGAGAGTTCTTAGAACACTTTCAACTTGCCATCGAACAATACGGACAGCGTCCTCAGGACGCCCCCTACAAACATTTCAGGAAAACACGTGTGTTCTTAGAACACACCCCCATTTTGTTTATTTGCGAACATTTCAGGACACCGCGAGTGTTCGTAGAACACTTCAGGACAACGCGTGTGTTCTTAGAACACACCCCCATTTTCTTTATGTGCGAACATTTCAGGACAACGCGAGAGTTCTTAGAACACTTTCAACTTGACAACAAACAATATAGACAGCGTCCTCAGACACCCCCATTTTGTTTATTTGCAAACATTTCAGGAAACCGCAAGTGTTCTTAGAGCGTCTTCAGGACACCCCCTACGAACATTTCAGGACACTGCGAGAGTTCTTAGAGCACTTCAGGACAATGCGCGTGTTCTTAGAACACACCCCCATTTTGTTTATGTACAAACATTTCAGGACAACGCGAGAGTTCTTAGAACACTTTCAACTTGACAACGAACAATACGGACAGCATCTTCAGGACACCCCCTACGAACATTTCAGGACAACGCGAGAGTTCTTAGAACACTTTCAACTTGACAACGAACAATACGACAGCATCATCAGAACACCCCCATTTTGTTTATTTGCGAACATTTCAGGACACCCCGAGTGTTCTTAGAACACATTCAACTTGCCACAGAACAATACGGACAGCGTCCCCAGAACACCCCTATTTTGTTTATTTGCGAACATTTCAGGATACCCCGAGTGTTCTTAGAGCGTCTTCAGGACACCCACTACGAACATTTCAGGACACCGCAAGAGTTCTTAGAACACTTCAGGACAACGCATGAGTTCTTAGAACACATCCCCATTTTGTTTATGTACGAACATTTCAGGACAACGCGAGAGTTCCTAGAACACTTTCAACTTAACAACGAACAATATGGACAGCGTCCTCAGAACACCCCCATTTTGTTTATTTGCGAACATTTCAGGACACCCAGAGTGTTCTTAGAACACTTCAACTTGCCATCGAACAATACGGACAGCGTCTTCAGGACACCCCCTGCGAACATTTCAGGACAACGCGAGAGTTCTTAGACCACTTTCAACTTGACAACGAAGAATACGAACAGCATCATCAGAATACCCCCATTTTGTTTATTTGCGAACATTTCAGGACACCCCAAGTGTTCTTAGAACACATTCCACTTGCCACAGAACAATACGGACAGCATCCCCAGAACACCCCCATTTTTTTAATTTGCAAACATTTCAGGACACCGCGAGTGTTCTTAGAGCGTCTACAGGAAACCCCCTATGAACATTTCAGGACACTGCAAGAGTTCTTAGAACACTTCAGGACAACATGTGTGTTCTTAGAACACACCCCATTTTGTTTATGTACGAACATTTCAGGACAACGCGAGAGTTCTTAGAACACTTTCAACTTGACAACGAACAATAGGGACAGTGTCCTCAGAACACCCCCATTTTGTTTATTTGCGAACATTTCAGGACACCTCGAGTGTTCTTAGAACACTTTCAACTTGCCATCGAACAATACGGACAGCGTCTTCAGGACACCCCCTGCGAACATTTCAGGACACTGAGACAGATCTTAGAACACTTTCAACTTGCCATTGAACAATACGGACAGCGTCTTCAGGACACCCCCTACGAACATTTCAGGACAACGCGAGAGTTCTTAGAACACTTTCAACTTGACAAAGAAACAATACGGACAGCGTCATCAGAACACCTCCATTTTTTTGATCTGCAAATATTTCAGGACACCCCGAGTGTTCTTAGAACACATTCAACTTGCCACAGAACAATACGGACAGCGTCCCCAGAACACCCCCATTTTGTTTATTTGCGAACATTTCAGGACACCCCGAGTGTTCTTAGAGCACGTTCAACTTGCCATCGAACAATACGGACAGCATCTTCAGTACACCCCCTGTGAACATTTCAGGACACCACGAGAGTTCTTAGAACACTTTCAACTCGACAACGAACAATACGGACAGCGTCCTCAGGACACCCCCTACAAACATTTCAGGACAACGCGTGTGTTCTTAGAACACACCCCCATTTTGTTTATTTGCGAACATTTCAGGACATTGAGCGAGACAGTTCTTAGAACACTTTCAACTTGCCATTGAACAATATGGACAGCGTCTTCAGGACACCCCCTACAAACATTTCAGGACAACGCGAGAGTTCTTAGAACACTTTCAACTTGACAACGAACAATACGGACAGCGTCATCAGAACACCCCCATTTTGTTTATTTGCGAACATTTCAGGACACCCCGAGTGTTCTTAGAACACATTCAACTTGCCACTGAACAATACAGACAGCGTCCCCAGAACACCCCTATTTTGTTTATTTGCAAACATTTCAGGACACCCCGAGTGTTCTTAGAGCGTCTTCAGGACACCCTCTACGAACATTTCAGGACACCGCAAGAGTTCTTAGAACACTTCAGGACAACGCGTGAGTTCTTAGAACACATCCCCATTTTGTTTATGTACAAACTTTTCAGGACAAAGCGAGAGTTCCTAGAACACTTTCAACTTAACAACGAACAATACAGACAGCGTCCTCAGAACACCCCCATTTTGTTTATTCGCGAACATTTCAGGACACCCCGAGTGTTCTCAGAACACTTCAACTTGCCATCGACCAATACGGACAGCGTCTTGAGGACACCCCCTGCGAACATTTCAGGACTACGCGAGAGTTTTTAGAACACTTTAAACTTGACAACGAACAATACGGACAGTGTCCTCAGAACACCCCCATTTTGTTTATTTGCAAACATTTCAGGACTCCCCGAGTGTTCTTAGAACACATTCAACTTGCCACAGAACAATACGGACAGCGTCCCCAGAAAACCCCCAGTTTGTTTATTTGCGAACATTTCAGGACACCCCGAGTGTTCTTAGAACACATTCAACTTGCCACAGAACAATACGGACAGCATCCCCAGAACACCCCCATTTTGTTTATTTGCGAACATTTCAGGACACCGCAAGTGTTCTTAGAACAGTTTCAGCTTACTTGCGAATAAAACGGACGCATATTGAGTCCTCAGAACACCCCCCATTCAGGTTATTTAGAACATTTCAGAACACCCGTGATGTCCGCAGACAAATCAAACACAAAAAGAACATCTACCACATAAAAAGCACAACATTTAACCTATCTCATACCCTTCCATCCTCCCCAAACACTCCTACATACCAACACACTCTACTAAAAACACATTTAGAACAAACATTCACCGCGCTGACCGCGGACGTCCGCAAATCCAAGATGGCGGATGCTACCTAAAATCTGACGTGCTTCACGCTTAACACCATCCAATCAGCGAACATGTCGCATGTCCGTGGACATCAAGCAAGCCCATTGGCCAATCAGGACACTGTCTGCAGAGCGAACAGGGAAGTGTGTCCGCAGACCGAACACAGACATCACAATTCTTTTTTTTACCTACTTTTTGGTCATTTTAAAAAAAACTACTGGACGGATTTTCACCAAATTTGCAAAAGCACGCTTTCGGGACCAAGCTGCTGCTCCTGGTCCAAATTTGGTGAAAATCCGTCCAGCGGTTTGGGCTGTAGGCGCGTGCAATTTTTTTTTTCCCATTCAGTCTATGCGAAAAAAAAAAAAGTTTTGGGCCCCCCCCTATAACTGTGCCCCCCCTGGACGAATCCTCACCAAACTTTGTAAAAAAAATTGAGAGTGGGCCATATACTTTTTTTGCAAAATTTGGTTAGGATTCGTCCAGGGAGAGCAAAGTTATAAGCCACCCAAAAAGTGCTCTTCCTATGGAAACAGCAACTTAACCATAACCACATGGCCACTACTGTAGCCATGTAATATATATTGTTCTATATTCAGTGAAAAAACATTGTTAAAGGGTCATTGGGCCTCATTACGACCCTGGCGGTAAGGGGTTAACGCCAGCGTTAGCTGCGCCGACCCCTTACCGCCAATTACGAGGTCCCCTAGCGCCATGGTGCTTTTAACACCTGCTTTTAGCAGGTGTTAAAATCCATGGCGCTAAGGGACCATGGAGTTAATTACGCCACCGTAATTTACGGTGGCGTAATTAACGCCTTCCCCACTCCCATTATGCCCTATGGGGCAAAAATGGGAATGGGGAAGGGTAAATGGGGATTGGGGACTTACCGCCCCGCCTAGGTCGGAATGGGGCGGTAAGTCCGCCAACCACCATGGCGTAAACGTAGTTTACGCCATGGTGGTAAAGTCACGGCCCAGGCGGTAACTTACCGCCTGGGTCGTAATGAGGCCCATTATCATTAAGTTGCACTAATAAAAACCTATCCAATTCAGTGAAAAAATGTTGTTAAAGGAACATTATGGTTACAAGTAAAACTGAAAAACTTCATGAATTTGCCAGTTATGGTAAGCTAAGCAACCATAACTCACACCACCACCGTGCACTGCTGAGACTAACACACAGGACTTCAAAGATGACATCACAAATGTCACTGACGGCATTGTCCGCGAACAGCGTATCTGAGACCGCAGACAGTTTACAAGTTCTTTTCCAGCCAATCTATGGTGTTTGAAGCTGAAATATTACATAGCTCGAAGGCCCATTCTATGATGATCTCTAGAGGGGCCCACCCACTACTTTTTCTCATTCTCAATCTGACTGTCCATGAGAGAGCATCTAGAGGACACCGGCTTTGCAAATCCCAAGGAAACCCGCTGCAATAGCATCTCCTATGGCCATCTTTGCTTTGCTACAAGAAGAAGATGAAGTGGAGAAAGTCCCTGTCACTAAGTACTCGGAGTGAGTTCTGGATGTGGCAATTTATCACCACCGTTGCAAGCACGGTTCGATGCACTGACTACAAAGTTGTACTCAGTCGCAGGAAATCTGGCTTGTAATCCTACGGAACAACTTCCATGAGGCGCCACACCAAATCATCCCAACAGAGGCAATACCTTTCTCAGGTAAGAGTAGGCTGACATCCTCCCACCATCATCTTCATCTGCTTCTGTCACCACAAAGGATGCTCCTTTGGGCAGAGGATCATATCAGTGGCTTTGAAGCCCATACAAATCACTGTTGACCCTTAACTTTCAAGCGTCACAGTGCTATGCAGGTACTGTGAAGCACCGATTGTAGGGGGGAGCCGTTTCGGAGTGCTTTTGAGGCTGTGGTGGGGAGCATGAGAAACACTGCCACGTACCTGATTAAGGCCCACCCAACATCTTCCTCTCTCCACCTGCCCCTTCATTCCCGTGGTTGGTGCCCATTCCCTCTTCCCTCCCCTACCTTCCCTTTCCTGAGAAAAAAGGGCTACTTTTTTTTTTAAAACATGTCGCTGCAAACGCGCATATTCTGTGGACAGCGTGGTAGTCCGTGGACATGTACACAATTCTGGGATTGGGACAATTGCGATCATTGCAATTGTTTTCCGCTCAAAAAGGTGGCTCTGAAAAGAACATATACTGGCCAATTAAAGTAACACACCCAACCCGTTGGCAAATGAGATGTTTGTAGTAATTGTTTTTTATCCTCAAGAATGTACATTAGTCCTGTTATAAAGATAACATTGTAATTTGTACATACAGACCAATCTCGTTCTGCCCCACGCCCTATGCTAGCTTTCCCCATGTGTCCCCACAATGAAATGAAGAACTGCGAATGATGTGATGTTTACGAAAGCTCTTCTATTGATTCTGTAAACACAGTACTTATGAACCACGAAGAAGTGTAAGATGAATAGTGTCCACGATATATCCATAGATTAATGCATATATGTAAACATGAAATTGTACTGCCATGCCTCAGTTCTCCATCTCTATAATGATGCGATAAATGTAGACCCGCGAGAAATTACAAGGCCATCTCCCCCTCCTGCTAGCGAGCCACGCATTCAACTCCCACCTTCCTCCCTCCAAGGCCCGGCTGAGGCTTGAAGGCCCTTGGTTCACTGATGTTAGAATAATACAGCTACACATCCCCACATTCCTGTTCAGCCCACACCAAGTATTCCCCTTCTCCCATGACCCCCTGACACCTGACGCCACCATAAAATCACCCTGTACCGCCATGCCCTGGAATGACATAGCCCCACAGCCAGCCGCCTTTTGAGGTGACAGCCATGTGCCCCTCTGACCCAATGGTAGTCACTCACCCTTGTACTAACATATCGTAAAGCTATATCTCACTACATCTAACAAACCAAAGTAATGAAGGTACCCTAACCCGTGCCTCCTGATAAGACACCTGGACTCATGAAACTGGGTTAGAACACATTCAACTTGCCACAGAACAACAATTTTATGATGATGCATTGAGGATGCCCAGAGTTATAAACAATTTCTCTCTGTCTCTTTTATGGTATTAGATTAACAAGTTGTAGGATTTATAGGCTAAACTGACACAGAAAGTATTGACAAATGTGAGTGCATGGCCATAAGGGCAAAATGTTAGTGGATCAGCAATGTATCCACATGGAAAGCTCGTGACCTGATACTCCACCCTGATGAGCCCAGCTGACCCAAGCACCCATCAATACCACCACGTGGATCTCCACCAATCATGGATCGCCGTAGCTACATTGTACATAGTAGCTAGTCTTCACCACCCAATCCCCATGCTTATGTACCCCCTATAGCTTATCTAATCCATGATGTATTTCTGTAATAAATATGACTGTCTTTGCTATTGTCAGACAGAGCACTCTCGGAGTTTGCAGAGTCCTTTGCATGCCCTATATTGATTGAGATAAAGCCTTTTATATCTCACCCGCACTTGGTCTTGGTCTCATTCCCTGCTAGGGTGTGTCCATTATTGACTCACATTGTGGAGTTTTAAATGCCTTAAAACGCTCACTTTCACAAACTGCAATGAGATTCCAGTCACGTCCCTCAAACTGTTCAAAACACAATGGATGATAATAATGTCTGTATGCTTCAATTGAACCATATTTGCACAAAATGGGATCAAGTCCACCCACTTCATGTCACGTACTGTGTACCACAACACTTCCAATTCTGGAAAATCCAAGATTTTTGGCTATTCCACAATGCCCAGCATACACCTTCACCGAGTGAACCCAAGAGTCCACCAAAATCCCAACACTCTGCTTGCTGAAAGACATTGCCATGACCATGTTCAATCCTCTCACAACTCCTACTAAAACAACTAATGCTATCCTCACTTCCTGTACACCACACCCAGGAAACCTGATTGTCTGATCCACCAATGTCCGCAGACACCATGAATGTCTGCGGCTCCACAGTCCCCTCTCCATGCAAGGCAGCACCAAAAGACCTGGATGAGGCATGTGACATCCGCGGACAAAATGAAAACAAGCTTGCCCAGTTTGAGCCACAAACTGCATGCCATGAAAATCTCCACTTCTGCCGATTGAATATTTCCAAGGATGCCCTGGTTATCAGCATATACCTTCAATGACTGAATTTAAGAGTCCTCCAAAACAAAAATAGAGACTAGATGGAAAATATAACTCCCAGTTAAACAACCCCTCTGCAGGTTATTAACCATAAAGTAACAAAAATGTCACTGGGACGAGTCGTTTCAGAAGGTTTATCGAGAGTCATGCCCACACATTACCTCTGTTGTATTAAAACACTTATGGGAAAACAAACAATCTATTATTATACAAAAATATCATATTTCTATTTGATTTGAAACTGCCTAAAATACATACAAAAAGGAAATATACATTGCAATGTTGCACAAAGAGAAACCTAAAATACTTCATGCTTTGCAATGTGTCCTATAACTTGATGTGTACAGTAAATTACACAGTATAGTACACAAACTATAAAACCAATCTACTCAATCACACTGTTCATAATACATTTACCCAACATGTTTCATTCCTTCTTCTAGATTAAAAACTACTGTAGGAAATTCTTCAGGGGTTTAATATCTCTTATTTCACTTCTTTATTATCACTGAATCATATTGATTGGTCCAGTTCATTCCCTCAATCTCTTTTCCTTGTTTGATCCGTGTATGTTTGATGGCAGTCAACCCAATTTTTTCTTCTGAAACAACATTGACATGCGTATCACTTTACATGTCTGTTGCATTGTGTCTATGCTCTCAAATGCTCAATAATTCTCATTACTGTTACATTTTAGTTGTAGTTCCCTATTCCTCTCTGTTCACCAATGTCGATTATTGTCAAAGGTTGGTGATTTATATAAATAGAGTCAGTCTTATCCCACTCAAACCTCAAAATCTATCTCTTGTTGTTTAGCGATTAGCATACCTCAGAACTCAGTTGTTTGCTGTGTCACCAAGATTACAGTCCTTAATGCAGGGTAGTGCTATGCGGCAAAAAAGACAAGCAGCCTTTGCTTAATACATTACATGGAGGACCAGCGAACCTAACCGCTCGTACCTTAGTGTCTTGAAATGTGGCCTGGTGCTTCTAGTTCAAAATTGTGGTCAGGTTCACAGGGATGTGGATTCAGTGTTTCACATCTCCTGTGTTGCCACAAACCTTGTCAGTACCTAATGGAAGATGAGGTTGGAGTTTCAATCATAAAACCGTTTTACACTTAAAACCATATCCTCTCACAAGATTATAAGCAATCATCTAAGGTGGACTTGGAAGTAATTCTCTCCTTACCCTATTGTCAATCTGTGCTCGTGGGGATCATAAGGTTGACAGCGCACTGTACAGTATCATGGTCTTGTCGGTAGCTAAGCGACCGCAATGTTAGTTTCCTGGTCTCAATGCATCTAGTTCTGTGAAGAGTGACGGAACAAAAAGGACCCTGAACATTAGCGGTATGACTTGGCAGCTAATGGAAGATATCTTTCTTCTTGCATTAATAGTATGGTGCTTAGTTTGGCTGTCATTACCTGACATAGTAGTCGATTAGAGCGTTGCCTGCAATTCCTGGCATTGCCCAAGCTTGTTGACTATTCCAGTTTGTTCGCCTGCCGTTCCACAATATGTTTGAACTCGATGGTATCTGCTGATCCCTTTTGTAATCCCTTATCTCTGTTCACTACTCATGTGTTGGTTCCATGAGCTTAACCCTTTCATTGTCCATTATGATCAGTCCTCTTTCTATGGCCACCATCCATCCAACATCAAGCGTCCCGTGAACAAATTGTCAATATGTCTGATCTCACACTGCACACATGTAAAACTGTTGTGCTTCCTCATGCATAATGCACATTTCATAATGGTTGCTATTGTCTACCAGTACAGGGACAATTATCTTGTGGGAGGAATAAAACTCAGATTTCTTGGAGCCAAGAATGTGTACATCTGCAACCCCATGTGGTAAGTAGTCTAACTGTCTGAAGATGTATGGTTCTTGGAAATTGAATTAAGGCACAAGTTAAAGTAGGGCATAACGAACTAGCTCATTGGCCCTCATTCCGAGTTAGGACTACACCATGGAGTAAATAGCTCCATGGTTGGCAACCATGGAGCTATTTACTCCATGGAATACCGGCATGGTGAATGGAGTAATTACCGGTCCATTCCAAGGTTGGATGGACCGGTAATTCCCCATTCACCATAGCCCTTCCCCATCCCCATTTCTTCCCCCATAGGGCTCAATGGGAATGGGGAAGGAGGTAATTACGGCACCGTAAATTACGGTGCCGTAATTTACTCCAAGGTCACTTTGCGGGTCCCGTAATTTACTCCTGCTAAAAGCAGGAGGTAAAGAGGGACCCGCAAAGGGAACTCGGAATACGGAGGTAAGGGATTACCGCCATTGGTGCCCTTACAGGCGCCGGTAATCCCTTACCTCCAACCTCGGAATGACCCCCATTGTCTGTGCTACAATTCTAACCAATCGTTCTGCTCGTTCAAACTCTTTTCTACACTTTTGGTTCGAAAAATCAATTGTTGTTCTTTAAGTAGCAGTATATTTTTGTCACTGTTCTTGTCATTACTTGTTTTTAATTGAAACAAGACTGTCCATTTGATATGCTCAACTGTATGGATTGCTCCTATCCATGTGTTACCAATGGTGCATTCAGAAACGATTTTGCCGGTTTTGATCATTCTCTCTGTTTTGCCTATATAACATTTAGGTGATTTATGGCATTTGGTGAGAAAGACACCAAATGCCATAAATCACCATTTTCGAGTTACAGTTCATAAATCTGGTTTGTCTCCATGGTTTAGCAAGTCCAAAGTCCACTTCTATAGTTTTAGTTGTGTTTACACAGCATTTACATTTACCACAAGCAAGATGTCCCTTTAGTGGTGGAATGCCCCATGTTTCTGTCAATGTTCTACATTCTTGCGTTCTTATACTTATATTGTTATGGGTAATTTGGTCCTCAAGGTTATTACTTCTCTTAAAGGCTATTAACGGTTTGCTAACTGAGCCTTTACCTTTCTCCATGAGCTTCCAATTTTTAATGATTATCTTTTTGATAGTGTTTGATAGATTACTGTAGGTGTTGACAAATACCAGTTTCTCATCTTCTTTCTTGGTGGAAAATATTCTTTGTACTCTAGGTGAGAATCCCAGTTGTTATTGGATGCTCTTTTGAGTGCTCTGGCTGTTAGATCGCTTGGGTACCCTCTCTTGTGAAGCATTGTCCTTAATTCATTGGCTTCTTGAAGTCCCTTTTTTAGTGCTGTTTCTTCTTAAACAGAGTAATTGTCCCAATGTTAAGTTGTCTGGTACATGACTTGGATGGAAACTGTCATAATTTAGTAATGAATTATGATCTGTTGGATTTTGGAACGTTTCAAAAAAGATTATTTGTACCTTCATCAACTGGGATGGTAATGTCAAGGAAGTTCAGTTCTTTTTTGTTGTAGTTATGGGTAAAATTAAGAAACCTATTCTGATGGTTAATCCATTCAGAGAATTAATTGGCTTCGGCCTCACTCCCCTTCCACACCACTAGGACGTCACCGATATACCGTCTCCACAGTTGTACATTTTTCTGATATGGGTTGTCAACAATTAGGATTGTATTTATCTGAAATGTTTCCATGTATAGGTTGGCTAGACTCTGAGCCAATGTGGCACCCATGGCCATGCCATGTATCTGTCGATAAAACGATCCATTAAAGTGGAAGAAGTTTTCTGCGAGTACCATTTCTGCACACCATAAAATAAAGGAGACTGGTGTTGACATTGCACTTTGTTCTAGTAATAGACATTCTTTCAGTATGTTTAATGAGGCTATTTGGGGAATGCTCATGTATAGAACTATTACATCAAGGGCTAATAGAAGTTATTTTGAAGAGTCAAATGGCATAACTTCTATTTCATTTATGATTTGTGTAGTGTCTTGTATATATGATGCCTTTTTGCGTACCAGTGGTTGAAGAAATATATCTGCAAATTGTGACAGAGGTTCCAGAAATGAGTTCACTCCGGAGACTATCAGGCAAAAAGGCAGATTTACCCAGGATTTATGAGTCTTGGGGAGTGTGTAGAATTGAGGGGTCCTAGGTTTATTCATTGTTAGGAAGTCTGCTTCTTTTAGTTTAACCCACCTTCTCTGTCTAGCATTTTCAACTTTGTGTGATATGGTTATTTGTAGTCTAGCGGTAGGATACCTTGTCAGTATTTTGTAGCTGGCAGCGTCTGACAGTTGTCTGTCACATTCTTGTACATAATCAGATCTATCCTGTACAACAATGGATCCAACTTTATCCACCTTCCGAATAACAATTTTTCTGTTGGCTAGGAAATTCTACATAGCTTGTTGTTCTTTCTTCCTCATATTGTGAAAAGTAGAAGTTCCTTTGTTTCGTTCTTCTAGATGCTTAATATCTGTTAGTACCCTTTTCTCAAACACTCTAGCCTCTGCACTCTGTGCTTGGGTGGGGACATAAAAAGTGGATTTTCTGTGTAAGCCTGTATCGTCAAAATTGTTTGAGGTGGACTTTCCTCATGAACCCAAAGAATTCTTGTCTAAATAGGAATGAGTTATAAAGATGGGCTGTCACAAAATCCATAATTTTTCGAGAGGCTTGTGTTCTTCAGCAGTAGGTGTATACGTAGACAGGTTTACCACAAAGCTCTGATACTACGTGTTATTCTCGGTTCCATGTCCCATGTCTGGTTGCCGCAATCTAAAAAATGGTCATCATGGTCATCATTCCCTCTTCTTCTTTGTTTCGTTCGGGTGACACTTCTGCCTCTGAAGTTGTTCCTTCTTTGACGGGTAGCAGGAATTATAGACTCTCTGGTTTTTACAAATTTTATCACAATTGCTCCCATCAGTCGTACTAAAAGATGTATCTCTAAAGTTAACTATTTTCTTTTGTACATTCGGGGATGGTTCATCTTGTTGGTCTTTGTGATTATAGTTCTCTTGTGTATAACGGAAAGACTTTTCATGGATCAATTTATGTAAATCTTTTTTTCATCCTTCTGACCCTTTCTTTAGTTGTCTCGGCTTCAAATTCAGTCATTTCTGTCAGTAAGATATATAGTCTTTTCTTATACTGATCCAGAGGGACTATTTTCTTTATTTCTTCTTCTAATGCCTGCATGTCAATCAAGATTGTTTTGGTCCTCTCTGTTGCAGTATCTATTATAAGGATGACCCAATCCCTCCTTCCTTTGTTAGCAATGTAGCTCCACTGAATTACAAAGTTCTGATTGTCTAGGAACAACTTTGGTTCATTTCTAACTACTAGGCATTGAGGAAGTACTCCCTTTATGAATTATTCCAGCATTATAGAGCCATGTAGCTCTGTCCTTATGAGTCTTTTTATAATTTTAATGAGTTTATCCCAATTGGAGATATTAGTGGTGTCTTCTCTCGGGCCTCCAAACAGGGATGATTTCTGCAGTAATTCTGTTATGTATTTGTCATCATAGCTCTTGGACCATTCTATCAACATTCTATAGATGTGTGAAAATTGAAGTGTGGTTGCTATCGATCTTAAACCTTACCAAAAACTCTATGTTACTAGTGACTGATGAGAAGAAAAAATGTGGGACAGTAAGGGGTTTGGAGGGTGGTGGGAGGTGACAAAGGGTATATTGGTACATTTAAACTGTTAGAGCTATTCTGGGAAAAGTCTCACAACCCTGTGGCTGTCCACGATACGCAAAAACAAAAATTGAGACCAGAGGGAAAATATTACTCCCAGTTAAACAACCCCTCTGCAGGTTATTAACCTTAAAGTAACAATGACATCACTGGGACGAGTCGTTTCAGAAGGTTTGTCGAGAGTCATGCCCACATTAACTCTGTTGTATTACAACATTTATGGGAAAACAAACAATCCATTATTGTACAAAAATATATTTTAATTAGATTTGAAACTCTCTAAAACATAAACAAAAGGGAAATATACATAGCAATATTGCACAAAGAGAAAGTTAAAGTGCTTTGTGCTTTGCAATGTGTCTATAAATTAATGTATACATTACATTTTACAGTATAGTACACAAACTATAAAACCAATCAACTCAATCATACTCTTCATACTACATTCACCCACAATGTTTAATTCCTTTCTGTAGATTAAAAACTAATGTAGGAAATTCTTCAGGAGTGTAATATCTCTTACTTCTCTTATTTCTTATCACTGAATCATATTGATTGGTCCAGTTCAGTTCAATCCCTCGATCTGTGTATATTCAATGGCAGTCAATCCAATGTTTTCTTCTGAAATGACATTGACATGTGTATCACTTTACATGCCTGTTGCATTGTGACTATGCTCTCAAGTGCGTAATACTTCTCATTACTGTTACATTTTAGTTATAGTTCCCTCTTGCTCTCTGTTCACCAATGTTGTTTATTGTCAAAAGTTGGTGAATTATATAAATACAGTTTGTCTCCTCGTACTCAAACCTCAAAATCTCTCTCTTGTGGTTTAGCGATTAGCATACCTCAGAACTCGGTTGTGTGTTGTGTCACCAAGATTACAGTCCTTAATGCAGCGCAGTGCTATAAATTGAAGAGTCCACCAGAATCTACACACTCTGCCTTCTCAAACACATTGCTGTAGCCTTCATCACTGCTCTCACAACTCCTGCAAACAAAACTCGTATTACTGTCTCTTCCTTTGTACCAAACCCATCAAACCTGATTGGCTACTCCCCATAGTCCCCTTTCCATGCCAGACATCTACAAAAGACCCGGATGTGGCACATGCTGTCTGGGGACTGCTGCAGTGTCTGCAGACCCGCTTGCAGAGGGCAGCTCTTGACCCTTTCCACTTCCATGTTCTTAACACTCCCTCATTGGATGCTTTCAATAAGTCACACATCCATCCACCAATCACATTCAAAACCTCTACATCTAAACCTGTCATCTCTCTTCAACACTTCATATGTACACTTCAACTCTCATAATACATATTTTCTGTTACTAAAAGACATCTGAATCAAAAACTAATTTGCAACGGACCTAGATTTCTATTTTTATATTCAGCAAGATCTGCATCGAAGAAAATATAGTACAAGTATGCTTAAATTTATATAAAATGTTGTCTTGAGGTCTGTCACAAATTACACCGCCCACGGTAGTGGCCGTGTAGTTATGGTTAAGTTGCTAATCCCATAGGAAGAACACTTTTTGGGTGGCTTATAACTTTGCTCTTCCTGGACGAATCTTCACCAAACTTTGCAAAAAAGTATATGGTCCACTCTGAATTGTTTTGCAAAGTTTAGTGAGGTCTGGTGCAGGAGAGGCAAAGTTCTAAAATGGGGGTCCCAAAATGTCTTTTTTCCCATAGAGTGAATGGGGAAGAAAATGTGTTCACGCCTATCTCTCAAACCACTGGACAGATTTGCACCAAATTAACGGCAGGAGCAGCGGCTTGGTCCCGAAAGCGTGCTTTTGAAAATTTGGTGTAAATCCGTCCAGTAGTTGTTTGTGAATCGACCAAAAAGTAGGTCTAAAAACATTTGTGATATCTATGTCTGCTCCGCGGACACATTTCCCTGTTCGCTCCGCGGACAGGACACCAATCGACTGATCAGCTTGTGTCATGTACGCAGACATACGGCATGTTCGCTGATTGGCTGGGTTGAAACGTGAGGTGCGTCGTATTGTTTTGATGCGTCCTCCATCTTGGATCCGTGGACAGCGTGGTGACGAATGGGGGAAAATACAACTTTGGGGAGTGTGTTGGTGTGTAAGAGTGCTTGGGGAGGGTGGGGGAGAAAGAGATGGGTCAAATGCTGCATTTGTTTAGGTGGCAGTTGCCCCGGATGTGTTCGGCATTTTCGTGGTCACTGAATGCACTTCTGGCTATTTTACTTTAGTATGATATTGGTTTTGGGTTGTTAGTACAGCGTTGATGTAACTAATATCCTGTATAAATAGCCCATATAGCACTGTTAAAATGTTTGATTCTATGGGTATGTTATGCTGCAGTGGTTGTGGCCAGGGCCTAGAGTGTTGGGTGTATGGCCAAAGGCCGTAGGCCGTAGGCCATGCACCCAAGACTCTAGGCCCTGGTCACAACCAGCGCAGCATAACACACCCATAGAATCAAACATCCATCAAATATCCACAAATGTACCGTTTGTGTACTGTTTGATTTGTATAGTTTGTATGTGACGTTTTGGCTACGTTATGCAATTTAGATTGTAGAGTTTGGTAACAAGCACTGCAATATAACATTTCCATGGAAGTACACATTTTGGATTGTGGTCTATGGTTAGATTTTTGCTTCAATGGTTGTGTTATGGAGCAGTATTTTTGAGTTGAATTATTATATACTTACTGTTTGATTTTTTGTGATTGCATATATTTTTTTCATGACTTGGGTAACTGGAGCATATATTCTTTTTCAATTTCTATGATAAAAGAAAATATGTTAGTGTAGGTACTTAATGAGTTATTACATTGCATAAAGACATTTCTGCATTATTTTGACCCTCATATTAAGTAGTTTACAAACCAGTGTACTGTGCAATTTGCTCAGTTTCTGTGTTTGTTTAATAAATCATTGGGTCTGTGGAAAATGAAATCCATGCTGGATTAAAAAAAAAAATTGTGTTATGGTACAATACATTTCAGTGTTTATTTGTTGTTTCTGGCTAATGTTGGCTTGTTGCAGATTTTTTGGGGCAGTAGGATACCTGTTGGCATATTCTAACTGGTTATAGTTTTTTTTATTTATATGTTTAAGTTACTCATCTATCTGTTGGGTTATTTCAGATTTTTGGGGCAGTTAGATACCTGTTGGCATATTCTAACTGTTTATTTCTTCTTATAATTTAGTGGTATTGATTTATCTGTTTGGTTGTTGCAGATTCTTGGGGCAGTTAGATACCTGTTGGTGTATACTAACTGTTTATAGTTTTCTAATTGAAGTTTTATTAATGCTTATTCACAGATTAGTTATTACATTTTGGTTTTAAGAATATTAATTAAGCATTTATAAGATGTGCTGGTAATCTCTGCTTTAGAGTAAAGGTACTATAATTACTTTCGAACCATCCACAATTCTTTATTAAATATTCAGTGTAGTGACCTTCATTGATTGTGGCTTCTGTGTGATAGATTATACCTATTGTTGTGAAGGTTTTCTTACAAAGTGATACTTGACCATGTGTGAATCCATTCAGCTTGCAGTTGTTTTTGGTACCATCTGCATTGTAACGTAAAAACATTAGTATTACGTATTTACTATGTGTTTGTACTTGTAAGGTGCTGCGATTATCAGAATTGCAGGTAGTATCGGAATTGCCATGGTGTGCATTTTGTACAAGTTGCTAAAATGGAAAAGATTCACAGTTATGTATGGATACATACATGAAGCGTTCATTAGGGATGTGTTCCTATGCCACATTGTTGCAGAGAGTGCATGTATGTTTCCACATGTATGAAATTTGAAAGATTTCATTTATAGGTATGTTTTTGTTTTCCAGTACTTGTAGTAAGTACATTAGACATGTGTGTGGATCTTCCTGTGAGTTTATAGTGAATTTCACCATTCCAGCACAGTAGTCCAATTCTTGTCTTATTCCATGAACACTGTATCTGTTGTCAAGATTGTTGGTTGCATTTCTGTGAAGGACTAACATTTTCAAATACAATTGGTCTGTATTGTGTAAGTAAATGTTGTCATTAATTGGTGGCAATTGGAATAGAAAATGTATTGCTACATTTGTGTAGCAATTTACACCAGTAATATTTGAAAATTTGAATGGACCTGATAGTTCTGTGTCCAAGTCAATTCTTCGGAGTGTGTGTTGCTTCTTTCAAGAAGTACCTGTGTTACTTTGAGTAGTAGATTCTTCTTTGGTTGTAGTAATTGATGAAGTATTAGCTTATTTTACTCTCTTTGGAGGATTTGCAGTGAGATCCTGTTGCATTTCTGTTTGAAGTAGTTTTCTTTTACACGTTTTGCTTTTTGTGGAACAGGATAGGTTTTTAGATGCGGGTGTACAGTGAACGTAGTCTATTGTATTCTAAAATGCAAGGAATTTCAGCATTTACTTTACTTGCATTGAAGTTGATTAGAAATAGACCGTCAAGTGAACGTAAGCGTGATAGTGCTACGTAGCTCATGCCTTCTTTAAAGACTGTGTTCCCAATATCTATCAATGCTTTATCTAGGGTAAAACCGTGTGATTTGTGAATGGTGACTGCGTATGCTAGAGTTAGAGAAAATTGTTCTCTGTGTACATACATGTCTTTGAAAAGAAGTATTCGGGCTGTTGAGCGGCCTATCCTTTTACTTCTGATAGTTTGTCGAAGAGAATATTGACAAACTGAATGTTGTGTAATGTGGGTATGTTTGAAAGCCAACAACTGTACCAAGTGCTCCAATAACTAGTTCTTGCTCCACGTCAAGGTTACATTTAAGCATTACTCTACAGTTTAAAGATAATTTTAATATTTTATCCAAACCAGCTGTGTTGGACATAGTGTTCTAATGTATTTAGTCTTGTTGTGGCTTGTTGACACATGGGTTTTGTCATACCATGTACGTCCAGTCTGTCTGTGGAGCAGATTTCAATTATTGTTTGCATTTCTTTTTTCAACATTGTATCATTGAATTTTGAACAACTTGCAAGAGTTGGCATCAAGAACATACAATTAACATTTTTGTGTGCTATTTTTTCCATGACATCAGTAGCACAAGAGTTATGGCAATAGAGTGCATGGTTGTTCCGAGTTTGTAATATTGATTGTGCTTCTTGAGATAGTACACCAACTCTAATACTTTTTAAAATGTTGGCGTATGTGAGGTCTGCAGACGGGTGCATGCTTTCTGTTAATTCTCTGTATTAGAAATGTTGCCAAAGGTTGACATTTCCTATGCTGCCAACAGTTTTATGGCAGAGTTTGTGCCCTAAGGTTTTAAAAATAGGTTCACCTTTCACTGGTGTCAATGAAAGACGATCTCCGAAAACAATAATGTGTTTTTCTCCAAAGAGCTCTTTGTAGTCTGTTTTGAGTACTTCTTGTAATCTGAGGTGAATCAAAGCCAACATTAGGTTGGAGACCATGCTCACTTCATCTATTAGTAGCATTTTCATTTGTTTCAAAACTCTGTGTAGTTCCATTGCAGCTTCTGTAGAAAGTTTGTAATATTCTAATTTGTTTTGGTGTTCTACTGGAAGGAGTAGTAATCGTTGTAAAGTGACACCACCTATTTTGTAGGCAGCTAAACCTGTGGGAGCAGTTACAACAGCTGACAGTTTGTTGTTTGTCAATTGTTGAAGGAACTTGCTGATGATTTTGATTAAGAATGTTTTTCCTGAACCAACTTGACCACTGACGTATAGTATTATAGGTTTGTAATGTTGGCAGGTACACTTTTTATTTTCATGTTGTACACCAATTTCATTTGTTACTTCTTGAAAAATGCTATGCTGCTCATTGTTCAGTTTTGATTTCAGTACAGTTAAGTCTTCTGTATCTTCTTCATAGTCACATGTGGTGTTTTCTACTTCTGTCATATCTAGTTCTGCCTCATTTGCTATTAGTGGCTGTCCCAGTGGTTTTTGGCTTCCTGTTACAGAAGGTTGACTACTGTCGGGAGTGTCCTTATCGCGGTGGGCCTGGAGTTCTTCTTCGTGTTGCTGTTCATTGTGCAACATTGTTTTGTACTGTGTAAAGTTTACATCTGTTATAGTGCTTTCATTTGCTTTGAAAGTGTCTTCATAGGAGTCATAGATATCTAGTAACTCTTCTTCTTTTCTCCATGGTTTAAAAAGTTGTAGCAGGGACATGTAATATAGTTCTTTTTGTTGAGGAGTTTTTAATGACAATTTGATATGATTAATTAAGCTTGGTTTGGTAAGTTTCACTTAGCTGCCTTCACAATTTGTCACTCTGTATCTACCTTTGTTTTCATCTGGTTTTATATTATTTTTGTATGTGAAGTTTTGGGCTATGTGTTATAGACACATGGTTTCCAAAGTGATACTCCTGTTTGGGTAGTATGTGGTTAGTAAATTGTTTTTCAAAATGTCTTGGCTGTTGGGATCATTTTTGGCTATTGTTTATATGTCCTCGTATGATTTGAGAACTCTTTTTCTAGATTTAGCAGGACCAAGACTTAGCCATACTATATTTTCAAATTTTCCAAATAAATCAGTACTGGTTAAACAGTCTGCAGCTTCATAGTGGCCACATTCTCTATGAGAGAGCATTTTTATGCCTAAGATGTACAATTTATGAGACACTGTTTTGTCCGATTATAGGTCATCCCAGAGGTCTTGAAGCCCTGTTTTTTTCTGATTTGGTTTAGTAAGCGGTAACATATTGTGCAACTGCAGCGAAATTGTCTGCAATGCACTGCACATCTATGTTTGCATTCCATAAGAGGGCAATGATTGCATTGTAACCATTGATATATTTTGCTTCTTCTGTTCTTATTATGTAATATGTGTTCTTAGGTGATTTACCTTTAACACTTTGTCTAACTGAAGAAATTAAGTTGTTTACTTGACCTGTTGCTGTAACTGGTCTAGGGAAACCAAAGCAGCATTTGGTGTAGTATTTCCCTTTGTTTTTTGTGTTTGCAATGACAATATTTCCCATATTTGTGTCTTTGAAATTGTAAAATTTATGCATAAAGTATTTGTTGTTTGTTCTGGAATTTCACAAGTGACAGATTTTTCGATAAACTGTAAACAGTGGGATCACTGTCTTGACAAAATTTAGGAGCATCTTTACTCCATAAAAGCATGTGGATATGTGGTGCTCCTCTGGCTTGGTTTTCTTTTCTCCAAAAGAAGTGTTGCACTTATCCGAGGGGAGGAACAGTTTTATTACAAATAAAGTGTAGCATAGCAATGAAGCGATGATGGAATTATCTTGAAATATTAACAGGATCTAGAGAGCAGATGTCTCCAGGTGTTAGTATATCTATGTTTGTTTTGTTTTTGTTTGATATGTGTAGGAAATCATGTAATCATCCTATGCATATTCTGCACAACTTAATGTAACAAACCAAGTGGGTGGGCCAAGGTTTCTTATCATACAACGTACAGCTCTGTGACGTTGGAACCAGTATTCTTGTGTACCACGCATGTTTGCTAACATATTTGTAATGCTTGATTGTAGAACCTCATCTTTTTCTTGCATTTTTTGTAGTAATTGCATAGCTGAAATATTTTGAAAATGGGTACCTGATTTCAATGTGTGTGCAACTCCTTAGCATAGAGTTGCTAGTTCACTTTCAAAGAGTAGGTGGAATATGTATTACACATTTTGTCTAAATCTGGGATCTTCAGAATACATTCGTAATGAGCGGTATTCTGATGCTGTTATCATCGTACATTCTTCCTTTCCCAGTAGGAAAGAGTAGAGGAAAAGCACGTGCTTCCATACTTTTTTCCCAAATGCTGATTGGTGATCCTTTGGTTTGTCGTATTTGGTATGTTTCTAGTGCATCATCTATGGTGTTTTTAGAGTGTAATAGATGAATTGTATAATGGTCTAAAATATTGGATACTGTAGCAGGATCTAGAAGTTCAAATTGACCAGTGTCTCTTGAATTATTTCAGTGGTTTCCCTCAGATTTTCTTCAATATTAATGTCTTTGTAGTATTCATTATTGTCTTTTAGATATTGCAAGGCTTTTCTAAATTTATGTAAGTCTACGAGTTGTTGCCAATTTTTTTGTCTTTTGTAGGTACACCATTTTGTAGGTACACCATTTACTAAGACAATTAAAGATTGATCTATTGGACGTTGCACTACCAGAGTGTACATTTTCTTTCAGATCTAATGGTAAATAAACTACTTTGCCATGAATGCCTTTCACTTATTCCGAGGGAGGTAATTTTGGTGTTTTTGGTTGAAGGCGTATTATTGCTTGAAATTGAAGCACTGTTTGAATTATGATGCTCTCATATAAATTGAGTTGTTGCAAGGGTATTGGTAGTGGGAATAATTCCAAGTTATTTGTGATAGCACATGAAGTAGTTTGGTTGTTGTCAAGTTTTGCAGTGCAGTAACTGCAAAGAATTCATTTCGTATTTGTTTCCTGCTATAAGGTAGAGAGCTAATTCAAACCATTTGGAATCTTCATTGTCTTCTATTTTGTATGTTATGTCTACAGTTTTTGTGCTACTTTTATAAAAAGTTCTGCGGCAAAACACACACACATGGTTTGGTACTTCAGCGGATGTACTTTTATATGTTAGTATTTCTTTTTTGTATGTGTTTAGTAGAAGGTTGCCATATGTAGAATTGTTCCTAGTCTGTTGTAAAGCTATTGCATTTTGTAAGTGGCTTTCACTTCCTAAATATTTTCTCTGGATATGCTCTATTCCTTCGAGTAGGTCTTTGGCTGTACCATGTAGAAGATTTTTATTTAAATTGCCTAATGCTAAAGCTGGACAGCACATATTATGGACTAGACTCCTTATAGTTGAATGTTGTTTTGATATCATTTTTATATGATGGAAGGTGCTTTTACAAATAGGTCCTAAAATGCAGGCTAATGAATGTCCTTGTAGTCCTGTGTATTTGCGCACTGGACAGGTATCCTTTTTTTAGTAGTTTCATTTTGAATTTGTCTTTGCCTTCCACATACTGTTTGATGAACTGGCGTAAATATTTGAAAGATTTTTTGTCAATGTTACACATTGATGTGCACGGCCATTAGTACACTGGATGTTTTGGTTCAGTCGGATGGAGAGGTGATACTGAGTTTTCTGGGGATATTTTTGTAAGCAGCATTTCTTGTTCCATTATGGTTTTATAAAGTTTTTCATACCCTCGTCCAATGCTATGTATGGCAATTGTGTTTGTTTGCTTTTGTTTCTATGCTTCTTCATTGAAATATGGTTCTGTGCTCGTGGTGTGACTCCATTCACCTCCACAGATATTTAAGAAGTTATTTTTGTTGACATTCAGGGGGTAATTCATAGAATCGAGCGCAAAAGTGGCGCATGCGGCTGGCGCACAGTGTGCGCGTGCGACAGTCTGCGCCAGCTGCGTGTGCCAAAATCCAATTCCGCGCACAGCGTATTCATGGATTTCAACATCCATTACCAGCCGTGGTGCAGAGTAGCGCAGCGACCCTGCAGGAGCGCCAGTTACAACCCCAACCCCTTCCCATGCGCCATGCACAGCGCACAAATCCTGTACATGGCGCAAAGGCCAGTGGACCAGCATACAGCCCCCCAACCACGAAAACACCTGTAAAATTCCCCGCGCACCCCTCCGAATACATGTACACCCCTGCGCGGGGAGAATCACAAGCAATTGGGCCTGTGCGTGTGGGGTACGTGTATTACTGGGGTTCACGGGGAGTTTCACACACGATTGACCCTGTGCGAGTGGGGTATGTGTATCACTAGGGTTCGCGGGGAGTTTCACACGCGATTGGCCCTGTGCGAGTGGGGTACGTGTATTAGTGGGGTTTGCGGGAGTTTCACATTTGATTGGCCCTGTGCGAGCAGGGTACGTGTATTACTGGTGTTCGCAGGGAGTTTCACACGCGATTAGCCCTGTGCGAGCAGGGTACGTGTATTACTGGGGTTCGCAGGGAGTTTCACACGTGATTGGCCCTGGGCGAGCGGGGTACGTGTATTACTGGGGTTTGCGGGGAGTTTCACATGCAATTGGGCCTGTGCGAGCGGGGTACGTGTATCACTGGGGTTCGCGGTGAGTTTCACACGCGATTGGCCCTGTGCGAGCGGGGTACGTGTATTACTGGGGTTCGCGGGGAGTTTCACACGCGATTGTCCCTGTGCGAGCGGGGTACGTGTATCACTGGGGTTCGCGGGGAGTTTCACACGCGATTGGCCCTGTGCGAGCGGGGTACGTGTATTAATGGGGTTCGCGGGGAGTTTTACACACGATTGGCCCTGTGCGAGCGGGGTACATGTATTACTGGGGTTCGCAGGGAGTTTCACACGCGATTGGCCCTGTGCAAGCGGGGTTCGCAGGGAGTTTCACACGCGATTGGCCCTGTGCGAGCGGGGTACATGTATTACTGGGGTTCGCGGGAAGTTTCACATGCGATTGGCCCTGTGCGAGCAGGGTATGTGTATTACTGAGGTTCGGGGGAATTTCACACACGATTTTGCTGTCAGAGCGGGGTACGTGTAACCAGTGGGATGCACAGGGAGTCCCACACGTGAATTGGCAGTGTGGGTCCTCCCAGGTGTGCCCTCTACCCCCTCCACAGCCCCTGCAGGCAGCCCACACCACAGGGGACTAGCCTGCACCCCTGGTCATGTCCCGCATGCAGCCCATCCACCATGGGCATGGCCCCCAGCCAGCCCACATGTCACCTTGCATTAGTGATCACCAACTCATGTCCCCCAGCACCCCCACCCACCCAGCAGTGAGGCTCAGGCCCTGACTCATGTCCCCCAGCACCCCCACCCACCCAGCAGTGAGGGGCACCTGCCAGCAGGCCCTGACTCATGTCCCTCAGCACCCCCACCCACCCAGCAGTGAGGCTCAGACCCTAACTCATGTCCCCCAGCACCCCCACCCACCCAGCATTGACGGGCACCTGCCAGCAGGCACCGACTCATGTCCCCCAGCACCCCCACCCACCCAGCAGTAGCAGTGAGGGGCACCTGCCAGCAGGCCCCGACTCATAACCCCCAGCACCCCCACCCCCCAGCAGTGAGGCTCAGTCCCTGACTCATGTCCCCCAGCACCCCCACCCACCCAGCATTGATGGGTACCTGCCAGCAGGCCTCAACTCATGTCCCCCAGGACCCCCACCCACCCAGCATTGATGGGCACCTGCCAGCAGGCCCTGACTCATGTCCCCAAGCACCCCCACCCCCATCAGTGAGGCTCAGGCCCGACTCATGTCCCCCAGGACCCCCACCCACTCAGCATTGACGGGCACCTGCCAGCAGGCCCCGACTCATGTCCCCAGCACCCCCACCCCCCAGCAGTGAGGCTCAGACCCTGACTTATGACCCCCAGCACCCCCACCCACCCAGCATTGACGGGCACCTGCCAGCAAGCCCCGACTCATTTCCCCCAGCACCCCCATCCACCCAGCATTGACAGGCACCTGCCAGCAGGCCCCAACTCATGTCCCCCAGCACCCCCACCCACCCAGCATTGACAGGCACCTGCCAGCAGGCCCCGACTCATGTCCCCCAAACACTCATCATGATCCACAATCATGGGCCTCATGGCCTCCCAAATCCCATTGCACGCCACCCCTGTGCAAAGACCCAACCAAGGACCCCATCCACCCCACATTGAAATGCCCATTACATGATACAACGCAAATGGCAAGAATGTACATCAACACATGTCTGTCACACACACAGAATGGGTGCTGGTGATTGTGAAAACCTACACCGTGACATGCATGAAACCAATGAGAGAATACCACACATCAAAGTAATAAACCAAAATGTATTGAACACAAAAAGAATGTAATCAAATAAAAACATGAAAAAAATGTTTGAAAAAAAAGATGAAATGCAGCATGTCCAAAACACAAAAAGAAAAACATGAAGTCTGAATCCAAATAAATTGAAATGAAAATGTGTCCAAAGTCCCCGGCCAGCAAATCAAATCCAAAGGAAACGGAAACAGTAAAATCCATTGCTCCATGGTGAGAAAAATAATAATAGATAAATCCACTGTTGAACTATGTACAAAGAAGTAATCCAGGGTCCATGAGCCCAACGAATGAAATGAAACCTAGCAAAAAAATTACCTAAAAGAGAACTATATACAAAAAGGCAGGGCATAGTCCAAGCACCCCAAATAAATGAAAAAGATAAAGGAAACCTAAAACTACAAACTATATACAATGGCAGCGGGCTAGTCCGACAGCTCACTTCCCGATTTCCTGGGCCAGGGCATCATCAAACTCCTGCTCGATGTCCTGGAGGCGGTCCGCTTCCATGGCCCGAGGGTTCGCAGGGACAATGACATGTTGACCTCCAAATCCCTGCGAATTGCCTTGGGGCACTCGGCCCGCCTCAGTGCCATCCGCATGGAGTTCTCTGCCCTGACCATTGTGAGCCGTGCCTCTTCCGCCCGCCACCGCTCCACATCTATGGCCTGGCCCAGCCGCTGCCACACGGAAGACACTTGTAATCCTGGGTGCTCCTGCCCTCTGGCCGATGCCTGCCCCTCGGATGTTGAACGCCTCGAGCCATCATGGCTCCCACCTTGTTTCTGCTGCTGCGGTGCCTGTGCCCTGTCTCTTGCTGCCTGCACGTCCTCCTCCGGCTGGGGTGCAGTTGTTGAGGTGGCCACCCCTGCTGGATGTCCGACTCCTGACTGTGGCAGAGATGTGTCCCCCACCAGCCTGGCCGCAGGGTCAGAGGCAGCTCCACAGGGTACCCAAATGATACATGGGTGGGAAGATGGCATGGAGGATGACTGGCGCATAGGGGGTTCAGGTGAGGAGGGGGTCGGAACAAGGTCCAGCATACGGAGGAATCCAGACCTGGTGACACGTCCCAGTAGGTCAACGTGGTCAACGAGACATCCGAGATGATGTGCAGTGTCTTCACGAAAACACTGCAGGTCACCTCGCATGCCCTGTTGATGCAACACCATTCCAGACAGGACAGGCTCAACCCGGTCCCGGATTGCCACGTCTGCAGGTAGAGGAAGGCCAGTTGTTGTGCGCTCATCCCCTCCCTGAAAACGGGTCTGGACGTAGGCATCCCTGCTGGTGCAGGATGATGCAGTCGCAGGATCGGGGACAGGATTACACACAGGCACATCCGCGGCAGCCTGTGCTGCCTCCTGTCTCTGCCCCTACACTGCATCACTAGCACCAGTGGAATACCCACCTCCAGACCCCGTGTGTGTCCGTTCCACGGCCTCCTCCTCCACCAAACCCCCCACCAACCTGGATGACTCCATGCCATCTTCCTCCATCGGACCCTGTGGGGTCTCAGCTGCCCCTTCTGCTGCCGAGGATTCCAGCTCCGACCTCCGTCTCTTGGACATACCCTCGGCAGCTGCGGCCTGGGACGCGGCACCAGACTCCTCACTCCCCAATGAGATGACAACCTAGGAGGGGAGCCGGGCCTTGCGTCTCCGGCTGGTGGTGCGTTTCCTGCTGCTTTGTTCCACAGCACCCTCTCTGCCCTCTTCATCAGTTGATGCTGCAGACAGGGAGAGATAGAACACAGGCATCAGGGCACTGTACAATGGACTGATACACACATGACAGTTGCACATGAGTGGCAGTGTAAAACTACAGACATGGCATCACACTCCCCAACACACATGTCATTTCAACTCACACACATGAACAAATCCACAGGAATAGTGCACCAGGCAGCACCGTCCATACACAACAGCACGAGCAGCCAAAGGTGAGCCTGACGTCACATGAAACACAGGGAGTGCACAACACATGCACACATGCCACTAGACATGCATCTGTACATCTCCACCTCTGCAGTGATAATGTCACCATCCATGTCACATCTGGCAATCAGCCTCTTACATATCAGTGTCACATGCATCCATGTTGCATCACAGTTGCACACTTGTCAAATACACACACATGCACATGTACACAGTGCAGATACATGCAGCAGGAACCACCATCCATGTGTGACACCACAACCATGCCAACGTACATACACAGAATTTCAAACATTAGTGCTTCCACACCTGCATTTGGCCAGCATGCTTAGCAACACATACACCATTGAGAGGACTCACATGTGGCAGCCTCACGCCCCTGTACATACACATCCATACATGGCCCTACAAAAACACATGTGCACACTACTGGCAAACCACAAAACGCACAGCGTCCAATCAGTATGCATGTACACTTACCGCTCGACTCCAGACAGGTCTGCCTCTCAAGGACCTGGATGTGGAGCGCTGGGCGTATGCGATCCAGGACCCTCATTTGGTGGTCGGACAGGTGGCCCCGTGCCCCTCCGCATCCACTACCTTCAAGAGGCGCCGGGCCTTGTTGAGGGTCCTGGACCTGAAGTCCTCCCTGCACTTCCGGACATGTTTGATGTTGCGGACTGCCACCCCCTCCTCATTAATGGCAGTCACAATGTCCATCCAGATCCTGGTCCGTCCTTCATTGTCGGCGCGCAAACTTCCAAAGAGGGCATCATATCGCCCCAAGACTTGCTCCACCAGGACACCAACTTCCCTGGCACTGAAGCTGGTGGCCCTCTACCTCTCTGGCTGGGGGTTGCCAGTGGTGCCAGATGGTGTTGTGCCCGACGTGGCAACCCCAGAGGCAGGTGTGGGTGGGCAACTGGGTCCTGGGGCTGGGCTGTGGAGCGATGGTATCCCAGTCGGGAGTCTTCAGTTCCAGTAGGGGTGGTCACAGCTACTGCACCCCTGGCTGACGTGCAGGCACCAAATAGCAGGGCACGTGGGCAACAGGCAGGCAGGCAGCAGCAGATGGCAGGTGGGAGCGTGCTCGGGGCTCTGGGGGGCAGTCATTCGGCCTTCTGGGCAGGAGCATGGTCTTCCGTGTGTTGTTGCGTGGCCAGCTTGATACTGAGTGATTTGGCATGTGAAAAAATTGCACGTCAGTGAGTAATTCGAGGAAAGGCCCTTAGCGGGTAAGTGCGTCTGTGACGTTGCACGCACAGGCGTTTCCCTTGTGACGTGTGCATCGTGGTTCAGTGCGCGCGTGAAAAAACTGCACGTCTGGGTGTGAATGCGTGTAATCCGAGGAAAGGGGCTACGCGCGTAAGTGACATGACGCGCGCAGGCGTTTCCCTCGTGACGTGGGCATAGTGGTTCAGCGCGCACGTGAAAAAACTGCACATCCGCGTGTGAATGCGTGTAATCCGAGGAAAGGGCCTACGCGTGTAAGTGACGTGAAGCGCGCGGGTGTTTCCCTCAGCACGTGTTAAAGGTGAGCGGGGCCAGCAGTTCGCTGTATGTGTCTTGCGTGGAGACCGACGTGTGTTGCTACTTCGTGTTGTTTCGCGCACCATCACAACTTCACAGTGTATCAAGGACGTAGCTCTTCTTTTGGCGGGGGTATTGGCTACACGTGTTTTTCATTATCACGCTAGTCAGACGGTGAGTCGCGCATGCTATTTTTCCCACTGTGGGTGCCTCTGTGTATCGCACCCGTTTTTGAGGTCATAGTAGCCTGCTTGTCCCACGCGTACGCGTTTTTCGTGTTACTGGGTGCCACCGCATACTGCGGGAGGTTATTTCCACGCACGTAGGCTGCAGGGTTGCGTGCACGGTTTTACTGCAGTTTTGGGATGCCTGAGAGTTGCATGACCCATCACTACATCACCGGGGTCACATACAGCCTTGCAGGTGCAGGGGGGATGTTAACATCTTGCATCCCACCCCCTTGACCCCAATTGCCCAGGACAATTGTGGTGTACACCTCCCATTGGCACTCCTCCATCTGTCCCGGCACTACTCCATCTGTGCCATGGTTGGGAGGCCACCAAAGGTGAGGTGCGCCTCAGCTGGGTGTCCTCTTCGTGGCGGGTGTGGTCAGGGAAGTGGCCGGGGTGACCAGGGAGTAAGGGGACTCCAGGGTGTTCAGGGTGGCCGCAGAGAGGGAAGAGGCAGGGGTGCATCACTTTAGCACGATGTTGTGCCATTTGTCAGTGCAGTCTTGCCACCACCCCCTGTGGTCCCGGGAGATGCAGCTTCTGCATCTGGCACTGGCGCCCGTGTGACCCGGCAGTCCGTTTCATCGACTGCCACGGGCCCAAGGGTAGTGGTAGCTGCAGGTGCAGCTGTGGACACCACCACCCAGGCTCAGGGTCTGCCAGCGCAGGCTGCGTTGGCACTTGAGGAGGAAAACGTAGGTGCACGCAGGGCTGCCCTGACCAAGACACGTGTCCCTGGGGCAGTAATGTCATCTGCTGCCCTGACCAGCCGGGTGTTGGCAAGTGCAGGGGCAGATGTAGCCAACAACACCCCGGTTGTGAGTCTACCAACCAGGACAGTTGCGGTCAATGACCCTGCCACAGCAGATGTTGCTGCGCAGGATCCATTAGAGGGCACCCAGCTGCCACTGATGCAAGTGAGGCCTTTGGTCATCCCTACACCTGCTACTCCCTTGGCTCAATCCACCGGTGCCACAGGCCATACTGATCAGGGCGGCATTTGCCAGCCAGGGTCTGCGCCACAATCCAAGAGGAGGAAGGTTGCACCTGCAGCACAGGCTGGGACCCCACACACAGCCACGACCTCCTGCATGTCGAGGAAGAAGCCTTTCTGCAACCAGGAACTGTACTTCCTCGTGAACTACGGGTGGGACCACAGCCTTGACATGCTAGTAGGTCCTAATTGTCAGACTGCGGCTGCCCACCGTGATACCCACTGGAAGCAAGTTGCGGAACATGTGAGTGCATTCGGCCAAAAAAGCGTTGTAATGACCTCAAACGCAGCGCTAAGGCTAAGCGTTCCTCAAATTACAACTTGACTCTGGTGACTGGCAGTGGGCCTGCACCTAAGGAGGAAGACCTCACTCCGCATGAGTCACTCCTTGCAGAGTTCATACCATCTGAATCGGTCCAAGGAGTGGTAGAGATGCCGTACTTAGATGCCCAGTCCAGTGAGTGTTGCTGCGTGTGTGTTGAGGACATGTGTGTTTTACTTGTGTGATGTGTTGTGCATGACTGCCACTACATGTCACGTGTACATGGTTCTGATGTGCAAGTAATGCAATGCTTCCCTGATGCATGGCTGCTCTGCTGGATGGTGGACATGTGGAGCGGACGGGGACTGTTTGCATCATCACTATTGCACCCTACTCACATGCTGGTCACCAGGATGCCCCTCCAGCCCATGTTCTAGCTCACTGGTCCTTCTGCATGTAGCTTGTGGTGACCTTCCTCTCAGCCCAGGGACTATGTCATAGCATGACTGATGTGCATGTGTCCTCTGCCTGCATGCGGGTACTCCATGTAGGCATGCTCCCTTGCCCCTCCACCCCCGCTCTGCACCCCGATTCCACGTTTGCACTGGTCTGCTTCAATTTTGACGTTGAGTACTTCCCTGTTCATGCGTCATGTGTACATGCTAACTTCCAGCGGCCAATCTGCCAGACATATGCTGTGTGGTACATCCTTTGTACTTGATGCAGGGTGTCTCACTTAGACTGTGCAGAGGTCAGATGCCCCGCAGGGACATGAGTGCCCATTCATGCTCCATGTGTATTCCACGCATGCCCCTATGTGTCCTTGACTGGATGATCATTGTAGTACGAGTCCAGGGTGACCTACATTGCATGGCATTTCATCAGCCTTCCCATGTCCACTGTGGCTCAGTCCTGCATCACACACATGTTTAGGGTGTGACAGTCTGTGTGGGTCACAGGCCTCAGCCTGTTTAATGGCCAATGACTCTGTCCAACTGGTGTAGTGTCTTCTTCACACGTGGGTGTACTCCAGAGGTTTCATCATGTGTCCTGCTTACTGTCCCATCATCATTTGCTGTGTTGTCACTTGACTCACAAGATGCAGTTGATGCTATTCAACACTGTCTGTCAATACACAGGTCTATGTTCAGCCTTTTGATACCATGCTAGGCATCCCTGCATTTGCACTTGGGGGAGGGGTGGTTTGCTTGTAGCCATGCTACCCATTGAATGCACATTGCACGTGATGCCTGAAGTTGACCTTGCACTGCCTTCACATTTTCTGACACACATCATGAAGTACTTATACATGTAGATAGTGAGTAACGTACACATTTGCTGCACTGCATCGATCCAATTCTGTGCAAAGTGACACCATTCTACATGCCTAATCACAGAAGCAATGTCAAGTTGACCCAGCATGCATGGCATGTTCTATTTTGTGTGTGACATGTCTGCTTGATATGTTTGGTGTCTGTGTGATGTCTGTGTGTGTGTGTGTTGTGTGCTTCTAACATGTGTAGTGACCTTTTTTCTCTCTACTTTTCAGATGATGACGAATGGAGCCAAAGGATGGTGTTGTCATGCCAGGCACAGGGTTGTTATCACTACAGCAACCCGGCACAAGTGAGGGTAGTGGGGTGGTAGGCCACGATACCCACATGTGCTCCAGTCTATCTTGTCTCTGGCTGGCAATGAGTCCAGCCCTGATGAACACTCTGACGTCCATGTCGAGTTGGATGTGCATCAGGTCCATATGTCAGGGGTAAGTGATTCTGATGTGGGCACTCCTCTGTCCGTGACACCTGCACTGAGTGGTCATACAGTGTTGGAACCTCCGCCTGTGGTGGATCGGGACACAGGGTCACCCTCCACACCAGTCACTGATGTGCCTCGGACATCACGTCGATGGGGGCATGTAGTCGTGCAGCCGCGGGCGGTGCCAACCCAACGAGGACACCCGGTCCTTGGGTCCCGCAGGGTTCAAGCCCAGCAACGCGGTCGCTGCGCGCAACCGCAGTATACTGAGTGGGTGCAAGACATGACTGCCAATTCTGAACGTCAGGGGGCAGCAATGGAGAACATCGCTGAGAGCATGGAGCGTGTGGCCCAATCCATGCTCCCCCCTGCTAGGCAGGTGCTTCTCCAGCAGCAGGTGGCACAGTTCACGGCCCGCTCGCTCAGGCTGGGCATGGCGGCCTCAGACAGGGCACGCGAGGCTGAAATGTTGTCTCTGCGTAAAGCAATTGCTGCTCATGCAGAGGCACACATGGAGGCCCTGAGGCAGGAGTATGCTTCCCTCAGATCCACTCTGGGTGTCCTTATGATGTGCAGCCACACTGGTCGGCGAGGACATTCATTAGCCTGCACTGTAGGAACTGCATGCAAAAGCACTTTCCACCACAACAAAATGTTAGAAACACACCATTCCACTATACGGAATCTTGTGCATCGACTCTACTATGCAAAAAGTCCTGATCTAGAACTGCAAAATTTAAATAACATTCTCCTACATGGAACAGCCAAAGAACTCCTTCAAGAAATAGAGCACATCCAACTTAAATACTTTGGAACTGAACGTGACTTAGAATATTCTGTACCTTCAGAAAACATTACCGGAAACCCCATAAACACCAACATCTTAATAAAGACATACAAAAAAGAAATAGCTAAGTTTCAAAATATATTTGCTGAAATACCAGACCAAATATGTGTTTGTTGTTGCAGAAAGTGTTATAAAACGAGCACGGAAATAGTAGATCTAGCTTACAAAATAGAAGACAATGAAGAATCCCAATGCTCCCAATGAGCTTTATATCTAACAGCAGAAGGTAAATTCAAAATAATGAAACCCTCAAGAGTGTGCACATACTGCATCACAAAGTTTGACAATAATCATATGCCATCATGTGCTATCACTAATAACTTCCAAAAGCTCACCAACAATTTACCTTGTATGAACGCATTATAATCCAAACAGTACACCCATTTCAAGCTATAATACGCATTCAAACAAGATCAGACACATTATCTCCATTCAAGTTACTGAAGGGCATCCGTGGCAAAGTAGTATATTTACCATTAGATCTGAAAGAAAATGTAGAAAATCTAGGAGTACAATGACCAATAGATCAATCTTTAATTGTACTTGTTAATGGTGTACCAACAACTGGGCAATTTGAATGTGTAGATCCTACTAGTGTAGCCAAGATTTTAGACAAGTAAACAATTCACCCACTTCACTCCAAAGACACTATGGGTGATGTATTAGAGCATAAGGATCCCCAATGAGCATATGGGAAAAAAGTGTAGAATCACATTCTTTTCCTCTACTCTTTCCTACAGGAAAATGAGGAAGATATGATGAAAGGTCCACACAAATGAGTGCATCAGAATATTGCTCTTTAAGAATGTATTCTGAAAACCACAGATTCAGACAAAATGTTGAATACCTTTTCCACCTCCTCTTTTACAGTGAACTGGGAACTCTATGTTATGGAGTTGCACACTCATTAAAAACAGGCTCTAACTTTTGAAACATTTCCACAACCCAACTGCTTCAAAAGATAAAAGACAAAGATTACGTTTTACAGCCAAGTATCACAAATCTCATGGCAAACATACGTGGTACAAAGAATACTGGTTCTGACATCCCACTGATGTATGTTGTATGCTAAGGAACCTAAGCCCCCCCACATTGTTTGTTAGTTTAAGTTGTGCAGAATATGCATGGGATGACTTGCACGACTTCTTACTCACTGGAAACCAATATAAATTATAATAGATATAAAAACACCAGGAGAACTCTGATCTCTTGACCCTGTGAATGTATCAAGGCACTTTCGCCAATGCTCCATTGCCATGCAAAACTTAATCTGGAATAAAACTACCCCTCCGCTCGGAAAAGTGAAACATTCTTTTTGGAGTAAAAGAACATCAATCCAGAGGAGCATCACACATCCACACAATTTTGTGTATAAAAGATGCAACTAAATTTGGCCATGATAGTGATGCCACTGTTTTACACTTTATTGAAAAATACATTACCTGCAACATCCCTTTAGAAACCACAGATAGTGACCTAGATACACACATCTTACACTTCCAAAAAAATAAGTGTGGCAAAAACGGCCAATGTAGATATAAAAACAAAGGCTCATACTATACCAAATGTAGCTTGATGTCGTCTGTTAGACACCGAGTAATAGGCAAATCCCATAAAATGCATTCAACATTAAAAGGGACGAAGCATCCAAGTACATCAATGATTACAATGAAATCATTGCCCGCTTGTGGAATGCAAACGTAGACATACAGTACATTGCAGGCAATTCCACTGCAGTTGCAAGATTTGTCACAGCCACCAAAGCTGAGAAAGCAGAACTAAAAGACCTCTGGGATGACACATTATCTAACAAAACGCTGTCACAAGAATTGTTCAGCTTTGGTATAAAAATGCTCTCTCATAGAGAACACAGGTGATACGGAGCTGCAAACCGTTTGACAGGTGCAGGCTTTTATGGCAAATCTGAACATGTTGTCTTTATGAGCCTTGGTCCAACTTCATCCCAAAAAAGAGTACTAAAATCCTACCAAGAGAAAGAAACCATAGCCACAAATGATCCCAACAGCCAGCACATTTTAAAAAACAATGGGCCTCATTACGTGAATGGCGCTAAAAATCTCTCATTTCCGGCATGCCGGTATTAACATCTCCATGTAGGCTTGATCCCGCAAACAGCGGTTGATCACGAGTGTGCCAGCACGCGCACCCCTGCATGCTGGTAACGGTCTTACCAGCATGCTGGTAACGACCCTCAAACCCCCAGATAGCGGCATCATCAAATGCGCACATAATACCTCCGCCATCGGCAACCCCCAGATAGCGGTACTGGTATTAACATAGTGGTATGAATGGGCCCGTCATTCCCGGACCCGGAAGTAACGTCATCGCATCGGAAATGGGAAATGTATTAGTGGCCATCTTTAAAAACACAATCCATTGCCATACTCCACCGACTAGACCTTCACAGGCAAAACTCCAAACACACCACAGACGAAATGTCACAGGCTACCCAGAAAGGCACTGCTCGCCTGCGGGAACCAAGATTTAAGGACGAGGAGCTGAACATGCTGGCAGATACCTTGTAGAGAATGCAGATGTGGTTCTCTGTAGTGACCTCAGGCATCCAGCACAGCTCAGAAAGAAGGCTATCTGGGAGTTAGTGGCAAGGAAAGTAAGTGCAGTTGGCACCACCGCACACACAGTACGCGATTGCAAAAAGCGCAGGGATGATCTGAGGCTGAGAGTGAGGAATATCTTGTCGGCCAATCGGAGCCGGGGGCTGGCAACAGGTGGTAGTCCTCACTCACCTATCAAATTGGCTAGATGGAAGGAAACTTGCAGCACATTGATAGATGTGGAGTCCATTGAAGGAGTCAGAGGAGCAGAGTTTGGAGTGCCATCATCTGCAGATGAAGGTGAGTGTCCCTACAAACACTTGACAACCAATCATCACAGTTGCCCACCAAATGTGACAGCGATGAAAGCCAAGACATGGCCCATCATACACACATACACATATCCCTGTCCACATGCTGGCCCCACCACTATCACATCCAAATGCATGCTGCATGCTGCTCCCATACACAAATACACACCCGACACACAGATGACTTGCACGTGTCACACTGCACGCAAGACACAACAAACCTGTAGGCCCCACAGCAGACACCATGGTGAACATGTGAACACTTGAGGGATTGCAATACTCAACCGCCAACCTTGCATGTACCCAGCCCGCTGCAAAACCAGGCATGCAACAGATCACATGGTGCCAACTGCACAAAGACCAATGCATGCATGATGCACACACACCATCACTGATGCCCTGCCACTCTATGTCCCCCACAGGTACGGATGCAGACACCAAAAAACCTGATGGAAGTGTACAAGCCACAACACCAGCCAAAAGGCACAGGGGACAAGATGATGGCACCAGGCCATCTACGTTGAGGGGAGCAACGATGGTCCAATCGGCATGCAAGACAGCAACCAGTGCCCAACCAGCCAAGCAGCCACCTACACAGGACCAGCAGACACACGCCCCTGCACCCCTAGAGACACAACCCAGACAGGGTGAGGCCACATATGCTGATATTGAAAATGAGTGCTCACAGTCCGCTGCCACAAGTTCAATAGTGGAGACGGCTGCATCAGCACAGCATAGTGGTGACGAGGAAGGGGTCCATGACGACAACACCTATGCAGGAGTCCTCCACTCAGAGGATGTAGGTCGAAGCCCAAGCCTACATGTCACCCCACAGGGCACCTCTCACCAGGATTCAGTAGGACAGGGCAGCCATGAAGAGTGATCTCCAACATTGCACAGTCCCGTATTGGCTGCAGACAGACCACCAAATCCACCATCTACCACCACCACTGCAATACAGGACCTCGACGGACATCTGTACAGGATGGAGGGCCGCAGGAGAAGATGCATGGCTATGTAAAACAATACCTTGCAGAAGGCGAGGCAACTCGCTGTGTAATGCATGGCACGACTGCAGCCGTTATCAAGGCTATCAACCTTAACACTAAGCACGTCCACGATGGATTCACTGCTGTGGGCCAGATCCTCACCAGGATTGCAGACATTATGGAGCAGCGGCAAACAGTGGCTTCAGGGACACAACCATCTACCTCTTCTACAAAGTTGCACACAGACCAGCCCTGTGTGCAGGTCCCTGCCCACAGGGCTATTCACTCTCAACCAACTTTCAAGTTCAAAATCTACCCTTGCACCCTTGCATAGCTCCTTCACCTATTCTTACTCATTATCCAGTAACAATCTAGCACAGAGCACATATGCGGAAGAATAGCAAAACTGCTATTCATCTTAAAAATGGCATCAGCTATTACCATCCCTCCTCCCCAAGAGCCACCACCAACTGGAGGACCTACACAACAAAAAAAGCGCAGTACTTCCAAAGACAATGAAGAGCACTAAGAAGATGAGGTAGAGGAAGTGCTTACCTCTAGCACCCAGACAGAATCATGGGTGTGGCAGTTCTTTACCACTGTCGGGAATATACCAAAGGCTTGAGCTATCAAAGTAAAATACACTCAGTGCAATGTTGTACTCAGTCGTGGACTACCTGGACAGTACTCCTATGGGACCACCTCCATGCGCTGCAACACCAAATCCAACCACTGCAATGCTCTCAGAAATGTTGTTCCTTTCTTAGCAAGTAGTAGGCTGTCTTCCACCACCTCATCTTCCTCAACCAATACTGTAACCACACAGTTTTCTTCTGTGGACATAAAATCCCACCAGCTCCTTGCAAGCGATAAAAGAGGATGTTTATCCATATCATTCAAAGACAACAGTACTCTGTATATGCTGCAACACACCACTCTGCAGGAGGGAGCAAATTCAAAGTTATTTTGAAGCTGTAACCAATTAGCATCAGAAACACTGCCCCTACCTTAGATGTAACACACAAGCAACATCTTCCACTGTCCATCTGCCCCTCCATATTAGTAGTTGGTGACTCTTCTCTAATTTCCCTCCCCATTTTACTTTCTGACCTCTCCTGCAAAAAAAAATAACCCCTCTAGGAACCACCTTTCTCCGTAAAAAAATAGAACAAAAGACATTATCTCATAGACTCATAGACTCCATCAACTTTACCTTCCTCAATAAAGTAGATAGACTAAATAAGATTCTCCAGCATTTCCATTAGCATTTTGTGTTATGCTAATGGGAATAATATGGTGTTCATTCCCTTCTATCAGGGCTGGGATGGGGGATTACAACCCTGCAGCCCAAGTTATCGGCCCAAGCAAAGTGAGAAGGAGCAAATGTGGCAGCAGCACCTACCACCACAAACATAAGTTAAGTAGGGGGGTGAAAAAAATACCAACAAATGGGATGAAGGGTGGGGGGAAGATGGAGGCTTGGCGAGCCAGCCACCAGGTGGCTTGGAACGCAGGCTTGTACCAGCAGTTGAGGCCTGCATTTCTAGCCACCTAATTGGCTGGCTCCCCCGCCCAGGGTGCTAATGGACAATTGTATACTAGAGAAAAATATAAAAGGACAGAATTTTCTAAACCAAATACGTTTATCTAGCATACAATAAGGACCATAATCGATGAACCTTTATAACTATCCATGGTCTCCACATTCCCCTTTCCAGGCCAGGGATCATTAAAAGACCCGAATGGCAGGTGCACACCATGGCACAGGGCAGCCCTTCTACTCTTTTTTAATTTTATATTTGTTACACTCCCTCAATGCTTGCATTCAAACAGTCACACATCCATCCACCAATCACTTCCACAAACTCTACAAATGACCCTTTGACCATACTTTCCACTCACCAACTGCCACTTAATCTTCTACAAATCTTTTGCATCTGCATTCCCCTTACTTATACAAATCAAAATTACACAACGCTCCTATACATGCACATATGAATTGTGCAGAGAGAGAAGTGGCAGTAGGAATGGGCACGTGCTCATGAGGACACAGAAGGAAATGCCAAGGGATTCCAAGGTGGGGTGCCATTGGCTAACTACTGGTGCAGAAGAGTCTCAAGGGTGGGATGGATCTTAACCATAATATCCCTTTAACAAGTTTTTTTTTCCTGTCAAATTAATAGGTTTTTATAAGTCAACATGTTTCATGGTGTTACTTTACTGTTTATAATGTATTCATAATTCCTCTTTTAATATATATGAAAGAACTATAAGGGCCTCATTACAACTCAGGCGGTAAGGGGTTTACGGCAGCGTTAACAGCGCCGACCCTTACCGCCTGATTACGAGGTCCCCTAGCGCCATGGTGCTTTTAACACCTGCTTTTAGCAGGTGTTAAAATCCATGGCGCTAAGGGACCATGGAGTTAATTACGCCACCGTAATTTACGGTGGCGTAATTAACGCCTTCCCCACTCCCATTATGCCCTATGGGGCAAAAATGGGAATGGGGAAGGGTAAATGGGGATTGGGGACTTACCGCCCCGCCAAACTCGGAATGGGGCGGTAAGTCCGCCAACCACCATGGCGTAAACGTAGTTTACGCCATGGTGGTAAAGTCACGGCCCAGGCGGTAACTTACCGCCTGGGTCGTAATGAGGCCCTAAACCTCCTTTAAAAACATTTATTTAGTAACACATACTTATGTCTGTCATTATCAGCAATACATGCTGGGGACGGAAATCATTGTTCAATTACCTACGGTATAAGACTCCACCATGACCCCAGACAAACCAAACCACCTCTCTTATTCACTGTCACCTACCCTGCATCCTAGCTCAGTGTCCAACATACCCTAATAATGTAACCAATGGCCAGTGGTCCTGGCTTGCAGCCATGGCCACTCTGCAAATACATTGAGCATAGTATTCAGCCAAGCCGCATTTGCCAATAAGCAAATCAGAGTACACATTTGCATTTGCCAAGGGCCAGGCCCACTACCCACACACCAAATGTATACCACTTGTTTTTTCTACTTAAATTCTTACACTTTTCAAAAATAAAACACAAGACATTGGGCCTCATTACGAGGTTGGCGGAATAGGTTTACCAGCACCGGTAATGGTGCCGGTGCTGGTAAACCCATTCGGCCCTATCATGAGGTTCCCTCGCGGGACCCGGAACAGACGTCTTTTAAAACCAGACGTCCTTTCCGGGCCCGTTATTATCTCCATCCCCATTCCCATTGAGCCCTATGGGGGCTCGAAAGGGAATGGGGATTGGCTTTGTGTATGAGGAATTACCGGGTCCTCCAAGATTGGAATGACCCGGTAATTCCTCATTCACAGACCCAGACCAATGATTTTGGAGGCAGCCATGGCGCTAATAGCACCATGGCTACCTCCAAACTCGTAATGAGTCCCATTCAATCTCCAAAAACATTTTTTTCAGGTTTTTCCTAATCCTTGTCACGCAAGTCTGATGCAATCTTGTCCACCACTTCAGGCTGTAACCGCATGCAGAATATTTTTTTCCCATTCAAACCTACTGCTTCGGCCATTCTGCATATCCCAATAACCAAATTACAGTACACATTTCCCTGTGCTAATGGCCAGGCCCTTTGCCCAGACACCACTGTTATATTACTTTGTCGTGTACTTACATTTTAAACGTTTGAACAAAATAAAACACACATATTCACAAAACCATGCTTTCAAGTTCTTACTGACGCTCCTCCTGCATATTGCTGCAATCCCATCCAGCACTTCAACCTGTATCCACAAGCATATTTTTTGCCCATTCAAACCTATTCCAACTTCGAAAAACGTTACCACATATCCGGTCCCTGGTGCCCATGCCCACTTTAAATCCATTTCTGGTCCCTTGTGGCCTTGGCCAGTAGCCAGATTGTCTGGGGAATAGCCTTAGGCCATGCCCCAGACAATCTGGCCACTGCCCATAGCCACAGGCTATACCTCATTCACCAAAGGTATATTATTATTCTTGTACCTATATTATGACACTTTTCAAACAATAAAACATGGACACATTTGTAAACCCATGCTTTCAGGTCCTTGCCAATTGTCCTTACACAAGTTTACTGCAAATCAGCCCATGTTTTATTTTTTCTAAAGTGTCAAAATATATGTACATACAATAGTCATATAACTTAGCCCCCACTTGAGAAAATCCATTCAAACTTTGCACCAACATTCAAGGTTGGGTCTATAATTTTTCTGAACATGTTTGTCCTCATTTGACAAATGACAGTTATAAGCCATCAAAACATGTTGAGACCCCCCTCTAATTGTGCTCACTCTGGATAAAATCCCACTAGACTTTACAAAAACATTCATATCTAGTTCTACAATCATTTTGCAAACTGATGTGCATATTTGTCAAATGGCACCACATTTATAAGCCATTCAAATATTTTGGGACCCCCCCGCTAATTTTCATCCCTCTTAACAAAACAGTACCACACTTTGCAAAACCAGTCAGGTCTATAATAACATTCCAAAATATCATGCAGTTCCATTGAGTGGCAACAAAGTTATAAGCCATCAAAAAACTGATTTTCACCAGGACTGCCCTTGACTTTTTGCAGACATCTGAGAAATAAATCACCTGTGTTTTGGCTTTTTAAGGGCATAGCCCATCCCATCCTCATCACCCCTACCCACCCCAGAGCTTGTTTCATAAGTTTGGCACGTGTACCTTAGTATATTGGAAAAAACTTCATAAAACAATGCTATTTGGATTAATTCATTGCTTAATGCACTGTGTACCTCATGATATTGATTCCAATGATCCTTGACACTACTTTTATTAACATTACAATAAGAATCCCATTTACAGACTTTTCATGAAAGGTAAATGCACATGTGATGTTATCAGTGATGTCATCAATGACATGTGTGATGTCATCTTTGATGTCCTGGGTGTTAGACTTAGCAGTGCACCATGGTGGCGCGAGTTATGGTTGCTAAGCTTACCATAACTGGTGAATTTCAGGGGTTTTTCAGTTTTACTTGGAACCATAACGTCCCTTTAACAAAGTTTTTTCACTGAATTTCATAGGTTTTTAGTAGCGCAACTTAACCATAACGTCCCTTTAACAAAGTTTTTGCATTGAATTTCATAGGTTTTTATTAGTGAAACTTAACCATAACGTCCCCTTAACAAAGTTTTTTCGTTGAATTTCATAGGTTTTTATTAGTGCAACTTAACCATAATGTCCTCTTAAAAAAATGTTTTTGTTGCTTATAAATTTGTTCTTGGATCCCAAAGTTATAAGCCACTATGGGTGTTATATGCTGCGGTGGTTGTGGCCAGGGCATAGAGTCTTGGCATGCTCCCAAGACTCTATGCCCTGGCCACAACCACCGCAGCAAATCACACCCATAGAGTCAAACATTTTAAATAAGCCACATGAGCACTCTTAATGTCCGCTGAGTGTTCTTAGAACAGTTTCATCTTACTTACGAACAGTACGGACAGACATAGCATCCTCAGGACACCCCCATTTTGTTTATTTACAAGCATTCCAGGACACATGATGTGTTCTTAGAACACTTTCTACTTACCTGCAAACAAAACGGAGAGGCATACCGTCCTCAGGACACACCCGTTTAGTTTATTTTCGAACATTTCAGGACACCCCGTGTGTTCTTAGGACAGTTTCAGCTTGCTTGCGAACAATTCGAACAGATCTAGCGTCCTCAGAACAGCCCCATTTTGTTTACTTACAAACATCCCAGGACACTTGATGTGTTCTTAGAACAATTTCAACTTGCTTGCAAACAGTACGGACAGGCATACCATACTCAGGACAACCCCATTTCGGTTATTTTCGAACATTTCAGGACACCGCGTGTGTTCTTAAGACAGTTTCAACTTGCCTGCGAACAGTACGGACAGGCATACCATCCTCAGGACAACCCCATTTAATTTATTGACGAACATCCACCGTCCTCAGGACACCCACATTTTGTTTATTGACGAACATCCCAGGACACATGATGTGTTCTTAGAACAGCTTCAACTTGCCTGCGAACAAAACAGACAGGCACACCGTTCTCAGGACACAACCATAACGTGCCCTTAACAAAGTTTTTTCATTGAATTTCATAGGTTTTTATTAGTGCAACTTAACCATAACGTCCCTTTAACACATTTGTTTTTTATTGAATTTCATAGGTTTTTATTAGTGCAACATAACCATAACGTCTTTTTCAATGGATGAAGACCACTAGCATCCTAGGTTCTCAAAGTGGGAACCCGGGGTGGTAAAAAAAAAGATTTTTCTTCCCAAACCGGTACGCCTGCGGCATACTGGTGTAGGAAGGAAAATCTTTTACCAAGATGGACACCATGGAAAGGGAAGGCGGGGTGTATAAAGAGAACACAACAGGGCATCGGCGGGGGGTGGGAGTGACCAGGAGATAGACACGGGGCATGAGCGGGGGGTGGGGGGAACAGGAGAGAGACACTGGGCATGAGCAGGGGGTGGGGGGAACACGAGGAAGACATGGGGCATAAGCGGGGGGGGTGGGGAACAGGAGAGAAACACGGGGCATGAGCAGGGGGTGGGGGGCAACAGGAGAGAGACACAGGGCATGAGTGGGGGGTGGGGGCAACAGGAGAGAGACACGGGGCATGAGCGTGGGGTTGGGGGGAGCAGGAGGAAGACACAGGGCATGAGCAGGGGGTGGGAGGGACAGGAGGGAGACACGGGACATGAGCGGGGGTGGGGGGATGGGAGAAAGACATGGGGCATGAGCGGGGGGTGAGGGAACGGGAGAAAGAGACAGGGCATGAGCAGGGGTGGGGGAACGGGAGGAAGACACGGGGCATGAGTGGGGGGTGGGGGGTACAGGAGGGAGACATGGGGCATGAACGGCAGTGGGGGGAACACGAGGTAGACACCGGGCATGATCAGGGATTGGGGGATGGGAGAAAGACACAGGGCATGAGCAGGGGGTGGGGGGAACAGGGGAGACACGGGGCATGAGCGGGGGGTGGAGGAGTAAAGGAGGGAGACACAGGGGGCATGAGCGGGGGGTGGGAGGGACAGGAGGGAGACACGGGGCATGAGCGGGAGGGGTGGGGGGACAGGAGGGAGACATGTGGAATGAGCAAGGGGTGGGGGGACAGGAGGGAGACACGGGGTATGAACGAGGGGTGAGGGGACAGGAGGGAGATGCAGGGTGGAGGGACAGGAGGGAGATACGGGGCATGAGCCGGGGGTGGGGGGATGGGAGAAAGACACGGGGCATGAGCAGGGGTTGGGGGGAACAGGGGAGACATGGGGCATGAGCGGGGAGTGTGGGGGAACAGGGGAGACACGGGGCATGAGCGGGGGGTGGGAGGGACAGGAGGGAGACACGGGGCATGAGCGGGGGATGGGGGACAGAGGGAGACATGGGGCATGAGCGGGGGGTGGGGGGACAGGAGGGAGATACGGGGCATGTGTGGGGGATGGGTGGACAGGAGGGAGACACGAGGCATGAGCAGGTGGTCAGGGAGACAGAAAGGAGATGCGGGGGCTGGGGGGACAGGTGGGAGACACGGGGCATGAGCGGGGGGTGGGGGGAACAAGAGGTAGACACGGGCCATGAGCGGGGGTTGGGGGCATGGGAGAAAGACACGGGGCATGAGCAGGGGGTGGGTGGGACGTGAAGGAAGACATGGGCATGAGCGGGGGTACAGGAGGGAGACACGGGGCATTAGCTGGGATGGGGGGATGGGAGAAAGACACGGGGCATGAGCAGGGGGGGGAGGGACAGGAGGGAGACACGGGGCATGAGCGGGGGTGGGGGGCCGGGAGAAAGACACGGGGCATAAGCGGGGGGTGGGAGGGACAGGAGGGAGACACAGGGCATGAGCAGGGGTGGGGGGAGTGGCAGGAAGACACGGGGCATGAGCAGGGTGTGGGGGAGACACAAGCACAACACGGGGCATGAGCAGGGGGTTGGGGACATGGGCACAACACGGGGCATGAGTGGGGGATGGGGACACGGGCACAACACGGTGCATGAGCGGGGGGTGGGGGGACACGAGCACAGCAAGGGGCATGAGTGGGGGGTGGGGGGACATGGGCACAACAAGGGGCATGAGTGGGAGGTGTGGGACACAAACACAACACGGGGCAAGAGCAGGGGGTGGGGGAGGACAGGGGCACAACACGGGGCATGAGGGGGGGGTGTGGGAGGACATGAGCACAACAAGGGGCATGAGCAGGGGGACACGAGCACAACACGGGACAGGAGTGGGGAGTGGGGGGGACACAGGCACATCAAGAGGCATGAGCGAGGGGTGGGGGGACACGAGCACAACACGCAGCATGAGCAGGGGGTAGGGGACACGGGCACAACACGGGGCATGAGCGGGGGATGGGGGGACACGGGCACAACACGGGGCATGAGAGGGGATGGGGAGGACACGGGCACAACACAGGGCATGAGCGGGGGGTGGGGGAGGACATGAGCACAACAAGAGGCATGAGCGGGGGTGGGGGGACATGAGCACAACACAGGGCATAAGCAGGGGTGGGAGGAAAACGTGCACAGCAAGGGGCATGAGCGGGGGTTGGGGGGACACAGGCACAACAAGGGGCATGAGCAGGGGGTGGGGGGACACGAGCACAACAAGGGGAATGAGCAGGGAGTGGGGGACACAAGCAGAACACGGGGCATGAGGGGGGTGAAGGGGACATGAGCACAACACGGGGCTTGAGCGGGGGGTGGGAGGGACACGGGCACAACACGGGGCATGAGCAGGGGGTGGGGGGGACACGAGCACAGCAAGGGGCATGAGCAGGGGGTAGGGGGACACGGGCACAACAAGGGGCATGAGTGGGAGGTTGGGGACACAAGCAGAACACGGGGCAAGAGCAGGGGGTGAGGGAGGACAGGGGCACAACACGGGGCATGAGCGGGGGGTGTGGGAGGGCATGAGCACAACAAGGGGCATGAGCGGAGGGGACACGAGCACAACACGGGGCATGAGCGGGGAGTGGGGGGACACAGGCACAACAAGAGGCATGAGCGAGGGGTGGGGGGGACACGAGCACAACACAGGGCATGAGCAGGGGGTGGGGGACACAGGCACAACACGGGGCATGAGAGGGGATGGGGAGGACACGGGCAAAACACGGGGCATGAGCGGGGGGTGGGGGAGGATATGAGCACAACAAGAGGCATGAGCGGGGGGTGGGGGGACATGAGCACAACACAGGGCATGAGCGGGGGGTGGGGGGACATGGGCACAACAAGGGGCATGAGTGGGGGGGACACGAGCACAACACGGGGCATGAGCGGGGGTTGGGGGGACACAGGCACAACAAGGGGCATGAGCGGGGGGTGGGGGGACACAAGCAAAACATGGGGCAAGAGCAGGGGGTGGGGGAGGACACAGGCACAACACGGGGTATGAGCAGGGGGTGGGGGGGACATGAGCACAACAAGGGGAATGAGCGGGGAGTGGGGGGGAAACAAGCAGAACACGGGGTATGAGGGGGGTGGGGGGGCATGAGCACAACACGGGGCATGAGCGGGGGGTGGGAGGGACACGGGCACAACACGGGGCATGAGCGGGGGTGGGGTAGGACACGAGCACAAGACAGGGCATGATCGGGGTGGGGGGTTACGAGCACAACAAGGGGCATGAGCGGGGGGTGGGGGCGCACGAGCACAACAAGGGTCATGAACGGGGGGTGGGGGGGACATGAGCACAACACGGGGCATGAGCGGGGGGCGGGGGGGACACGAGCATAAAACGGGGCATGAGCGGGGGTGGGGGGACACCAGCAGAAACAGGGCATGAGCCATGAGCGGGGGTGGGGGAGGACACAAGCACAACACGGGGCATGAGTGGGGGGTGGGGGGGACACGAGCATAAAACAGGGCATGAGCGGGGGGTGGGGGAGGACACGGGAACAACAAGGGGCATGAGCGGGGAGTGGGTGAGGACACGAGCACAACAAGGGGCATGAGCGGGGGGTGGGGGAGGACACGAGCACAACAAGGGGCATGAGCGGGGGTACACAAGCACAACATGGGGCAAGAGCGGGGGTGGGGGGACATGGGCACAACAAGGGCATGAGCGGGGGGTTGGATGGCCACCCACGGGCTGTGCCTGAATGATGACAAAACGGAACTCATCATACTGGGGAACACACAAAACATCAAAAGATTAAAAGAAGAATACTCCTCCTTCGTCATAGACGGTAACACTATCAAGGTGGCAAAAGAGGTAAAAACACTAGGGTTTTACCTTGATTCCCACCTCTCCCTAACCAAACAGGTGAGCGCAATGGCATCCAGTACCGCATATACCTGCAAGCTGATCAGAGCCGCAAAACCATACCTATCTACTGCCAACTGCCTAACCCTTGCCCGAGCATTAGTGCTGTCAAAATTGGACTATTGCAACGCACTATATATAGGGGCCAACAAACACACGTTGCAAAAGATTCAAACACTACAGAACAATGCTCTTAGAGCTGCCTTAGGAATTCCAAGAAGGGAGCATATTTCTGAAGCTAGAAGACAATCCAATTGGCTCTCCACAGCGGACAAAATCAAACTTAAGACAGCTTCTCTAACCTTCAAAAGTATTAACCATCTAGCACCCAAATACCTAGCTGCTAGATTCAACAGAAAAATATCCACTAGACCCACCAGAGAAGCATACTCCAACCAGTTAGTGATACCCCCATTTAAACTAAGTACGGCCGGAGGAAACAGCTTCCCGGTCAAAGCTGCCCAGCTTTGGAACTCCCTCCCGCCCGGCCTGAGATCGCCCCAATCCTACGCTCTCTTCAGATCCAACTGTATCAATTGGATCAAAGAAAATGACCGATAGTCCTGCCCTAAACCAACATAACCACTGTTCTACAGACGTACTATGTACATAATTATATACTCTCTATCTTCCTACTGCATATTTCCTGTATATATTATGTTATATGTATATATTATGGCCTGCATTATGTAATTTCTACCATGTATAACCACTACTTGTAATCATGTGTAACCTGTAAAGCTTAAAGTATCCTTGAACAACGCGCCCGGTTACCCTCGGGTCTGGCGCGCGCTATAAATACTAAACAAACAAACAAACAAACAAACAAGCACAACACGGGGCATGAGCGGGGCGTGGGAGGACACAGGCACAATGCGGGGCATGAGCAGGGGGTGGGGGAGGACACGGACACAACACAGGCATGAGCGGGGGGTGGGTGAAGACACGAGCACGACAAGGGGCATGAGCGGGGGGTGGGGGAGGACACGAGCACAACAAGGGGCATGAGCGGGGGGTACACAAGCACAAAAAGGGGCATGGGCACGGGGGGTGGGTGGACATGAGCACAACACGGGGCATGAGCGGGGTGTGGGGGAGGACACAGGCACAACACGGGGCATGAGCGGGGAGTGGGGGAGGGCATGAGCGGGGAGTGGGGGTGGCCATCTTGGAAAAGGATTATTTTCCTTCCTACACCGAGACGTCACAGGCATCCCGCTGTTGGAAGAAAAATCCTCTTTTCTAGTACCCTGGGTTCCTGCTTTGGGAACATGTGCTGATAATGGCCTTCATCCCCCATCTCAGGGGCTGGAATGGGGGATCATGGTCCAGAGACCTCGTTATCCACCCTTGCTTCGCTTGGGCTGATAACTTGGGCTGCTGGGCCAGTATCCACTGTTCCAGACCCTGGAACGGAGGATGAACGCCACAACATTCCCATTAGCATAACACAAAATGCAAATGGAAAGGTTGGAAAATCTTATTGAGTCTAAGTACTTTACTGAGAAATATAAAGTAGATCGAGTTTAGTTCTATTTTTTAACTGTGAAAGGTGGTTCCTAAAGGAACATTTATTTTGTTTTTGGATGCATTTTTTTTTGGCAGGAGAGCTTAGAACGAAAGGTGGGAAGAGGCATCAAACACTAATATGGAGGGGCAGGTGGACAGGGGAAAATGTTGCGCATGTGTTATTTCTAAGGTAGGGGGCAGTGTTTCTCATGCTCCTTGATTACAGCAGTAGTGGTGTCTCTTGGGGAGCAGGGATGGCATTAGCTGATTCTATTTTAAGAAAATATCAGTTTTGCAAAAAGTATGTACTGTATGCTAGATTGTTAATGGATGAGTAGGAATAGCTATTGGAACTGTGCAAGGGACATTTTGAAGTTTAAAGTTCCCAGATGAGTAGAAAATGCCGTTCTGAACTGTCCTTGAAGCACAGATCTAATTGTGAAATGCGTATGGGTTCTTGGACACGTCATCATGCAGCGCGCCAGCATTTGATCATGTGGCACTCTCCGGAAGGTCTGCAATGAAGTCAGATGTTCGTAGACAGTATGGTTCAGTTGCACTATTAAAAATCTGTGAAATTCAATGAAAAAACTTTGTTAAGGGGACTTTATGGGTAAGTTGCACTAATAAAAACCTATGAACTTCAGGGGAAAAACGATGTTAAAGGGACATTATGGTTCCAAGTAAAACCGAAAACCCCCTGAAATTCACCAGTTATGGTAAACTAAGCAACCATAACTTGCGCCACCACCATGCACTGCTAAGACTAACATGCCAGGACTTCAAAGATGATGTCACAAATGTCATTGATGACATCACTGATGGCATCACATGTCTGGCTCACTCGTTTTTCCTTTACTGATATATCTAGGCCAGTAACAGTCGGGAACAAAAATGTCACTATACTATAGTACAAAGTACTATATTTGTAGATTTATACTTCAAATATTTTCTTACAGTAATTCACTTAGGGTCCACTCAAAGCATATGAAACATATACAAAGGGGAAAACGCAGACTTGGAAGACAGCAATGCTTTCTATGTATGAAGATGATTAGTAAGGTTGTCAACACTGTCTTAAAGTTCTGTTGTTTTTTCATTACTGTACTTTCCCTGGATATGCTCATATTTGTACACATTGCACTTACACTACTTTCTTTAGGGTCTAGTCACAATATTCTAGATATACATAGGGAAGTAGTAGCTTTGAAGCAGAACAATCATTTCTGTGCATGAAGATAATCAGTTAGGTTATGCTTGGGGAGCGTGGAAGAGTAAAAGATGGGTCAAATGCTGTATTTGTTTAGGTAGCAGGCACCCCTGATGTGTTTGTCATGTCCGTGGTCACAGCGGCTGTCCGCGGACATAAAAAATGCAGTAGCCCATGTAGCAAAGTTAAAATGTTTGATTATATGGGTGTGTTATGCTACGGTGGTTGTGGCCAGGGCATAGAGTCTTGGGTGCATGGCCACAACCACCGCAGCATAACACACCCATAGAATCAAACAAACCATCAAATATCCACAAATCTACAGTTTGTGTACTCTTTGATTGTATAGTTTGTATGGAAAGTTTTGGCTATGTCTTGTAATTCAGATTGTAGAGTTTGGTAACAAGCACTGCAGTATAACATGTCCATGGAAGTAAACATTTTGGAATGTGGTGTATGGTTAGATGTTTGCTCCAATGGTTGTGTTATGGAGCAGTATTGTGAGTTGTATAATAATATACTTACTGTTTGATTTTTTGTGATTGGATATATTTTTTTCATGAATTGGGTAACTGGAGCAGATATTATTTTTCAATTTCTGTGATAAAAGAAAAGATCATGTTAGTGTAGGTAGTTTATAAAGAGTTATTGCATTACATAATAGACATTTCTGCATTATTTTGACCCTCATATTTAGTAGTTTACAAACCAGTGTACTGTGCAAATGTGCTCAGTTTCGGTGTTTATTTCTTAAATCATTGGCTCTGTGGGAAAAAAATCCATGTTGGATTAAAAAAAAATAGTTATGGTATAATACATTTCTTTCTTTGTTTTCAGTGTTTATTTGTTGTTTCTGGCTAATGTTCTATCTGTTGGCTTGTTGCAGATTGTTAGATACCTGTTGGAGTATTCTAACTGGTTATAGTTTTTATTTATATTTTCAAGTTGCTCATCTATCTGTTGGGTTGTTGCAGATTTTTGAGGCAGTTAGATACTTGTTGGCATATTCTAACTGTTTATTTCTTCTCATATTTCAGTGGTATTGATTTATCTGTTTGGTTGTTGCAGAATCTTGGGGCAGTTAGATATCAGTTGGTGTATTCTAACTGGTTATAGTTTTTTATTTATATTTTCAAGTCACTCATCTATCTGTTGGGTTGTTGCAGATTTTTGGAGTAGTTAGATATCTGTTTGCGTATTCTAACTGTTTATTTCTTCTTATATTTTAGTTGTATTGATTTATCTGTTTGGTTGTTTGCAAAATCTTGGGGCAGTTAGATACCTGTTGGCGTATTCTAACTGTTTATAGTTTTCAAACTGAAGTTAAATTAATGTTTATGCACAGATTAGTTATAAAATGTGGGTTTTAAGAATATTAAATAAGCGTTTATAAGATTTGCTAGTAATCTCTGCTTTAGAGTAATGGTACTATCATTACATTTGAACCTTCCACAATTCTTTTTTACATATGCAGTGTAGTGACCTGCATTGGTTGTGGCTCCTGTGTGGTAGATTATACCTATTGTTGTGAAGGTTTTCTTACCAAGCGATTCTTGACCATGTGCGAATCCAATCAGCTTGTAGTTGTTTTTGGTACCATCTGCATTGTAACCTAGTAGCATTAGTATTACGTATTTACTATGGGCCTCATTCCGAGTATGGTGGTAGTCATGGCGCTATTTGCGCCATGACTGCCTCTCATACCAGTACCGACTCCGGTTTGCTACAATGGGAACTTACTGGTCCATTCCGACTTTGGAGGGACCGGTAAGTCCCCATTTACCAAACCATTCCCCATTCCCATTTGAGCCCCCATAGGGCTCAATGGGAATGGGGAGGGCGCAAATAACGGGCCGGCGTATGCCAAGCACCGTTATTTGCGTCCAGGTCCCTTAACAGGTCCCGTCCCGAACACCTGGTCAGACCAGGCATTAAGCAAGGGACCCGCTAAGGGACCTCGTAGTAGGGCGGTAAGGGATTACCGGCATCGGTCTCCTTACCGGTGCCTGGTATCCCTTACCGCCCTACTCGTAATGAGGCCCTATGTGTTTGTATTTGTAAGGTGGAGCGATTATCTGAATTGCAGGAAGTACATAATCTGCCATGGTTTGCAATTTGTACAAGTTACTGAAATGGAAAAGATTCATAGTTAGGTATGGATACATACACAAAGCGTTCATTAGGGATTTGTTCCTTTGCCACATGGTTGCAGAGAGTGCATGTATGTTTTCACATGTATGAAATCTGGAAGATTTCATTTATAGGTATGTTTTTGTTTTCCACTACTTGTAGTAAGTACATTAGAAATTCTTGTGGATCTTCATGAGAGTTTATAGTGAATTTCACCAGTCCAGCACAGTAGTCCAATTCTTGTCTGATTCCATGAACAATGTATGTGTTGTCAGGATTGTTGGTTGCATTTCTATGAAGGACTAACATTTGCAAACGCAATTTGTCTGTATTGTGTAAGGAAATGTTGGCAACAAGTGGTGGCAATTGGAATAACATATTTATTGCTTCCTTTGCGTAGCAATTTACAGCAGTTATATTTGAAAATTTGAATGGACCAGATAGTTCTGTGTCCAAGTCATTTTTGGGAGTGTGTGTTGCTTCTTTGATGTACCTGAGTTACTTTGAGTAGTAGATTCTTCTTTGGTTGTGGTAATTGATGAAGTATTAGCTTCTTTTACTCTCTTTGGAGGATTTGCAGTGATATCCTGTTGCATTTCTGTTTGAAGTAGTTTTCTTTTACAACTTTTTGCTTTTTGTGGAACAGGATAGTTTTTTAGATGGGGGTGTACAGTGAACATAGTCTATTGTATTCTAAAATGTAAGGAATATCAGCGTTTCTTTTACTTGCATCAAAGTTGATTAGAAATTGACCGTCAAGTGTACGTAAGAGTGATAGTGGTACGTAGCTCATACCTTCTTTAAAGACTGTGTTCGCAATATCTATCAATGCTTTATCTAGGGTAAGAACTTGTGATTTGTGAATGGTAACTGCGTATGCTAGAGTTAGAGAAAATTGCTCTCTGCGTACATACATGTCTTTGAAAAGAAGGAATGGAGCTGTTCAGCGTCCTATTCTTTTTACTTCTGATAGTTTGTCAAAGAGAATATTGACAAACAGATTGTTGTTGTCACTTGGGTATGTTTGAAAGCCAACAACTGTACCAAGTGCTCCATTAACTAGGCCTTTCTCCATGTCAAGGTTACGTTTAAGCATTACTCTACAGTTTAAGTTAATTTTAATATTTTCTCCAAACCAGCTGTGTTGGAGATAGAGTTTTTGAAGGTATTTAATCTTGTTGTGGCTTGTTGACACATGCCTATGTTGTAGGCAGCTAAAGCTGTGGGGCAGTTACAACAGCTGACAGTTCATTGTTTGTCAATTGTTGAAGGAACTTGCTAATGATTTTGATTAAGAATGTTTTGCCAGAATCAGCTTGACCATTGACGTAAAGTAGTATAGGTTTGTAACTTTGGCAGGTACATTCTTTATTTTCATGTTGTACATCATGTGCAATTTCTTTTGTTACTTCTTGAAAAATGCTATGCTGCTCATTGTTCAGTTTTGATTGCAGTACAGTTAAGTCTTCTGTATCTTCTTCATAGTGACACATGGTGTTTTCTACTTCTGTCACAGCTAATTCTGCCTCATTTGCTATTAGTGGATGTCCCAGTGGTTCTTGGCTTCCTGTTACAGAAGGTTGAATACTGTGGGGTTAGTCCTTATCTAGTTGGGTCTGGAGTTCTTCTCCGTGTTGCTGTTCATTGTGCAACATTGTTTTTTACTGTGAAAAGTCTACATTGGTTATAGTGCTTTCATTTGCTTTGAGAGCGTCTTCATAGGAGTCATATATATCTAATAACTCTTCTTCTTTTCTCCATGGTTTAAAAAGTTGTAGCAGGGACATGTAATATAGTTCTTTATGTTGAGGAGTTTAAATGACAATTTGATATGATTAATTAAGCTTCGTTTGGTAAGTTTCACTAAGCTGCCTTCACAATTTGTCACTCTGTATCTACCTTTTTTTTCATCTGGTTTTATATTATTTTTGTATGTGAAGTTTTGGGCTATGTAGTATAGATACATGGTTTCCAAAGTGGTACTCCTGTTTGGGTTGTATGTGTCTAGTAAATTGTTTTTTAAAATGTCTTAGCTGTGGGATCATTTTTGGCTATTGTTTCTATGTCGTCGTATGATTTGAGAACTCTTTTTCTAGATTTAGCAGGACCAAGACTTAGTCATACCGTATTTCAGATTTTACATATAAAGCAGTACCGGTTAAAAGGTCTGCAGCTTCATAGGAACTACATTCTCTATGAGAGAACATTTTTATGCCTAAACTGTACAATTTCTGTGACAGTGTTTTGTCTGATGATAGGTCATCCCAGAGGTCTTGAAGCTCTGATTGTTCTGCTTTGGTTAAGTAGGCTGTAACATATCGTGCAACTGCAGTGGAATCGTTTGAAGTGTACTGCACATCTATGTTTGCGTTCCATAAGAGGGCAATTATTGAATTGTAATCATTGATATATTTTGCTTATTCTGTTCTTGTTATGTAATATGTGTTCTTAGGTAATTTACCTTTAACACTATGTCTAACTTAAGACATGAAGTTTTTACTTGACCTGTTGCTGTAACTGGTCTAGGGAAACCAAAGCAGCATTTGCTGTAGTATTTCCCTTTGTTTTTGTATTTGCGACGACAATATTTCCCACATTTGTGTCTTTGAAATTGTAAAATTTGTGCATGAAGATCACTATTTGTTGCTTCTGAAGGAATTTCACAAGTGACATATTTTTCGATAAACTGTAAAACAGTGGCAACACTGTCTTGACCAAATTGAGGAGCATCTTTAATCCATAAAAGCATGTGGATATGTGGTTCTCCTCTGGCTTGGTATTCTTTTCTCCAAAAGTAGTGTTGCACTTCTCTGAGGGGGGAACAGTTTTATTACAAATAAAGTGTAGCATAGCAATGAAGCGATGATGGAAATATATTGAAACATTAACAGGATCTAGAGAGCAAAGTTATCCCGGTGTTAGTACATCTATGTTTCTTTTGTTTTTGTTTGATATGCATAGGAAATCATGTAAATCATGTAAATCTTCCCATGCACATTGGGTGGGCCAAGGTTATCATACAAGGTACATCTCCGTGACATCGGAACCAGTACTCTTTAGTGCCATGCATGTTTGCTAACAGATTTGTAATGCATGATTGTAAAACCTCATCTATTTTCTTGCACTTTTTGTAGTAATTGTGTAGCTGACATATTTTGAAAATGGGTACCTGATTTCAATGTGTGTGCAACTCCGTACCATTGAGTTGCGAGTTCACTTTCAAAGATTAGGTGGAACATGGATTCCGCATTTGTCTAAATCTGGGATCTTCAGAATACATTCATAACGAGCAGTATTCTAATGCTGTTATCTGAGTGGATCTTTCATCGTACCTTCCTCCTTTCCCAGTAGGAAAGAGTAGAGGAAAAGCATGTGCTTCTATACTTTTTTCCCATATGCTGATTGGTGATCTTTTGGTTTGTCGCATTTGGTATGTTTCTAGTGCATCATCTATGGTGTCTTTAGAGTGTAATGGATGAATTGTATAATGGTGTAAAATATTGGATACTGTAGCAGGATCTAGAATTTCAAATTGACTGGTTTCTAGTGACTCTTGAATTATTTCAGTGATTTCCCTCAGGTTATCTTCAATATTAATTTCTTTGTAGTATTCATTATTGTCTTTTAGATATTGCAAGGCTTGTCTAACTTTCTGTAAGTCTACGAGTTGTTGCCAAATGTGTTTGTCTTTTAGGTAGACCATTTACTAAGACAATTAAAGATTGTTCTATTGGATGTTGCACTCCTAGAGTGTGTACATTTTCTTTCAGATCTAATGGTAAATAAAATACTTTGCCACAAATGCCTTTCACTAATTCTGAGGGAGGTAATTTTGCTGTTTTTGGTTGATGGCGTATTATTGCTTGAAATGAAGCACTGTTTGAAGTATGATGCTCTCATATAAATTGTGTTGTTGCAAGGGTTTTGGTAGTGGGAATAATTCCAAGTTATTTGTGATAGCACGTGAAGGAGTTTGGTTCTTGTCAAGTTTTGCAGTGCAGTAACTGCAAAGTATTATGGGGTCATTTATTTCGTATTTGTTTTCTGCCCTAAGGTAGAGAGCTAATTCAAACCATTTGTAATCTTCATTGTCTTCTATTTTGTATGTTATATCTACAGTTTTTGTGCTACTTTTATAAAAAGTTCTGCGGCAACACACACACACATGGTTTGGTACTTCAGCGGATGTACTTATACATTTTAGTATTTCTTTTTTGTATGTGTGTAGTAGAAGGTTGCCATTTGTAGAATTGTTCCTAGTCTGTTGTAAAGCTTTTGCATTTTGTCAGTGGCTTTCACGTCCAAAATATTTCTTGGGGATATGTTCTATTTCTTCGAGTAGGTCTTTGGCTGTACCATGTAGAAGATTGTTATTTAAATTGCCTGATGCTAGAGCTGGACTTTTAGCATACTACAGTTTATGGACTAGATTTCTTATAGTTGAATGATATGTTGATATCATGTGGATATGATGGCTTGCTTTTGCATTGAGGTCCTAAAATGCAGGCTAATTAATGTTTTTGTAGTCCTGTGTGTTTGCGCACTGGACAGGTATCCATATTTTGTAGAAGTTTCATTTTGAATTTGTCTTTGCCTTTTACATATTGATTGAGGAACTGGCGTAAAGATTTGAAATATTTTTTGTCAATGTTACACATTGACGTGTACGGCCATTTGTACACTGGATAGTGAGTTTTCTCTGGATATTTTTGTAAGCAGTGTTTCTTGTTTCATTATGGTATTATTAAGTTTGTCATACCCTCGTTCCCTACTATGTATGGCAATTGTGTTTGTTTGCTTTTGTTTGTATGCTTCTTCATTGAAGTATGGTTCTGTGCTCGTGGTGTGACTCCATTCACCTCCACAGGTATTTAAGAAGTTTGTGGACATTCCGTTTATTGAGAAGTCGGTTTTGTAATTTAGTAGTTAGTTTTGTTAGTGGTTTCATTCTGTTTAACACTAAAATAAATAACTTCCTTTTGAGAAGGATTGCACTCTTTATGAGAGCTTCTAAGATACATTTTCTACGGTAGGTTTTAAGGGTTGTGCATGATTTCTTTCTTGTTTGTATCAGATTCTGAATGACTCTGTGGTGGAACATTTTTTGCAAAATACTTTTTTTGGTTTGGTTACTTGCTACTACATCAAGATTTGTAGGAGCAGTGTTAGCAGTAGTGATAGCTGAATTCTTGTTAATCATTTTCTGTTTGGTTTTACATTTTGAAAGAGGAGGCAAAGTTTTTGTACTGGAAGCTTATTTTGTTTTGCTTAATGACTCTATTAGATCTTTTGTTTGAATTTTGTGTACAAATTCCGCTAGAGATGGATGCTTATTTTGGACACTTTTATTTTCATTTGCTCTACTTCTGTGTTGCTTTCTACAGGCTTGCTTTTTTGTAGGCATTCTTTGGGGTCTGTTGAAAAAAAAAAAGGTATGGGTTGGGCTTTTCTGCAATGTATGTGTGCTGTGTGCATGCGTGTCTGAGTATGATGGTAAGGATGTATATGGTGGTGTGTGATTATGCATTGGGCAACTACAACTAGTTGGGAAGGCTATTCTTGAATTTGTGTGTTACTATACTGGGGTTCAGATCACAGTAGAAAGTAAGCTAGTGGTGAGGAGAAGCACTAATACTAAATCTACATTTATAGAATTAAAACAGTTCTTTGTTTTGCAATACTAACATTCTAGAGGCTGATTTATGGAATTTGAGCACCGAAAAACAGGGATGCGTGTTTCATTCTGCCTGCAAATCCCTGTTTAACAAATGGGGATTTGTGGGCAGAATGGTGCACAAATCCCCATTTTTCAGCGCACAAATTCCGTGAATCAATCCCATAGTGTCTTTGAGTAGCAGTAACAATATTATGTTAGTATTGTACTTACTTTTTTTGATTGGAATGAGCAGGTTTCTTCTGAGTTGTTGTTTGTACTTCAGATGCTGCTGCTTTTCAGGAGTGTGGTGTTCACTGCAATTGTAAAAGAAAGAAGTTAGGCATTTTGTGTGTTTATTGCACTGATATTAATTTAGGCATTGATTTTCATGTTTGTGTGGTAGTATTCTTGTTTGATAACTGAACATAGTGTGTGCATGCAGTTTCATTTGACTATGTGCAACCTTTATATTTTACTTACAATATGTTAGTTCAACATGCTTTGCAAGTGAGTAGAATACTAAGTGTATGAAACTCACTTGGTATTTTAAGGCTGTTTTATTGGATGTTAAGAGATAGAAGAAATAATGATATACTTATTTTGCAATGTTTATAAGGTAGATGGCAGAAACAGTATAGAAAAGCATAAAATGTATGCATTTATGAAGGTGTGGGTAATAAAGCAGAAGGATGTGATGTACAGGCAGTGCTGTTATTTTAGCTTAGCTTGGAGCTATTCAATGATAGTGTCTATCTGTGTGAGTGTATAAAGATGCATGAACTTATCCTGGCTGTGTGTAATTTTATAATACACTACTAAGTGTTTTTCTACAATCATACTGTTATTTCTCCCATCTTTTAATATTATAATTTTTTAGATAGTGTGTGTGTAAAAAAATAATTTAGATAGCAGACAGGTTTGTAAGTGATAGTTGATTATAGCAGATGGGAAAATAATTGTAAGTTCATTTTATAGGTTATACAGGTTAAGTGGCTGTTACTCTGTTTATATGCATTTATAAGAGTGTACATGTATTCTCCATAAAATATGCATACCTGTAGTTTGTATTCATGCAAGTGGATATGCATGCAGCTGCAAGTAGAAATCTTGGAAACTTGTACAGTAGTTTTTGTAGTAGGTGCTTTTCGTGATACGAGACTTGTACTCAGAGTGATCAACAGTACATTTGAGGTGCTGAACTCTGATGATGGAGTTAGATGTAGAGATCTTGGATGTGATTGGTGGATGGTTGTGTGACTGCTTAGCTGTATCCAATGAGGGAATGGCACAGAGAGTGAAGTGGAAAGGGTAGAAGGGCTGTCTTGAGTTACGCGGTCCGTGACCACCGCGGCTGTCCACAGACAGGGCGTGCCACATCCAGATTTTTCCAGCAAATCCAGCATGGAAAGTGGACTGTAGGGATTAGCCAATCAGGTGTTGAGGTTGTGGATTTGTGTTGAAAGAGGCTGTGTGTGGTGAAGATGGCAGAGGTGGAGAAAGTCAGGGTGTTGGTGCTTGGGGATATGTTTGTGCATGGTTTACAGCAGTATGCTCAATGCAGGCATGTGGCAAACAGTTTTGATGTTAAGGGAGTGGCGGTGGTGTGCAACACTGTGCCTGAATGCAATGTACAGAGAATTGTACACGTTTGTGAAGATATGGGCAGGATGAACAGTCCCCATGTGGTAGTTTTGCACTGTGATGCTTTCCATTTGGGCTATGTCAGTGCCCCTACTTTGTTGGCAGATTTGGAACACTTGGTTCAAGCAGTAATGAATGTCCTTCCAAATGCCAAATGTATTTTTTCTGGATTAGTAGCTAGGGCAATATGGGACAATATTTCTGTTTTTTGTCCTCAGCAAAAATTTGCTAGGTGTGCAATCAACCGAGGCATGTGTGGTTTCATGCTTAGAGCTGGTATGTTCTTCTGTAATAATGAGAATATTGATTCCAGTAATGCTGTTTATTTATAAAAAAAATGCATTTCTTTATCTTTTTTGGGAAATGCCATGCTGTTTTGGAATGTAAGGGTTGTTTCGGAGAAGATTTTAGTAGTAAAGTAAGAAAACAAAAATACAAAATAACAGGTGTTTTCAGAGCCAACCTCGAAGCGGAAATGGGGTACACTATTTAAATTTACATTCAGCATGCTCAGATTTTCGATATGTCCGCGGACATGGCGGTAGTTCCTGGACATCACGTATTACATGCAGGGATTTTGGGGAGGAGAGGCTTGCAAATGAGAATGAGCAGAGCAAGGGATTGGTCAGTAAAGTTTACTGGGTGTGTTGTGTAAGGAGAGAGTTAGTCAGAAAGTCAGAAATTCTTTTTCCTGAGAGAAGAACAGATAGCTATGGCTGGGTGTTTCAGAAAAGAGATTATCTGAATTTTGGGAGACTCATGGATACATTGGTTAGAGGTGCATGCAGAACACTGTGGAGTAGCAGCACATCTTGCATTCCCTCATGTGGAAGTGCACTGGCATGGAGTGCGTGGAATGAAGTGGCTGGACTTGGTACCTCTCTGTGCTACTTTGGAGACACAGCATCATCCAGACATAATTATAATTCATTGTGGAGGGAAGAGTTTAGGACACGTATCTGGAATTTCTTTGCAATTTGCAATGAAAGAAGGACTTGGATTGCGCAGAGACAAACGTGGCTGCGCTCTTCTTCATTTGGTCCACAAATGGAGAAAGCGAGGCACAATGTCAATAAGGCTGTTTGTGCCTTTTTAAGAGATGTTGGCATGTCCTCTTTTCACAATGAAAATATTTTGTTTCATAGCACATATATTTTTCGCAGAGATGGAGTCCATCTTACTTATGCTGGCAATCAGATTTTTCTGAGAAACGTACAAAATGCATTGCAACATTTTTTGCAATTACAGCAATCCATTTTGTTGTGTTTACCATTTCAAGTTTTTCAAACACAAAAAAACACCACCAAAAGGCTCTTTTCAGAGCTACCACTTCCTCCTAGAGAAAAGTGCAATGGTTTTGATAGGACAGCACTCCCAAAAAATAAATGTCTGTAAACTGTCCGTGGACCTCTAAAAAATGCACAGGGCCCTGCACTATTTATTTGTCACTTCAATTTTTAAACAGTGAAAGGTGGCTCTGAAAAGAGCCATTTTTGGGGGTTTTTGTACACATGACACACAAGGAAAGGAGAGGAAAGGAGGTTAAGGAAGGGACACCAACCACGGGGATAAGAAAGGGCAGGTGGAGAGAGGGAGATGTAGGGTGGGCCTTATTCAGGTAGTGGGCAGACCTTCTCGTGCTCCTTGACCGCAGTCTCAAAAGCACTCCAAAGATTCTCCCCACTGAGTCGCAGTACATACACAATATTGTGACCCTTGAAAGGTAAGGGTCAACAGCATCATGAATGGCCTGTGAGGCAGCTGCAGGGATGCGCTGTCCCACAGGAGTTTCTCTTGTGGTGACAGGAGCGGAAACAGAGGATGTTGTAGAGGAACTCAACCTATTACGTTTATCACAAGGTACAACCTTGCGAATAGCCCCACCATGGAACGACTTTAGGTGTTGCTTCATTGATGTCGTACCAAAGCTGTACTAACCAGGCCTCCCACGACTCAGCACCATGTGGCACTGATTGCAGGTGACCTTATTCGCATAAGATTTTTGCACTCCATCAAGAGTGGTAAATAACCGCCACACCCAAGACTCACGGTGAGTGCTGGTAGTAGGGATTTCCACTACCTATCCTCTTCATCCTCTTCATCCTCATCCTCTACATCCTCATGCCTGTTCCCCTCTGCAGTCCCTTGGGGAGGTGGTGGAGGGGATGAGGTGGTTCTGAGGCAGAAGTAACACCAGCTGGAACAGCAGCAACCATGGATGCCATCAGGTTTGATGTAGCAATTGCAGCAAGAGCAGCAAAGGCAGCAAAAGCAGGTCAATCTTCAATAGTAGAAAGCCAGAATGAAAATGATCTCTGGGGTGTGGCCTTTTATAGGGGAGCAGGTTCGCGATCCGCGGACAGCCGCGCAGTCCACGGGTTGATCGAACACCCAAAAAAGGCTAATAAAATTCCAAAAAGTATGTAGAACACCAGGGACATTGTCTGGGACAAGTGCAATGGTGAATTTTTACTGTAAAATAATTTGGATTTTCCAAAAAAGTACTTTTAAAATGTTAGAGGACCCAGACAGTGTCCGCAAATCAGGACACACGCTCAGCATGGGTGCGGTCACATGATGATGTCGCAAACACGTCCGCGAATGGGACGGGTGTCCGCAGGACACCAAATGCGCAGGAATGGTTGTGCGCACGCGCGTTGGTTTTCTACGGACAGTGTTTTGGTCCTCAAACTATTCACATTACTTTCTTTAGGGTAAAGTCACATCATGTGATAGTTATTCATGGGGGAGTAGTAGTTTTGAAGCAGAACAATCAATTCTGTGCATAAAGATAATTAGGTAGGTTATGAACACTTTCTGGTTCTACTGCTGCATTTTTGCGTACTTCACTTTCCCTGTATACACTCATATTGGTATGTGTTGTTCTGTCTTTGTGTTTTGTACGTAATAATGAAATTATATAGGAAGTGGGTTTCATCAGCTACTTATTACATGCACAGTACAAAAAACTCTAATAAGAAAGCAGTTATCATTTCACTATTCAACATGGGAAGATTATGAATATTATGAATATTGCACCTCCATCATGTATGCTGCACAGAATGCTTATGTTTATACATGAGTAGATTATTATACGGTAAAGAACTTCATAATAGAATGCTATTTAAATCAATATATTGATTAATGCACTACATAGCTCATGACACTTCTTTTGTCAACATTATAATAAGAATCCCTTGTACATGTGTGTTTGCCTTACAGACAAGGGGTTGTGAATGAAAGTTTAGCAAAAAAGTATCAGGGGTTATCGGGACATGTGTAAAAAAGTGTATACTCCATCACGCAATGTAGTGTTGTAAATAAAATTCCATTACAGTGTTCTTTCTAGTAGAGGAACCTACTCATACAGAAATGTAGGTATAGGCTGCAGCATACACCACAATGGTGCTATGTTTCCAAACTTGAATAATAAAACAGTGGTTGCTTCAGTTTGAGACTTTTCTGGTCTGTGAAACATGTACTAAGTTGCTAATAATTCATCATATACTACATATTTCTAGTAATGCCCACAAAACATAAACTGAGTACAATTCATGCAAATATGAAGCTTATATGTGGAGAAAAAAGTAAGCAAACAGGAGGCAGTGTCATTAGCAACTGTGTATAATCTATATGATTGTATTCACAAACAAAAATGTTAGCTGTGTTGCAGGCCTACTTCTTCCCCTATATATGTACATTATAAAATGGGATTGAAATGTAAGCAAAGTATTGTAAGAACATGTGAGAATAGCAATATCTATAAATGTAACACCTTTTGAAAGTTAAGTTTCTGACTGTCATTTAATGAAACCACCTTACCTAGATATGGCAGTGGAGAGAAACGGAGGGACTACACATGTCATGTCATCAGTGATGTCATCAATGACATTTGTGATGTCAGCTTTGATGTCCTGGGTGTTAGTGTTAGCAGTGCACAGTGATGTGGGTCGTTATGGTTGCCTAGGCTACCATAACTGGCGAATTTCAGGGGTTTTTCGATTTTACTTGGAACCATAATGTGACGTTTATAAAGTTTTGTTAAGGGAATTTCACAGGTTTTTAGTAGCACAACTTAACCATAACGTCCCCTTAACAAGGTTTTTTTTTAGTGAATTTCACAGGTTTTTTGAAGGGGAACCTAATCATAAAATCGCATTAATAAAGTTTTTTTGCTCAATATACACTATCATCATGTGATCATGGGAGATATATTGTATAATCTGCTTACTTTATATACATGTAACATAGAACATACAGATCCCCCTTGCTCTTCATATTTGAAAGGCACGGACTGAGTGCCTGTCTAGAGATAGGCGCAGATGAGACGAACAGCACCCAAACAGTCAGGGAGTATCTGAAATTGTACTAATGTCTTACACAAAAAATGTGCAACTTAGAAAAAGGACACAAAAAGACATTATAAGTACTAGTATATAAATAGGGAAACCTAAACGTCTGAAACAAAAACATGCATTTAATGACCATGTGAAATGAAATGGACTATACCATTAAAAAAAATGGATGCCTCCAACGTAATTACCTCACAGAAACTCTGCAGCCACTACCGACAGTAGATGCACGCACTACAACAAACACAAATTACAAGAAAATAGTAAGTGACCTTCTTATATGTGTGTGTACTTTTTTTGCTATGAGGGACAGAAAAAATAATTTTGTTTTGTTATTTTGACACAGAAATGTGCAGTACATTTGAGTGGCTCGAGGAACATTTCCTGCATTTTTTAACAGACCTGGGGAAAAAGAAGAAAGGCCAACAAATGACACAGAGGAAGACAGGCTGAAAAGAATAGAACTTAAAATGGACACACTGAGTGACAACTTTAATAGTTTAAGGCAATTTGTGGAGGAGTTTGTGAGAGGAAAAATATGTTATCACTGTCCCACCTGTACCTGCCCCCCTTCTCCATTTGCTAGTCAACCATCCCCAAACCTTGAAGGAGAAAATAGACGTTTTGATGAAACATTCATTCCTTCTTCCCCTCACAAATCATCTCCTGACAATCAGCCCGTGTTGAACCCTAATTCCACTATATTTGTGTCAGTATCTGCTTCCGCCGGTATTTCGGTTGATTAAAGTGTGCATGAGTTTTTAGAAAGTTTGTGTATATTTACTGTAGTCGAACTGTGTGAGGAAATGTTTTTATTTAAAAAAGACTTAAAATGTTCCCGAACAGCGCGCCTGTCCGAGCTAGCCGTAAGAAATAGAATATGGATGTTCTAATGCCAATACAGTTACCCGTACCAATGCCACCCAAGATGAAAGTGATCTTAAAACGCACCATCTGTGGAAGTTATGCGTAAATTAACAGAATGGGACATCCTAAGGACTTTGTACCTCTCTGTACCACTCACAAACGAGATAAAACATGTTCTTAGAACACACCAGGAGGCGTGAATGTCTGTAAAAGAGCAAAGTGGTAGTGTCCTAAGGATACTATAACCGTCCGTATTGTCCGCAGCCAAAATGGAACCGTCCGTAGAACAGGCACGGTGGTCGGCATGTTCATAGTAAAAAAAAATGGAGGTGTCCTAAGGACCCTGGACCTTTCCGTACAGTCATCAGATCATTTACGCACATGCGCAGTAAACACATAAGTTCTGTTAACAGCGCGCCTGGCCCTAACTGTCCGTCTCACTTGTGTCGCACTTTTAATTAGTTTCAGGACCCGAACACTGTCCGTAGAACACTGGCGCACATGCGCACATTCATTACTCTGCATTTGCTGTCCAGCGGGTAGGCATTTCCCACATGGATGTGTTCAGTACGTCATCATGTGACCGCACCCATGCTGAGCATGTGGACTAATTTGCGCAGTTTGTCTGCTTCCGCTACATTGCAAAAGAAGTTATACATACATAAGAAAATATTTTACAGTATAAAATCACCATTTCACATGTCGCATGCAGTAGATCTACCTCAGAAGGTGTCATTTGAAATTTTTGCAGCGCTTTTGAGTGATCAATATGGTCACGAGTCGCACCCCTCCACCCCTACAAATGGCCACACCCCCGAGCTCATCTTCATTGTGCTTCTGGCTAAAGCTGTTAGAGGTGTGCTGCCTTTAGTGCTGTAGCGACCATTAGGTAACTAATCCTTATGGCATCCATGGCTACTGTTGCTTCATTAGCCTCAGAGCCACCCCCAAACCCTCCACCACCACCACCTCCCCAAGGGCGTGCAGAGGGATATAGGGGTGAGGATGTAGAGATGGAGGAAGAAGAGGAAGAAGAGAAAGAAGAGAATGAGGTGGAGGAACTCCGCAATACTAACACTCGGAGAGAGTCATGGGTGTGGCAGTTGTTTTCCGTTTTAGGGAACGTACCGAAAGCACGTGCAAAATTTGTCAGGTCTAACGGGTGCCAGTTGGTGCTCAGTCGCGGGAGACCTGGTGCGTACAGCTTTGGTACGACAACCACGAAGTGACACCTAACGTTGTTCCACAGTGCGGACATTCGCAAGGTGGTGCCAAGCAAAGAACGTAGTAGATTGAGTTCCTCAACAGCATCCTCCGTGTCTGATCCTCTCACCACAAGAGACACTCCTGTGGGGAGCGCATCCCTCCAGCTGCCTCATAAGCCATTCCCAATGCTGTTGACCCTTACCTTTCGAGGGTCACAATATTGTGTGTGTATTGTGATGCAGTACTCTGCAGGGGGAGAGTCTGCGAAGTGCTTTTGAGGCTACGGTCACAGAGCACCAGAAGAACTGCTCCCTACCTAAGTAAAGGCCACCCTATATCTTTCTCTCTGCACCTGCCCCTGCTTATCCCTGTGGTTGGTGTCCCTTCCTTACCCTCCTTTGCCTTCCTCTCCTAGTGTCTCGTGTCGTCAAAAGTAGTAAACTGGAAAATTACAAAAATTAATAAAAAGGCTCTTTTCAGAGCCGCCTTTCGCAGTTAAAGAATAGAACCATCAAGTGACGGTTGTAGGCCCCTGCATATTTTTTGAAAAGTCCGCGGACAGTCGTAGGACACACAGAGTAAGCTTAACAAAACCAATGGACTTTTTGCTGGGAGTAAGTGGTGGCTCTGAAAAGAACCATTCGGTGGTGGTGTGTGTCCATCAGAAAATTTAGTTTAGAAAAAACGGATTGTCACATACGTGACTATGATGTCAAAAGTGGGCGTAAAGCATTTTGTACATTGCGAAGAAAGATATGATTGCCAGCATATGTGAGATGGACTCCATCTCTACGAAAAATTAAAGAACTACGAAACAAAATATTTTCATTGTGGAATGAGGACATGCCAACATCTCTTAGAAAGGCACAAACAGCCTTATTCACATTGCGCCTCGCTTTCTCCATTTGTGGACCAAATGCAGAGGAACGCAACCATATCTGTCTTTGTGAAATACGGGAAAAAACAATTTGGCAATTTGGAAACATGTCCATGACCTTCGCAAGTCCTTTGTTCATTGCAAATTGCAAAGAAATTCCAGACACGTGGCCTAAACGGTTTCCTCCGCAATGAATGATCAGAATATGTACGGATGACGCTCTGTCTGTAAAGTTGCACAGAGAGGTACCAAGTCCAGCCACCTCATTTCTCGCACGCCATGCCAGTGCACTTCTACATTAGGAAATTCAAGATCTGTACATAGACCACAACTTTCAGCATGCACCTTCAACCAATGTATCCAGGAGTCTCCCAAAATCCAGATAATCTGTTTTCGAGCACACAGAGACGTGGCTGTCTGGTCTCCTGTCAGTGAAAAGACGTTCTCACTAAATGTCTCTGAACAAAACACACCCACTGAACTTTACTGACCAATCCCTAGCTTCGCACATTCTCATTTGCATGCGTCACCACCCCAGAATCGGTGCCGCCTGAAAACTACCGCCATGTTCGCGGACACGTACAGGATCAAAGCGTGAGGACTGTACATTTAAATATTATTCCCCTTTTCCCCTTTAAGGTGGGCTCTGAAAAGAGCCGTTTTTTTTTATTTTTTGGGCAGATGCCTTACAGACATCTGTTATTTTGTATTTTTTCTATATTTTAGCTTCTAACTATACTCCTACAACCATTACACAACCTTCTCCAAAGCAAGCCTCACATTCCAAAAGAACATGGCATTTCCCAAAGAAGATAACGCAACACCATCTGCTTCAAAATAAGACACATTACTAGGCACAATGTTCTTGTGGCTGCAGAAGAACATACCAGCGCGTAACATAAAAGCATGCATGGCGCTTGACGGTACACCTCCCAATTCCTTGATCAGGACAGAAAACAGAACTGTTGTCCCATTTTCCTCTAGGGAGTAACCCAGAAAAAATGTATTTTGCAGTTGGAAATATTTTCATGACTGCTTGCACCAACTGTTCCAAATCATCCAACAAAGTATGTGCACTCACATAGCCCAAATGACAAGCACCATAGTGCAAAAGGACCACATGAGGAGTGCTCATCGCACAAATCTCGGTGCAAACTCGGAGAATTGCCGCAACATTGCGATCAGTCTGAGTGCTCCACACCACCTCTTCATCGAAATGGTGCACTACATTCCTACTTTCGGCATAGTGCTGTAAACCATGCACAAAAATATCTCCAACGACCAAAACCTTCACCCTCTGCACCTCTGCCATCTTCAGTATACGCACTGTCTTTCGACACAAAAGAGCAATGTGACCATCTGATTGCCTGATGGCTACAGTTCCCTTTCCATACTAGATTTGTTGTAGAAACCCGTATGTGACACGCCCTACCCGCCACAAGCTTTGTGTATGTGCAGCATGTAATTCTTAACAAGTCCGTCTACCCTTTCCACATCACTCGCGAATCCATTCCCTCATTGGACACACCTAAGCAGTCACACAACCATCCACCAATCAGATTCAACATCCCTACATGTAACTCCGTCATCACAATTTCGCGCTTCAAATGTATTATTGATCACTCTAACTACAAGTTGCATATCATTGCAAAGCACCTACTTCGAAAAGTACTGTACAAGTGTCGCAGATTTCTACGTACAGCTCCATCGATGCGCACATGCATGCGTATAAAGTACAGGTTTGCATATTTTAATCAGAGAACATGTACAACCCGTGTGATTTCATTTAAACAAATTAATGCTACTAAATCTGCATAGCCAATACATACTAACACTCCCCCTTTAAGTGCAAGATGTCCGATTGTTCATTAACAAAGCGCACTACTTTTTACTGTCTCCTGCATAACTTATACATACGTTACAACCTTCCCTATTTAGTACGAAATTCGATTTTCAATTAGGAAATGGCACCATTTTTTACTGAATGCTGCCTACATCAATGCTACTTCCAATGCGATCATATGAGAAAAATAAACGCTCCCGATTGCTGTGGTGACATGGCCCTCTGAGGCTCTCCCGATCTTTCGAAATCATACTTGTAATAAGAAAGTACCACATTTTTTCCCAGAAACTGTAATGAGCTATCGCTTACAAACGTCTGTGCTACAGATTACACAGTTTAAAAGAAACAAGGCATTTTCATAATCTAAAAATGTTACTAATTTCTGAAGCACTTGCAACTAACATACTGCAAGTAACATACAAAGGCAGCACATAGTGAAGTGAATTGCACACATGCACTGTGTGAAATATCAAAGGAGAATACTTTGACAACAGATGCAAAATTAACGTCTACAGTAACATCACTACTTTAAACACACAAAGTTACTAACTTCTTATTTTCACAATCGCAGTGAAGACTACTGTCCTGAAAATCAACAGCATCTACATTGCAAACAACATATCCGAAGAAAGCTGGTCATACTGCAAAAAAAGTAAGTACAGAAGAACCTTTATAATCTAAATAATCCTGAAACAGAGAGTGTGGGTTATGTATTTAATTTGCACACCAAAGCAAACAGTGATTTCTACCCACAGATCCCCATTTATTAAACAAAGATTAACAGGCAGAATGGCTCACAAATCCCTGTCTGTTTGGAAGCCAAATAACATACAGATGCCTTACAATGTTAGTAGTAGAAAACAAATAGCTGTTTCAATTTAATGCCATTACGTTTACTATTAATGCATCTCCTCACTACTAAGCCTCTTTGTACTCTCATCTGAAGCACATTGTAGTAGTATACAAACCGAAAAATATCCTCCCCAAATCATTGTAAGAGACCAAAGCACATTCACACACCACCACAAAGATCTTCCCCATCAAACTCATGCACGCATGCACACAGCACACATACATCATACAACAGACCAAACCATGCCTTCTTTTTTCAACAGACCCCAAAGAATGCCTATCAAAAAGCAAAAAAGCAAGTCCATAGAAAGGAACGCAGAAGTAGAGCCAATAAAAATAAAAGTGTCCAACCTAACCATCCATCTGTGGCTGAGTTTGTAGAGAATGTTGGAACAATACAGCTAACACAGTCATTTAGCAAAACAAAGGAAGCTTCAACTACCAAAACTTTACCTCCTCCAACAAAATGTGGCACGAAAGACAAAACTCTTCACAAAAGACCGGCTACCAGTACTCCTAATAATGCTACTATTAATCCTGATATAGTGAAAAGAATCTATAGTAAAAAAAAGTATTTTAGCCAACATGTTTCGCCATAGAGTCCTTCAGAATGTAATAAGAAGAGGACCAAAATCATCCTCAACCCTTAAAACGTACCGTAGAAAATTAATCTTACAAGCTCTCACGGACAGTGCAATCCTTCTGAAGAGGAAGTTGTTTATATTAGTATTAAATAGGATGAAACCACTAACAAAACTAAGTGCCAAACTACAAATGAAATTTATCAATGAATGGAATGTGAACAAAAATAACTTCTTACATATTTTTGGAGGTGAATTGAGTCACACAACAACCACAGAACCATATTTTAATGAAGAAGCATACAAACAAAATCAAACACACACAATTGCCATCCATAGCAGTGGACGAGGGTATGAAAAAATCAATCATAGCATCATGGAACAAGAAACACTGCTTAGAAAAGTATCCCCTGAAAACTCAGAATTACCTCTCGATTCACCTGAACCAGACCGTCCAGTGTACAAATGGCTGTGCACATCAATGTGTGCCATTCCTAACAAATTATTCAAATCTTTACGTCAGTTCCTCAATCAGTATGGGAAAGGTAAATACAAAATTAAAATTAAAATGCTTCAAAATATAGATATCTGTCCAGTGCGCAAATACACAGGACTACAAGGACATTAATTAGCCTGCATTTCTGGACCTATTTGCAAAAGCACCTTCCATGATATCAAAAGGATAGCAATACATCACACAAATGTAATAAATCTAGTGTATAAAATATACTATGCTAAAAGTCCAGCTTCAGAATTAGCCAATTTAAATAACACTCTTCTACATGGTACACCCAATTATCTACAAGACGAAATGCACTGTATTCAGAGAAAATATTTTGGAAGTGAAACCCACTTACAAAATGCAATAGTTGTACAACAGAGTACCAACAATTCTGCACATAGCAACCTTCTATTACACACATACAAAAAAGAAATACTAAAATCTAAAAGTGCATCAGCTGAAGTACCAAACCATGTGTGTGTGTTGCCGCAGAACGTTTTACAAAAGGAACACAAAAAATATAGACGTAGCATTCAAAATAGAAGACAATGAAGATTCCAAATGGCTTGAATTAGCTCTCCACCTTTTAGCCGAAACCAAATATCAAATAAGTGAACCACTAATATGTTGCAGTTACTGCACTACAAAACTAGACAACAACCAAACTCCTTCACGTGCTATCACAAATAATTTGGAATTGTTCCCGCTACCAAAAACCGTGCAACAACTCAATTTGTATGAGAGCATCATAATTCCAACAGTTCACCCATTTCAAGCAATTATACACCTTAATCCAAAAACAGCAAAAGTACCTCCCTCTGAATTGGTGAAAGGCATTTGTGGCAAAGTAGTTTACTTGCCATTAGATCTAACAGAAAATGTACACACTCTAGGAGTGGAACGTTCAATAGAGCATTCTTTAATTGTCTTCTTAAATGGTGTGCCAACAAAAGACAAAAAAATTAGGCAACAACTGGTGGACTTATATAAAGTTAGAGAAGCCTTGCAATATCTAAAAGACAACACCAAAAACTACAAGGAAATAAATATTGAAGAAAGCTTATGGGAAACAAATTAAATAATTGAAGGGGCAACAGAAACTGGACAATTCGAACTTCTGGATCCTGCTTCAGTATCCACTCTTTTGGACCAGTACACAATTCATCCATTGCATTCCAATGAAAGCATAGATGATGCACTACAAACTTACCAAATGCGAAAAACCAAAGGTTCATCAATGAGCATATGGGAAAAAAGTATAGAAACACATTCTTTTCCACTGCTATTTCCTACTGGCAAAGGTAGAAGATACGATGATAGACCCACTCAAATCACAGCATCAGAATATCGCTCATTACGAATGTATTCGCAAGATCCCAGGTTTAGACAAAATGTAGAATACATATTCCACCTACTGTTTCAAAGTGAACTAGCAACCCTATGTTACGGAGTTGCACAAATTTTGAAATCTGGAACCCACTTTCAAAATATGTCAGCTATGCAATTAGTACAAAAAGTACAAGAAAAAGATGAGGTTTTACAATCAAATATAACAAATTTGTTTGCAAACATGCGTGGTACAAAACAAAACTGGTTTCGATGGCACGGAGACGTACGTTGTATGATCAGAAACCTTGGACCACCAAGTTGGTTTGTTACACTAAGTTGTGCAGAATATGCATGGGAAGATTTACATGAGTTCCCACGCATATCAAACAACAACAAAACCGGCATACATTTATTAACACCTGGAGAAATTTGCTCTCTAGATCCAATTAATGTGTCAATATATTTCCATCATTGTTTCATTGCTATGCTACACTTTATTTGCAATAAAACTGTTCCTCCCCTCAGAGAAGTGCAACACTTCTTTTGGAGAAAAGAATACCAAGCGAGAGGAGCACCACATATTCACATGCTGTTATGAATCAAAGGTGCACCTAAATTTTGGTCATGACACTGATGCCACTGTTTTCCAATTCATCCAAAGATATGTCACTTGTGAAATCCATTCACAATGGACACATAGTGACCTGCATGGGCAGAGTTTACAATTTCAAAGACACAAATGTGGCAATTATTGTCATTGCACATACAAAAACAAAGGGAAATACTACACCAAATGCTGCTTTGGTTTCCCTAGACCACTTACAGAAACAGGTGAAGTCAACAACGTCATGTCTTCAGTTCAACATAGTGTTAAAGGTAAATCACCTAAGAACACGTATTACATAAAAAGAAAAGAAGAATCAAAATACAGCAATGATTACAATGTAATCATTGCCCTCTTATGGAATGCAAACATAGATGTGCAGTACATTGCAGACAATTCCACTGCTGTTGCACGATATGTTACAGCCTACTTAACAAAAGCAGAAAAAACAGAGCTTGAAGACCTCTGGGATGACCTGTCATCAGACAAAACACTATCTCAGAAATTGTACAGTCTAGGCATAGAAATGCTCTTTCATAGATAATGTGGTGCCTATGAAGCAGCAGATCGTTTAACTGGTACTGCTTTGTATCGAAAATCAGACAAGATAGTATGGCTAAGTCTTGGTTCTGATAAATGTAGAAAAAGAGTTCTGAAATCATATGAGGACATAGAAACAATTGCCAGAAATGATCCCAACAGTTAAGACATTTTAAAAAACAATTTACTGGACAGGAGTGTACTTTAGAAAGCATGTGTCTATATCAAAACTTTGCATACAAAAATAATATAAAACCCAATGAAAACAAAGGCAGATATAGAGTCACAGATTTTGGAGGCAGATTAGTGAAACTTACCAAACAAAGCTTAATTAATCATGTTAAATTGTCATTAAAAACTCCTCAACACAAAGAACTATATTACATGTCTCTGCTACAACTTTTTAAACCATGGAGAAAGGGGAAGAGATACTTGATAACTATGACTGCTATGAAGATGCTTTCAAAGCAAATGAAAGCGCTGTCACTGATGTGAACTTTACGCAGTACAAAACAATGTTGCACAATGAACAGCAACACAAAGAAGAACTTCAGGCCCAGCTAGATAAGGACTCTTCCGACAGTAGTTAACCTTCTGAAACAGGAAGCCAAGAACCACTAGGACAGCCACTAATAGCAAATGAGGCAGAATTAGCTATGACAGAAGTGGAACACCCTGTACAACAAACAAAACTTAACACAGATCAGCGCGCCATTCTTAATCAAAATCATCAGCAAGTTCCTTCAGCAATTGACAAACAACAAACTGTCAGCTGTTGTGACTGCCCCACATGTTTAGCTGCCTTCAACATAGGCAGTGTCACTTTACACCAATTAGTACTTCTTCCAGTAGAACACCAAAACAAATTAGACTATTACAAACTTTCTGCAGAAGCTTCGATGGAACTACGCAGAGCATTAATGCAAATGAAAATGCTACTAATAGATGAAGTGAGCATGGTCTCCAACCTAATGTTGGCTTTGATTCACCTCAGATTGCAAGAAGTACTTAAAACAAACTACGAAGAAATCTTTGCACTGAAACACATTATCGTTTTCGGAGATCTTCTACAATTAACACCAGTGAAAGGTGAACCTATTTTTAAAACCTTAGGACACAAACGCTGCCGCAAACCGGTTGGCAGCATAGGAAATGTCAACCTTTGGCAACATTTCCAATACAGAGAATTAACAGAAAACATGCGGTAATCTGCAGATCTCACTTATGCCAACATCCTAAAAAATATTAGAGTTGGTGTACTATCTCAAGAAGCACAAGCAATATTGAGAAACCGGCACATTCATGTCCTTTATGGCGATAATGCATGTGCTACTGATGTTATGGAACAATTAGCGCACAAAAATGTCAATTGTATGGCCTTAATTCCAACTCTTCCAAGCTGTTTCAAATTCAATGAAACAATGTCAAATAAAGAAATGCAACCAATAATGGAAATTTGCGCCACAGACAACCTAGACGTACATGGCATGACACAACCTATGTGTGAGCAAGCCACAACAAGACTAAATAGCTTAGAAAATTCAATCTCCAACACAGCTGGGTTGGAAAAAATATTAAAATGATCCTTAAATTCTAGAGTAATGCTTAAACGTAAGCTTGACGTAGAGGAAGGGCTAGTTAATGGAGCATTGGGTACCGTTGTTGCCTTTCAATCATACCCACGTGACACCAACATTCATTTTGTCAATATTCGCTTTGACAAACTTTCAGAAGTGAAAAGAATAGCGCGCTCAACTGCACGATTCCTGCTATTCAAAGACATGTATGTACGTAGAGAACAATTTTCTCTAACTCTTGCATATGCAGTCACCATTCATAAATACCAAGGTGGTACCCTAGACAAAGCATTGATAGATATAGGAAACACAGTCTTTAAAGAAGTCATGAGCTACGTAGCACTATCACTCTTACGTACACTTGGCGGTCTATTTCTAATCAACTTTGATGCAAGTAAAGTGAACGCTGATATTCCTTGCATTTTCGAATACAATAGACTATGTCAGGTCCAGGTCCAACTTGGGTCCTTCCTCTCCGACATCTTTTTCTCTACCTGTGGTGTCCCCCAGGGATCTAACCCCCTGGCTGTTCAACCAATACCTGGCACTCCTTGCCCATCGCATTGCAGCTCTCTGTCCCAACTTTCAATGCTATGCGGATGATACCCAGCTCATTTTCAGGCTACCCTTGGCCTCCTCCTTCTCCTCTCCTTCCCTCATCTCTGACTGTCTGTCTGCCATCCAGGATTGGTGTGCCGCCAACGACCTCTGCCTTAATGCCATTAAGACTGAGATTCTACTCATCAGCACACCCACTCCCTCCTTCCATGCAGCTCTCTGCCTGGCCTCTCTTGGCCCTCTTCCCTCTCCCACCTGCAAGGCAAAAAATCTCGGGGTCATCTTGGACTCTGCACTCTCCTTCTCCCCTCACATCTCTGATGTCTCTAAGAGGTCACACTACCAGCTGCACCTCCTTAGAGGTATTCTTCCTTTCCTATACTTCCCCCAGAAGCTCACTGTCTCCAGAGCCCTGGTCCTCTCCAACCTGGACTACTGTAACAGCCAATATCTAAATCTTCCTGCCTCCACTCTCCGCCCTCTGCAACTTATCCAGAACAGGACTGCAAGACTTGTCCTTGGCCTCAAGCCCAGGGATCTTATCTCTCTAGGACTGAAATCTCTGCACTGGCTCCCAGTGACTGTAAGGATTAAATTCAAAACCCTCTGCATTGTACACAATGCCTTCTGGGGTATGGGGCCGCAATACCTTCAACTCTCTCTTCCTAAATGCCTTGCTTCTCAAGCTCTTTGCTCATCTGCCTCCAACTCACTCAGTGTCAGAACCTTCTCCAAGCAACGAGTTGGTGGCAAATCACTCTCTTCGCCAGGGGCCTCTCTCTGGATCAGCCTTCCTACCTCCCTGAAACTGGAGGAGTACCATCTCTGGTTCCGGAAACACCTCAAAACCTTCCTCTTTGCTTCTGCTTTCTCTCCTCCCCTCCCTTGCTGAATTCCTGACTGTAATTGCACTGGTTACCTGGCCACCCCTTTTCTGATCTCTGGCCGAGGCCCCGTCAACTACCCACCTGCACTGCCTCCCTGGCAACCTCTGCACTTGGGGACCGTTTTCTGTATCCCTTCAGTCCCCTTTCCAGCACTTTGTCTGCACTTCCTTGCACTTGCCACCAGCTGGCTGTTTTATGTGTTTTATTTATCTTATTTATTCCACTTCCCATGTACTGCACTTTCCCCTCCCTCTTCCTCCCTCGCACTTTTCCTTTCCCCCCTTCCCATGCACTTGCGCGATCTGAATGACACCTGGCCTAGCATGATCGTTGTCTGTCCTCCCTTTTTCCCCCCCCCTTGCCTCGTTGCGCCTTGAAACACTTGTGTATAGGCACGTATAAATGCCATATCACATCATCATATCATACGTTCACTGTACAGCCCCCATCTCAAACAATATCCTGTTCTAGAAAAAGTAAAACGTGGTAAAAGAAAACTAATTGAAACAGAAATGCAACATAATCTCACAGCAAATCCTTCAAAGAAAACAAAGGAAGGTAAATCTTCCTCAAGTACCACAAGCAAAGAAGAACCCATTAGGGAAAGTAAACCAGGTACTTCTTCAAAGAAGGAAGACAAACTCTGAAAAAATCACTCACATACACAACTAGCTGGTCCATTCAAATTTGCAAATAAAACTTGTGTAAGTTGCTATACAAATGTAGCAATAAATATTCTATTGCAATTGCCACCAATCGTTAACAACATTTACTTACACAGTACAGACCAATTGTGTTTACAAATGTTAGTCTTTCATAGAAACGCAACAAACAATCCTGACAACACGTACAGTGTTCATGGAATAAGACAAGAATTGGACTACTGTGCTGGAATAGTGAAATGCACTATAAACTCACAAAAGAACCACAAGAATTTCTAATGTACTTACTACAAGTACTGGAAAACAAAAGCATACCTATAAATGAAGTCTTCCAGATTTCATACATGTGGAAACATACATGCACTCTCTGTAGCAATGTGATACAGGAACAAATCCCAAATGAGCGCTTTGTGTATGTATCCATACTTAATTGTGAATCCATTCCATTAAAGCATCTTGTACAGAATGCAAACCATGGCAGATTATGTACTATGTGTAATTCAGACAATCGCTCCACCTTACAAATACAAACACATAGTAAATACATAATACTAATGCTTCTATGTTGCAATGCATTTGGTACCAAAAACAACTGCAAGCTGACTGGATTCACACACGGTCAAGTGTCACTTGGAAAGAAAACCTTTACAACAGTAGGTATAATCTACCATGCAGGAGCCACAACCTATGCAGGTCACTACACTGCATAAATTAAAAAGAAATGTGGATGGGTGGAATGTAATGATGCCACCATTACTCTAAAGCAGAGATTACCAGCTAATCTTACAAATGCTTATTTAATCTTCTTGAAGCCAAAGTTTAATAACTAATTTGTACTTCTACATTACCAAAAACGAAGTGAAAGACTACAAACAGTTAGAATACGCCATCAGGTATCTAACTGCCCAAGACTGTATAACAAGGACACAGATAAATGAATACCACACAACCTTAACAATAAATGCACAGTTAGAATTCGCCAACCGGTAGCTAGCTGTTGTTAAAAATCAGCAACAAGGCAACAAACATAACATTAAGCAGAAAGAACAAGGAAACACTCAAAGAAAACAAAGAAATAGTTTGTAGCATAGCAAATTAAGTTTTTTTTTAAATCCGACAAGGTTTTTTTTCCCCCAGACTCAAGGATTAGAAAAACAAACACAGAAACTGAGCACAATGCACAGTACACTGGTTTGTGAACTAAATATGAGGGTAAAAAAAACTGAACTGTCTATTATACTTTGTGAAAAATCTTTATAAAATGCAAAAACATGCTTTTTGCTTTTATCACAGAAATTTAAAAAGGCTACTTTCGGCAAGTACTGCAATCATGTAACACATGTTTGGATTCTGAACAAATTAAAAAGTAAATATAATAACAGTCATTTCATACGTATGCGAATGTACACGGCTAATCTATGGCAGTAATATGGTGCAGTGCCTGCAGGCTGAGCTTAGCATCTTTGATGAACAACCTACCACCTACACCCTACAGCCAAGCAAGAAAGACTTTAGGTCCTACCCACAACCATCACTCCATATAAAAGCCATGGTGCTTCTATTTTCACTACTTCTAAGTTTAGTTTTCAGGCATGGTCTGCAACCATGCAGCCAAGACACTGCAACGTGCACACAACCACCGCACCACACCATGTTATGTTCACTCATAACCTCACTGCTTATGACTTGTAAGGATATTTGGCGTGTTACAGTACACAGTACAGCAATACTGCACAAGTAGCACAATTTTTTTGCAGCACCACCACCACAAGGGTGCGGTGCATTGCTATATGGGTTAGCAGATTAACAAGGAAAGACAGACTATTCAGTAAAAAACGATTTTAACATATAAGATGCAAATCTATTTTTACAGTTAAAAGCACACGTGTTCATTTAAAAATGCACACTATTTTTCACCTGAAATGCCTATATTGCTAGAGACACATTTGAAAATTAACAGCTAACCTATTAACCATTAACCTGACTAATAAAACCTTATTTTTAATATAACCCACTAATAAAATGTGTTCTCTACTGCAGAATTAGGCATACTCTGAAAACCATTTAAATGAGTGTGCAGATTTTTCTCTTCTCTTCTCTGCCTGATTCTCCGTGTTGTTGTGCACAGTAACTGCAGGAAGGAGGAAGTCAGATTTGCAACAATTGCAAATGTATAAGCGAAGCTATTGTTGAAGAGTAGGAGGATGAGAGATGATGGATTTCATTGGGACACGTCATAAAGAGGGCTGAGAGGAAAGTTTTAGTGGGCAGTATCAGGGAAAAAGACAGGCAGACATCTTTCTGCACTACTGGGGAGAAGACCTGGCTGTGGGGTCCTGACTGAATGCAGATTCCTGTGTCCTGCTGCAGTCGACATTGGGGAGAGCTGAAAGAAAAACCTTTCCACTGGCTGAGGCAGTCCTATCTGAAAAAGCTGAGAATTCCAGGCAATGACCCCGGCTTGAGAAGGCAAGCGTTCCTCTTTGCTGGAGTTAATCCAAGAGAGCCACATTCACAAAGAGAAGCCTCTGAACAGATAAGGTAATTACATAACTGGGGGAGCTGTGTGTGTGCACGAAAATATGCAGTCAGTGTAGAAAAAATGAAAGTCCCGTGCGTGTCTTAATCAAATACCAATGTTGCAATTTGAGTTCTGTTCTCCGCCACGCTCTTTGCAGTGTGACATAGAAAATGCTTTTACTGTACCATTTTATTTATTTCTGTAAAGAATGAGATCATGTCTAAATGCAACTTTTATAATACAGAAAATATTTGAAAACAGACGGGTGGTTTATTTTCTATTTACCATTACAATGCCAATGATGTGGGGAGATTTTAAACAGTGCAATGGTCATTTTAAGACAGATGTGTGCATGTCAGAATCAGTATGAATAATTGTGAGTGACTGTAGTATAACTTGTTGGAGGTACATGAGCCAACGGGAAGAGAGACTCTCTGAACATAGCTCCCTACCGTATATAAGGTAGTGGAAATTACCACAAGACTACCACATATAGCTCTCTGTCGTAAATAAGTCAGTGAGTTTGCCCATGGTGGCGCACCAACACTATCACTGGAAAATGTGGTATCCCTAGAATGCAGGTTTGAGGTCTCTCTAGTGATCACACGAAAAATCTAAGCGAAGATAAGGGATTCTGGACATTGGGGCCACAAATAAAACAAGGGAATTATGCTCACCAAAATACCACCAACCACGTATACCAAATATGCAGGTCTGGGTGCTGAAATAATGCATGTCCATTGTATTATTGTTGCACATGGCCAAATCTGAATACAAAGAGTGATTATTGCTAAGTTATTTTTCGGCGGTAATAAAATACCGTCAGGCCCCAAATCTCCACAAAATACCCTACATATTTATGGTGCGTTGGCCGGGAAAGTGATCACAGAGTACCTACTGGGCGTGGCAAGCGTGTCTCACACTGCCATTTGCACATTAAAGGGAACCCATTTTATAATAGCAGTGTGCCACTAAAAACGAATTTCAGAATGTCACAAAGGGAAACCACATTCTCAGATCTAGTGCAATATTTAGAGGCAAAGTTATTTGCACATGGGAATTGGTCTTCGAATACCACGTTAGAATGGAGTAACCGCATTCAAGGTGAGGTGCAGAAAGAAAAACTAGACAATATTTTTGCAGAAGGCAGCATAATTCAGGTCTGCCTTACAAGATTATTGAATGCAGCCGATAAAAGTGCAGAGAAAGACTGTTTAATACGGCTATGCGGCAAAATATGGTTTATTTTAAACAAGTCCCTGCGAATGCAAGAGAATGATACTCAGCTAATTAACAGGTTAAAGACTGAATTAGATGGGACAAGTAAAAATCAGGAAATGTTGAGAGCAGAATTGGATGTATGCCAAAAAGACATGCAATTAAAATGCAGAGACTTTGATACTCAGTTATCCAAAAGCAAGAAACAATTTGAAGATAGTGAGCAAGAATTGACACACTTAAAAGCATTAGTGGATCACATTAGGCAGGATAAAGATGAGGTTATTTCAGAAATGCAGATTTTACAAAAAGAACATTGTGAAAAAGAAGGTGATCTCCAGAGTGCAGAACAAGAAATGATTAAAATGATTCAAGAAAGAGACAAAAGAAATAAAGAGTTCAATGAATGCCAAATGCAAATGTGCGACATGCAGGAGGCGATTAATAAAATGAGCGATGAAAATAATTATTTGCAGAATGAAGCAACTAGACTCCTTAAAAAGTGTAAGGACTTAGAACAGCAAATGTGCATTCCCAGGTCCCAAGAGAGGCGGCAGGGTACCACATTCAATGGAGTGGAGGTGAATTCTAGCTCTGCCCAAAGAGCTAGTGCCCCAGTGACTGGGCCGGTGACTGAACTTGGTTGCAGCGCCCTTGGGGGATTTGATACAGTCATTGGGGGCAGCCACCAATCTCATACACCTGAAAACAGGATTGAATCACAAAATAGTGCAATTCCATGCATTGCAACAAGTAGCCCCATAAAAATAATGAAATCCATTAAAACCCTGATCAAACCATTTAAAAAGGGAGGTGAATGCTGCATTGAGGATCACTTAGAAGCGGTGCATGACATTTTTAAAGCACTCCAGATACCTAAGGAACAGTACAGACAATATTTTCATTTAACTTTAGATGCCCCGACGGCCAGCATCATAAGGGGATTAAATGAACAGCAAAATATGACATGGCTGGAGTTTGAAAAAGAAATTAGGCGTCATTTTTCTCCTTTTCAGTCATTGCAGGAGGCAAAGAAAGTCGCGTACACTATTACTGCTGGACCTAATACATCACCTCGCCAATTTTTACAAGACTTAAAAAGAGCATTCTCTCGCTTTGATGTATCTTTTGACTCAAATTCCAATGAGTTTAAAACCGCATACTTCTATGGGCTACAGAAAGACATCATATCCCAATTGGTCCGTGAATTTGACCGTGACAAGTCCCTTGAATGGATTGTACATCAAAGCACCAAGCTATATGAGGTACTCTATTGTCAGGGTAGAGAAAGTGATAAAATGAAAGATACTAGGCCTAAATCTAAAGAACCCTCAGCCACAGTAATGGAAATCAGGTCAGCCAAAATGTCCCTTGAGTCTGCTCAAAGCCAAGGTAAAAATAATGTGACACCTGAACAAAGGGGTAATCAACAAAGATCGCCATTTCCTGTACCAATGTTCCAAACACATGATCCTAGTAATAGAGAGAGCTACATCAGCCCTAGATATTTAGGAGATAGACCCCGGGTAAGATACCGGTCTGATATGGCAGGTATGAACAATAACCAGAGACAAAATCAAGATCAAAGAAACGATGGTCCCTACCAGTCATTGGGGACACAGAGTAGGTTTGATCCCAACACCATGATATATGGTAATCAGGATAGGCCCCGATATGTGGATCGATTTACTGATAATGGAAATCAACATAGGGGCCAGTACCCACAATCTGAGAGACAGGACATGAGGCAAAACGTGAACTACAGTCCACGCCAGTACAATGATTCCCCACCAGGGGACTATAATCAAAGGATGGGTGCAACCCGCTCCCCTCCACAAATAAATCAAGAGTTCAGAAACCATCCCAACCGGTATCAATCACCTGAGAGGTATCAGAATAGATCCAATCAGGGGGAAAACAACCAATATCGACCTAGGCCACAGAAAGAGGATCCTAGAGAGATGGAAAGGTTCCAGTGCCTTGAGGCCCAAGTGAAAATGTTAGCTGAGCAAATAGGAAAGCTCTATACAGCGCAAAAACAACCTTCCAAAGAGGGGGCTGATGGCCATAGCAATGACCGGGGGGCTTCCGAAAAGTGACTAAGTACTCATGATAATCGCAGTGCCAAAATGACAGATTGCTCTGATATAATTTTGCATGACAAGTCTGAGGTGACTAATGGATTAAAAATGAAAGTACCAGTAAATGAAATTGTGATAGAAAGTGCAAATACTTCTAAAAAAGAGGTACGGTTTAACTTAGAGCTAAATAAAACAGTAAAGATTTGCACAAATGAAAAAGAAACATTAGGAATTCCAAAAGAACAAAGGGACAGATTTAAGAAAAATGACTCATGCATGGGGAATACCAGTGAACAGGGAGTAAGTGGGGATGCCATAGCTCCTTCCCTGGGCAAGCAAAACAATGACCAAACACAGACAGAAAAAGGAAATACTCACAAGGAGGGTACAAGTCAATCACCTGAAAAATTCTTTGAGCCACATATTTTTGAAGAGGCTGAAAGGGCTGGTATTACACTAAATGATCACAAATGCACAGAATTAAAAAATGACAAATTGCTGAATGATGTTGTTACACATGTTCAGTTGGGAGATTGTAATGTGGTCTCTGATGTTACCCAGATGGATGGGCGAACAGTGGCCACACTCAAAAAAACTTCTGATCATGGAGAAATGAATAAAATATCTCGCACAGAAATGGGTAAAAAGGAGGGAAAAATGTCTTTTCATTTACCAATGTGCTTAGCCAAAAGTGAAAAAGACCTGAGAAAGGTGAGCCCTGAAATCAGTAAGAATTCACATTTCTTATGTGTATTAGAGGAAGTTGAGGACAGATATTATGCACCCATCACTGTAGAAGAAAAATGCCACACCTTCGCTATGATTGACACTGGCGCACAGGCCACAATTATGTCCAAGGAGCTGGTAAAGAGTATCAATGAAGGGAGGCCTCCACAGAGTCAGATCACAGTGAAGGCAAATCAAGGCCCAGTGCATAACTTTAATGGGGAGGAGGTGCCCATCATAGGTGTAACTGAGGTTGACATAAAAATAGGAAAGCACAGAATGAAACAAGAGGTATTGATCACATCTATTTGTGAAATTCCATTTCTGATGGGGACAGATTGCCTGAAAAGATTGTCTCCTCTCATAGATGGGGTGAATGGAGTGCTGTGGTCCTTAACCAAAAAACCATTGAGGCCTAAGAAACTAAAATCACAAAACAGCAATATAAAAGAATGTCACACCGTTGCCAAAACAAATGATGCTGTGGAGGTATATCTCCAGAATAGCTGCATACCTAGTGTCACTGTTATATTAATGTGTCAAGACAAAGATCAGAGCGACAATGAAAAACTACCTGTACAAATATACTTGGACCCAAGGAAAGATTGGCAGACTGCTATAGATGAGCACACATTACGTTTTTACTTAAAAGAGAATACATGCAAACAGAATATTGTTCCTAAAACAGATTCAGAAAAACACATTACCACTCTGGCAGAAATACACTTGGAAGATGAGCAACCATGGGTTCACGTTGGTATAAATGATTATCTTAAAACAATAAAAGCCACTTTAGCGCTTGAACATGAAAGGAGTTTCATTAATGAGAAATTGTTGCAAAAAATTATGGAGAGGGAAGAAATCCCGAAATTTAGGATTAAAAACCAATATGTTTCTGGGTTGGACAGTCCATACTTTGAAAACCGAATTACAGGCAGATGCATGCTTAAAATTAGCATTGGGCAGAAAACAATTTACCATAATGTATGGATAGTGAGTGGAGCACAAAATGAATTTTACATGGGCAATGACATCATGCACAGAATGTGTATGGTGTTAGATTTCCTTAATCAAAAAATATGGTCACGCCTAGGTGGGCCGGCGCCTGAATTTGAAGACAAAAGAAGGGCTTATCATTGTGCACAACTAGTTCCTTATGCAGTCGAATTACAGATGAGGAAAAATACTATTGTTCCTGCATTTACAAAACAGTTTGCAATAACACTGAAATGCAAAAATGGACAGCAGATGAAAGGCTCTGATGCATTTGTATGCCTGAATGAATCCATAAAACAGCAAGGCCTGGATTATGAATACATTCCATTGGTAGATATTGGTGAAGGAGCTGTAAAAATCATGGTAAATAATAAAGGTTGTCAGGACATTCATTTAGAGGAAAACTCCCCATTAGGAATGGCCATACAAAAATCACATTATACGGCAGATTTAAATAACATGGTGATTGGGAAAATTCCTGAAAAATATGTAGATGCCAAGGGCGAGTTGCCAGAACACCTGGACTCTCAGCCCAAAGGAATATTTAAAATTCATTCTGTGTATCCTTATGATTCAAATGAGACAGTGTGCTGCCATCAAGAGGATTGCATAATATTTAATTTAAATGAAAATGAAACAGGAAATCAGCCCATTGAAGTGGAAGCTGATCTGCCAAAATATTTGAAAGTGGCAGCTCTACAAAAAGACACAGCCACACAGTTAGAGGAAAGCGCTGAGATTCCTTTACCAGAAGAGTTTCCAGAATTTTCCAGAATGGTAGAAGAGCAGATCTCCTTAGCGGATGCTTGTGACAGCGATGAGGATCGACGCAATCTCAGGGAAATATTTATGGAGTTTAAGGATGTATTTGCAAAAGATGCTTATGATTGTGGTTTAACTGATTTACATGTGGCCACACTACCAGAAGGTTGTAGCAGAAATCCAGTGTTTGTACGCCAGTATAGACTACCGCTGGCATGTTTAGAATCATTGGCAGAGATTATTAAAAATTTTGAATCACGGGGAATAATTAGGCCCATTCATAGCACATCCAATACGCCTATTTTCGGTGTGTTAAAGCCAAATGGTCAATGGCGGCTGTGTGCAGACTTAAGAGAGTTAAATAAAAGAGTACCAGTATCTAGATGGCCACTACCATTCATTGATCAGGGCCTAGCTCAGATACATGGTTCAAATGTATTTACCACGTTAGATCTCACATCTGGATATTGGTGTGTGCCATTGGCAGAGGAGATACAACACCTATTTTCCTTTACATTTGACAGGACTCAATATGCCTGGCTTAGAGCTCCGTTCGGGTACATCAATAGTGGGAGTGAATTTGGCATATTTTTGAGAAAGGCCATGCCAGATGCAGCGGAAAGAGGAACAATAGTTTATGTGGATGATGTCTTGATAAAAAATGAAAACCTTAAAAGCCATTTTGATGAAATAAGACATGTGCTTGGCCAATTGCAGAAAGCAGGCGCCAAAGTATCTTTGCAAAAAGCACAATGGTGCAAGAAAAAAGTGAACTTTCTAGGGCATGAAGTGACTGAACATGGGCTAAATCCACAAAGGAAGAAAATAGAGGCCATACAAAGATTAAAAGATCCTAAAAATGTGAAAGGAATAAAAAGTTTATTAGGGATGACAGGCTATAACAGAAAGTTCATTGAGAATTATGCAGAAATCACTCAACCATTGACTAAACTGCTTAAACTAAATACTCCCTGGAGATGGGAAAGAGAGCAGTCTGATGCAGTGGCTAGATTGAAGGAATGTCTTGTAAAGGCACCATGTTTAGCATACCCCATAAAGGACAGGGATTTCTTTATAGAAATAGGCTTTTCTGAACATTGTATGTCAGCAGTGTTATCACAAAAACACGATTTGAATCACAAAACCATTGCATATGCAAGTAAGGCATTTTCCCAAGTTGAAATGAAATTTAATGAATGCGAAAAGGCCCTATTAACCACTGTGTGGGCGCTACAACATTTCCGCCCCATTGTTCAGGGAGAAAAGGTGATTATTGAAACAAATCATCAACCGTTGCAATTTTTAGAGAGTAAAAGGATTAGATCAGGCAATCTAGCGCAATCCAGAATCACTTCATGGACGCTGGCATTACAAGGTTTTCCCGTAGAAGTAAGATATGGACAAAATAAAAAGAGCCCAATTGCTCAAGGGTTAGCTGACTTACATGACTGTGCAGCTGAACAAATAACAAATGAAATGGATGTGGAAGCTAGTTTACAGGAATTTGAACAATCACCACACAAAGCTTTTGATGAAAAAACATGCAAGGATTTGCCAACTGTATATGTGGATGGTTGTGCTTTTCACATTGAAAATGACAGTAATGAACAATTAGTGGCAGGAATAGGAAATGTCTGGTTGAAATGTGAAGGCGTTCCTAGTATAGGGATGAGGATTGGAGATAGGAGCAGTCAGGTGGCGGAATTGGCAGCCATCTATAAAGCAATTGCTACTGCAGTTGATAAAAAGTTCAGTGAAATTGTCCTGGTGACTGATTCTGACTATGCACGGAATAGCTTTGTGGAGTATTTGCCTGGTTGGAAAGCAAGAGGCATGGTTACATACAACAAAAAGCCACTTAAACATGGAAAAATGATACAAGCCATAGACAAATTGGTGTCAGAAAATAATTTAACAATATACTGGAGAAAAATTCGTGGGCATTTAAAAACACCAGGAGAGGATAAGGAGGGAAATGATAAGGCAGACCATCTGGCTAAGATTGGGGCTGTGATGGGAGAATTGCTACCTATTGATTATTTAATGGGTGAAATACAAATTGATGCAGTCACACGTTCTAAAGCACCAAAGGAGGTAGATCAACCGGTGGTGCAGTGGAGTCATGACACGCCAGACCAAGATTTGATTGAGGCACAAAAGAATGATCAAATTTTGGGAATCTATTATAATCATTTGATAGATCCTGAACAAAATCCTTTAACAGAAAATGATTGCATGGGAAAAGAAGAGTTGAGGGTGTTATTAAAGAACAAAACACGAATTAGATTACAGGATGAACTCATGATTAGAGAGTCCATAACAGGGCAAATACAGTGGGTAGTACCCCTTTCATTCAGAGGACTAATGCTACACCATGCACATGATGCCATAACTGCAGGCCATAGGGGTTCACAAAAGACATTAGAAATACTAAAAGATTATGCTTACTGGCCACATATGTCCCAAGATGTGGAATTATATACTAGAGGATGTCTAGTATGCGCCCAATTTAAACCTGCTTCACCAATGCATAGAGCACCATTGATGAAAAGAGGCCTAACTCTCCCATGGTCAGATTTGCAAATAGACTATGTAGGTCCTTTAAAAAGGTCGAGCAGGGGACACCGCTATATTTTGAGTGTGGTATGTTTGATGTCAAAGTGGATTGAGTGCATTCCTGCACCAGATTGTAGTGCGCAAACAGCAGCCACATTACTGGTGAACCATGTGTTCTCAAGGTTTGGGTTGCCACAAAGAATTGAGTCAGACAGAGGAAGTCATTTCACAAGTACTCTAATGAGTAAGGTATGGCAAATACTAGGTGTAAAAAGGAAACTACATATCGCATATCGGGCGGCGTCTTCAGGTACAGTTGAAAGAAGCAATAGGTCTGTTGTGGATATTTTAAAGAAATTTGTGGCAGAAGCAGGTTCCAGCTAGGATTTGCGTTTACCATTGGTTCTGATGGCAATCAGGTCGACTCCTGCCAAAGCAACAGGTGTTAGCCCCCATGAGGTCTTAACAGGTAGGAAAATGGTGTTACCACAACACCTACTATACAGAACACATGAGCAAACTCTAGTGAGTGCATCCACGGTTCATGAATATATTGATGAACTGAGGAGGCATTTGCAACATGCATTTGCTTTTGTGCAGAGAAATCTGGAAATAGCTGCTGAAAGTGCTAAGTCATATTATGACAAAAAGACATCAGTAAAGGAATACAATGTAGGGGATCAGGTGTACAAGTTTCATTTTGGAAAAAGTAAACAGAAAAATTCTAAATTTCTGGCAGCCTGGCAGGGGCCATTTCGAATTATAGATAAAGTCTCTCCTGTAGTGTATAAAATTTTGAAAAATGAAGGTGAAACAGCAATAGAGCAGTTTGTCCATGTAAATCAAATCAAACCATGCCATCCCAGACATGAGATCAGGCAGCTTGAGCATGTGGAAACGGATAGAGTCCCTTGAGAAAATAAATGGGTGTAATCAGGAGGCAGTGACAAAGAAGTTAAAAAAAAAAAAAAAGTTGATTGTTATGATGGCACATAAACACTGTAATATATATGTAGAATATAATATAAATAAATAAATAAATGAATAAATAAATAAATGCACATATAACGGAAGCTCGTGGTTGGTGTGCAGAGAGAAAGTGTATTAAATATTGAATGCTGTTTTATATGTGTTTGTTTTCTTTTAACTTGTGTTTAATTTCAGAAAAAAAGAAAAAAAAGAAACGAAGTATTTTTACCAAGCATGTTTTATTTTTGGCAAAAGGATGAAGTTAGTATTGTGCTATGTACTTAATCTGTTTATTTTCTATTTTGATTTAGACAATTAACATTATTTGGTCGGAGGTTCCGGGATTAGAGGCCACGGGAGACGATGGAGTCCTGGAGTCCCCTGGATGAAGACCAAAAGATGCCTGCCTCCAGGTGGAGGTGAAGACAAAATAACCGGAATGCCAAAAGAGATGACTACTGTGGATTCAAGATTGCCAAGATGAAAGAGTACTCGAATGAACCGAATAACATCGCTGGTCGGGACATATCAAAAGAGACAAAGCAAAAGTTCCGGCATATGAAGTTCCACGTATTTATTATTTTAATTATTTATTTTAACTTGTTATATTACTTATTTGTTTTAGTTAGTTGTTTTATTTCATTGTTTTTAATTGACTTGGAAAATTTAAACTTAAAGTAATGCCACTTCCACTGAGAAGGCAAATGTGGAACATTTTATGAACTGATGGACTCAGATGAAATGTTGATTGCAAATTTTCATTGATGCACATGAATATTCATTTTGTTGGATTGCTATATTGTAAAAAAAAAAAATAGAACAAGTTGTTTTTAGGAATTGGCTTGGATTATGGCCAAGTTCTAAAAACAAAAGGAGGGTATATGTAAGGATATTTGGCGTGTTACAGTACACAGTACAGCAATACTGCACAAGTAGCACAATTTTTTTGCAGCACCACCACCACAAGGGTGCGGTGCATTGCTATATGGGTTAGCAGATTAACAAGGAAAGACAGACTATTCAGTAAAAAACGATTTTAACATATAAGATGCAAATCTATTTTTACAGTTAAAAGCACACGTGTTCATTTAAAAATGCACACTATTTTTCACCTGAAATGCCTATATTGCTAGAGACACATTTGAAAATTAACAGCTAACCTATTAACCATTAACCTGACTAATAAAACCTTATTTTTAATATAACCCACTAATAAAATGTGTTCTCTACTGCAGAATTAGGCATACTCTGAAAACCATTTAAATGAGTGTGCAGATTTTTCTCTTCTCTTCTCTGCCTGATTCTCCGTGTTGTTGTGCACAGTAACTGCAGGAAGGAGGAAGTCAGATTTGCAACAATTGCAAATGTATAAGCGAAGCTATTGTTGAAGAGTAGGAGGATGAGAGATGATGGATTTCATTGGGACACGTCATAAAGAGGGCTGAGAGGAAAGTTTTAGTGGGCAGTATCAGGGAAAAAGACAGGCAGACATCTTTCTGCACTACTGGGTAGAAGACCTGGCTGTGGGGTCCTGACTGAATGCAGATTCCTGTGTCCTGCTGCAGTCGACATTGGGGAGAGCTGAAAGAAAAACCTTTCCACTGGCTGAGGCAGTCCTATCTGAAAAAGCTGAGAATTCCAGGCAATGACCCCGGCTTGAGAAGGCAAGCGTTCCTCTTTGCTGGAGTTAATCCAAGAGAGCCACATTCACAAAGAGAAGCCTCTGAACAGATAAGGTAATTACATAACTGGGGGAGCTGTGTGTGTGCACGAAAATATGCAGTCAGTGTAGAAAAAATGAAAGTCCCGTGCGTGTCTTAATCAAATACCAATGTTGCAATTTGAGTTCTGTTCTCCGCCACGCTCTTTGCAGTGTGACATAGAAAATGCTTTTACTGTACCATTTTATTTATTTCTGTAAAGAATGAGATCATGTCTAAATGCAACTTTTATAATACAGAAAATATTTGAAAACAGACGGGTGGTTTATTTTCTATTTACCATTACAATGCCAATGATGTGGGGAGATTTTAAACAGTGCAATGGTCATTTTAAGACAGATGTGTGCATGTCAGAATCAGTATGAATAATTGTGAGTGACTGTAGTATAACTTGTTGGAGGTACATGAGCCAACGGGAAGAGAGACTCTCTGAACATAGCTCCCTACCGTATATAAGGTAGTGGAAATTACCACAAGACTACCACATATAGCTCTCTGTCGTAAATAAGTCAGTGAGTTTGCCCATGGTGGCGCACCAACACTATCACTGGAAAATGTGGTATCCCTAGAATGCAGGTTTGAGGTCTCTCTAGTGATCACACGAAAAATCTAAGCGAAGATAAGGGATTCTGGACATTGGGGCCACAAATAAAACAAGGGAATTATGCTCACCAAAATACCACCAACCACGTATACCAAATATGCAGGTCTGGGTGCTGAAATAATGCATGTCCATTGTATTATTGTTGCACATGGCCAAATCTGAATACAAAGAGTGATTATTGCTAAGTTATTTTTCGGCGGTAATAAAATACCGTCAGGCCCCAAATCTCCACAAAATACCCTACAGACTTCAGTGTTGAAGTGGGTGCTGCCCAGAACCGCCAAAGCATATCGTAACCATTTTGGCATTTAGTTTCAGCACATACGTTATGCCCTCCCCACAACCACCTGAGTAATGTTTCATAGTATGAGTGTACCTATACCTGTACCTGTGATATGCTGCAGTAGTTGTGCCCACAGGTTACAGACTTGGCTGTAAATCCATAGATTTCTCAATGTATGGGTATGCAGTATTTAAAATCCATAGTGGGTTACATCTGCAGTGCTTATAACTTTTTTCTTGGCTGCATGCCCTTCAGCCATGCACCAAAGACTCTACATCTGGGCCACAACTACCACACCATATCATACCCATTGTGCTTTTAACAACACTACATATGAATGTACTATTGGGTGCGTGGCCTTTGGCCATGTACCCATGACTGCAGGCCCTCCACACAGCCACCTGAGTGATGGTCAATACTACAGGGCCTAAAGTCTTACGTGTATGTCCATACATATTTCAATGTGTGGGTATGAAGTGGCTTATAGTTCCAGTGTTCACAAATTTGTTCTTGGGTGCATGGCCTTTGGCCATGCAGCCAAGACTCTACACACTCCCCACAACCCTATGAGCGATAATGAATACTACAGGTGTAACCATTGCTGTGACATGCTGCGGTGGTTGTGGGCAGGGCCTAAAGCTTTGGAAGTATGGCTTACGGCCTACAGCCTACAGGCATGCACCCAAGAGTCTACGGCCTGCCCACACCTACCAGATACATACTCGATTGTATGGGAGTCATGTATGAATATGATATGCGCAGTGGTTGTGGGCAGAGTGTACATACTTGGGTAAATGGCATGCAGCCTGCAGCCATACATGCAACAGTCTATGTCTTGCCCACAACCACCATAGTATGTAAAACCCAAGTTTAGAGGTTATAACGTTTTTGTTGGGTGCATGGCCTTTGGCCATGCAACCAAGAATGCAGGGCCTCCCCACAACCACCTGAGTGATGTGCAACACTACAGGTGTGTCTATAGGTGTGTATGCAGCAGAGGATGTGGCAAGAGTATAGACTCTTACCTGTTTATCCATACATATTGTAATGTATGGGTGTGCAGTAGCATATTACAGTCATGCTTACAACTTTGTTCTTTCGTGCATCTGTGCACACTCTCCACAACCATCTAACCCATTAGCAATACTACAGGTGTATCCATGATGTGAGATGCTGCGGTGGTTGTGGCCAGGGCCCACAGTCTTGGAAGTATGGCCTTCCGCCTATGGCCTACGGCCATGCACCCAAGACTCTAGGCCCTGTCCACAAACATCACAGCATATTACACCCATGCTCGCTTATACATGAGTAACACACCCATACAAGGAAACATTATAGCTGTAGCATGTACTCATTTTGTACCCAGGACTCAAGGCCCTGCCCACACCTACCAGATATGTAATAGAATGTATGAGTGTGATGTATGAATGTGATATCCTGCACTGCTTGTGGTCAGGTCCTATAGTCTTTAGTGTATGGCCAACAGCCTGCAACCATGCACCCAAAACTGTATGTCCTGGCCACAACCACCGCACTATGTGAAATCCATGTTGGCTTGTAACTTTAGAGTTGACAAGTTTGATCTCGGTTGCATGGCCTTTGGCCATGCACTCAAGACTGTACACACTCCCCATAACCATCTAATTGATAATCAATACAACAGGTGTATCCCTCAGGTGTGACATGCTGCAGTGTTTGTGGCCAGAGCCTGCAGTCTTGGAAGTATGGCCTTCGGCCTACGGTCTACGGCCATGCATCCAAGACTCTAGGCCCTGGTCACATCCACCGCAGCATGTCGCACCCAATGTTCGCTAACACCACGCGTGTCATTAGAACAGTTTCAAGGTGCCCTTGCACAGCACTGGCTGCATCCATGGCGGCGTACTAATCAACAGCACACTCATAGGAAAAAATAATGTAGTAATGATATGTACTCAATTTCAATGTTCGCTAACACCACACGTGTCCTTAGAACAATTTCAAGGTGCCTTTGACAGCACTGACTGCACCCATGGCGATGTACTAATCAACAGCACACCCATAGGAAAAAATAATGTAATAACGATATGTACTCAATTTCAATGTTCGCTAACATCACGCGTGTCCTTAGAACAGTTGGTGCCTTTGCACAGCATGGTGTGAAATACGACCCTTATTTAACTCCTCATTTTCTGTACGTGCAAACATTTCGAACAAGGCGGACATCGAAAATACATCATTAACACCTACCGCCTGAACACATACAGTTTTCACCGATCTCTTAGTCTGTGAACCTCCCCAAGCACTATGACACAGCAAAATAGGTTTCGAAATAGCATGTTCCCGCTGGTCGCCGCTGGGCTGTCCGCGGATCGAAGATGTTGGGCGCATTCATACAATCTGACGCAGATCACGTCTCACTGCAGCCAATTGGCAGACATGTCTCGTGTCCATGTCCATGACGGCAGCCCCTTAGCCAATCTGTGTCTTGTCTGCTGAGCGAACAGGGAAGTGTGACCACGGAGCGGACATAGATATCACAAATTTTTAGAGACCTGCCTTTTGGTCATTTTAAAGAAAAGCACTGCACGGATTGTCACCAAATTTACAAAAGTACGCTTTCAGGACCAAGCCCCTACCCCTGCCGCAAATTTGGTGAAAATCCGTGCAGCTGTTTAGACTGTAGGAAAAGTTTTTCCCCCATTCAGTCTATGGGAAAAAAATATGTTTTGGGACCCCCCCATAACTTTTCCCTCCCTTGACCAAACATCAAATAAATTCAGAGTAGCCCATATACTCTTTTTGCAAAGTTTGGTGAGGATTCGTCCAGGGGGAGCGGAGTTATAGGCTGTCCAAAAAGTGCTCTACCTATAGAAAACAGCAACTTAACCATAACTACACGGCCACTACCGTGGCCGTGTAATATATATATATATATATTAGTGGCTGGGTAGTTATGGTTAAGTTGCTGTTTCTATAGGAAGAGCACTTTTTGGGCGGCCTATAACTCCGATCCCCCTGGACGTCTCCTTACCAAACTTTGCAAAAAAAGTATATGGGCCACTCTGAATTTGGTGAGGTTTGGTCCGGGGGGGAGTTATAGGGGGGGTCCCAAAACTTATTTTTCCAATAGACTGCCTACAGCCGAAACTGCTGGACAGATTTTCACCAAATTTGCAGCAGGAGCAGGGGCATGGTCCCGAAAGCGAGCTTTTGTAAATTTGGTGAAAATCTGTCCAGAAGTTTTCTTTAAAATGCTGAAAAAGTGGTCTAAAAAAAATTAGTGATATCTATGTCCGCTCTGTGGAGACAGTTCCCTGTTCGCTCCATGGGCAGAACACTGATTGGCTAATGGGCTCGCATCATGACCGCTGACACACGGCATGTCCATCGATTGGCTGGAGTGAGGAGTGATGTGCGTCAGATTGTTTGGATGCGCCCGCCATGTTGGATCTGCTGACAGCGCGGCGGTGAAACAGAGGCGAAATGCAGTTTTGGGAAGTGTTTTGGTGTGTCAGAGTGCTTGGGGTGGTTTAGGGAGTAAGAGATGGATGAAATACTGTATTTGTTTAGGTGGCAGGTGCTACTGATGTATTCGCTACTGATGTATTCGCCATGCCCGCGCTGTCTGGGTTTTTGTTATTACTGCAAATGAGGGGTGTCGTAAGGATAGTATTTCCGTCCGTGCTGTGCGCAGGCAAGTTGGACACGCGTGGTGTCAGCGGACATTAACATTGAGTATATGCAGCAGTTAACATTTTTGATTCTATGGGTGTGATACTGAGTTATAAGTCACCATGCGTGTGATATGCTGCGGTGGTTGTGGCCAGGGCCTAGAGTCTTGGGTACATGGCCGCAGGCCATAGGCTGTAGGCTATACACCCAAGACTCTAGGTCCTGGCCAGAACCACCGCAGCATATAACACCCATAGAATGGAATATGTATCAGGTGGTTGTGGGCAGGGCCTATAGTGTTGGGTGCAAATTGAGTATATTGTGCAGTTAAAATTTTTGATTTATGAGTGTGGTACTGAGTTATAAGCCACCATGGGTGTGATATGCTGCGGTGGTTGTGGCAAACTTTGGTCTTGGGTGCATGGCCTTCGGCCATATACCCAAGACTCTAGGCCCTGGCAACAACCACCGCAGCATATCAAAGCCATAGATACACCCATAGTATCGAATATCTATCAGGTGGTTGTGCTGAGGGCCTAGAGTCTTGGGTGCATGGCCAGACGCCATGCACCCAAGACCAAAGTTATAAGTAGTGAAGTTATAAGCCACAATCGGTGTGATATGCAATAAGGAGGGAAGTTATAAGCAACCATGGGCTTAATATACTGTGGTGGTTGTGTCCAGGACCTAGAGTCTTGGGTGCATGGCCGAAGGTCATGCACCCAAAACCAAAGTTATAAGTACTGAAGTTATAAGCCACTATGGGTGTGATATGCTATAAGCAGTGAAGTTAGAAGCCACCATGGAAGATATAAGTCAGCATGGGTGTGATCTGGTGCGGTGGTTGTGGCCAGGGCCTACAGTCATGGGTATATAGCCTATGGTCTACAGCCGCAGGCTATGCACCCAAGAACGAAGTTATAAGTACTGAAGATATAAGGTAGTATGGTTGTGATATGGTGCAGTGGTTGTGATATGCTGTGGTGGTTGTGGCCAGGGCTTGGGTACGTGGCTGCAGGCTGTGGACCGAAGGCTATACACCCATGACTGTAGGCCCTGGCCACAACCACTGCACCATATCACAGCCATAGATCACATCTATAGATTCGAATATTTATCAAATGTTTGAAATTATACTTACTGTTTGATTTGTTGAGATTCAATATATTTTTTACATGACTTTGGTACCTGGAGGAAATATTCTTTTTCAATTTCTGTGATAAAAGAAAAGAGCATGTTAGTGTATGTATTTTATAAAGACTTATTACATTGCATAGTAGACATTTCAGCTTTTTTTTGTAACCTCATATTTGGTTTACAAACCAGTGTACTGTGCATTTCGCTCAGTTTCTGTGTTTGTTTTTCAAATCATTGGGTTTGTAGGGGGGGAAATCCTTGTCGGATTAAAAAAAAACTTTTTTTGTTATGTTTATTTGTTTGTTTCCTTTCAGTGTTCACTTGTTGTTTCTGGTCTTTGCTCCATCTGTTGGCTTGTTGCAGATTTCTGAAGCGGTTAGATACCTGTTGGCATATTCTAACTGTCTATTTTTTGTTCCAATTCAGTGGTATTCATTTATCTGTTTGGTTGTTATAGAATGTTGGGCCAGTTAGATACCTGTTGGCGTATTCCAAATGTTTATATTTTTTTAATTGGATTTTTGATAATGTGAAGTACAGATTAGTTATTAAATTTTGGTTTTAAGAAGATTAAATGAGCATTACATTCAAACCATCCACATTTCTTTTTAATATATGCAGTGTAGTGACCTGCATTGGTTTTGGCTCCTGCGTGGTAGATTATACCTATTGTTGTGAAGATTTTCTTACCAAGTGATACTTGACCGTGTGTGAATCCAGTCAGCTTGCAGTTGTTTTTGGTACCATCTGCATTGTAACGTAGAAGCATTAGTATTACGTATTTACTATGTGTTTGTATTAGTAAGGTGGAGCGTTTATCTGAATTGCAGGTAGTACATAATCTGTCATGGTTTGCATTTTGTACCAGTTGCTGAAATGGAATGGATTCACAATTAGGTATGGATACATACACGAAGCTCTCATTAGAGATTTGTTCCTGTGCCACATTGTTGCAGAGAGTGCATGTATGTTTCCACATGTATGCAATCTGGAATATTTCGTTTATAGGTATGTTTTTGTTTCCCAGTACTTGTAGTAAGTACGTTAGAAATTCCTGTGGATCTTCTTGTGAGTTCATAGTGAATTTCACCATTCCAGCACAGTAGTCCAATTCTTGTCTTATTCCATGAACACTATATGTGTTGTCAGGATTGGTGGTTGCATTTCTATGAAGGACTAACATTTGCAAACGCAATTGGTCTGTACTGTGTAAGTAAATGTTCTCAACAATTGGTGGCAATTGAAATAGAATATTAATTGCTACATTTGCGTAGCAACTTACACCAGTTACATTTGAAAATTTGAATGGACCAGATAGCTCTGTGTCCAAGTCATTTTTTCGGAGTGTCTGTTGCTTCTTCGAAGAAGTACCTGAGTTGCTTTGCCTAATAGGTTCTTCTTTAGTTGTGGTAATTGATGAAGTATTAGCTTCTTTTACTCTCTTTGGAGGATTTGCAGTGAGATCCTGTTGCATTTCAGTTTGAATTACTTTTCTTCTACAATGTTTTCCTTTCTGTGGAACAGGATATGATTTTAGATGGGGGTGTATTGTGAACGTAGTCTATTGTATTCTAAAATGCAAGGAATATTAGCGTTTACTTTACTTGCATTAAAGTTGAATAGATATAGACCCTCAAGTGTACATAAGCGTGATAGTGCTACGTAGCTCATGCCTTCTTTAAAGACTGTGTTCCAAATATCTATCAATGCTTTGTCTAGGGTAAGACCTTGGGATTTATGAATGGTGACTGCATGTGCAAGAGTTAGAGAAAATTGTGCTCTGCGTACATATATGTCTTTGAAGAGAAGGAATCGAGCTGTTGAGTGCCCTATCCTTTTTACTTCTAAAAGTTTGTCAAAGAGAATATTGACAAACTGAATGTTGATGTCACGTGGGTATGTTTGAAAGCCAACAACTGTACCCAATGCTCCATTATTAACTAGTCCTTGCTCCATATCAAGGTTACGTTAAGCATTACTCTACAGTTTAAGTATAATTTTAATATTTTCTCCAAACTGTGTTGGAGATAGAATTTTCTAAGACATTTAGTCTTGTTGTGGCTTGTTGACACATGGGTAGTGTCATACCATGTACGCCCAGTTTGTCTGTGAAGCAAATTTCAATTATTGGTTGCATTTCTTTTTTCAACATTGTTTCATTGAATTTGGAACAGCTTGCAAGAGTTGGCATCAGGGACATACAATTGACATTTGTGTGTGCTAATTGTTCCATGACATCAGTAGCACTTGAGTTACGGCCATAAAGTGCTTGGATGTGCCGGGTTTTTAATATTGCTTGTGTTTCTTTAGATAGTACACCAACCCTAATACTTTTTAAAATGTTGGCGTAAGTGCGGTCTGCAGATTTGCGCATGTTTTCTGTTAATTCTCTGTATTGGAAATGTTGCCAAAGGTTGACATTTCCTATGCTGCTGACAGTTTTACGGCAGAGTTTGTGTCCTAAGGTTTTAAAAATAGGTTCACCTTTCACTGGTGTCAATTGAAGAAGATCTCCGAAAACAATAATGTGTTTTCCTCCAAAGAGCTCTTTGTAGTTTGTTTTCAGTACTTCTTGTAATCTGAGGTGAATCAAAGCCAACATTAGGTTGGAGACAATGCTCATTTCATCTATTAGTAGCATTTTCATTTGTTTTAACACTCTGCGTAGTTCCATGGGAGCATCTGTAGAAAGTTTATAATATTCTAATTTGTTTTTCTGTTCTACTGGAAGGAGTAGTAATTGGTGTAAAGTGACACCGCCTATGTTGTAGGCAGCTAAACCTGTGGGGGCAGTTACAACAGCTGACAGTTTGTTGTTTGTCAATTGTTGATGATTTTTGATTAAGAATGTTTTGCCTGAACCAGCTACACCACTACATATAGCGGTATAGGTTTGTAATTTTGGCAGGTAAATTCTTTATTTTCTTGTTGTACACCATGTGCAATTTGTTTTGTTATTTCATGAAAAATGGTACGCTGCTCTTTGTTCAATTTTGATTGCAGTACAGTTATGTTTCCTGTATCTTTTTCATAGTGACAAATGGTGTTTTCTACTTCTGTCATAGCTAATTCTGCCTCATTTGCTATTAGTGGCTGTCCCAGTGGTTCTTGATTCCTGTTACAGAAGGTTGACTACTGTCGGGAGTGTCCTTATCTAGTTCGGCCCGGAGTTCTTCTTTGTGTTGCTGTTCATTGTGCAACATTGTTTGTACTGTGTAAAGTTTACATCGGTTATAGTGCTTTCATTTGCTTTGAAAGCGTCTTCATAGGAGTCATAGTTTTCTAGTATCTCTTCTTCTTTTCTCCATGGTTTAAAAAGTTGAAGCAGGGACATGTAATATAGTTCTTTATGTTGAGCAGTTGTTTAATGACAATTTGATATGATTAATTAAGCTTGGTTTGGTAAGTTTCACTAACCTGCCTTCACTATTTGTCACACTATATCTACCTTTTTTTCATCAGGTTTTATATTATTTTTGTATGTGACGTTTTGGGCTATGTGGTATAGACACATGGGGCCTCATTATGAGAAGTGCAGAATGGATTTAACGGCGCCGGTAATGGTGCCGGCGCCGTTAAACCCACTCTGCACTATTACGAGGTCCCCTCGTGGGACCCGCTGTGGATGTCTGGTTTTTCCAGACGTCCATAGCGGGTCCCGCGAGGGGACCAGGGAGGTAACAACGGGCCCATAATTGACAGGCCCGTTGTTGGCTCCCTCCTCATTCCCATTGAGCCCTATGGGGGCTTGAATGGGAATGGGGAAGGACCAGGCCCGGGTTCCCTGAAGGAGGAAATACCGGGCCTTCCACACTCGGAATGGCCCAGTAATTTCTATTCAGGGAACCCGGACCCGGACACGATTTTGGAGGCAGCCAGCGCCATGGCTACCTCCAAAGTCGTAATGAGGCCCATGGTTTCCAAAGTGGTACTCCTGTTTGGGTAGTATGTGTCCAGTAAATTGTTTTTCAATATGTCTTGGCCGTTGGATCATTTTTGGCTATTGTTTCTATGTCGTCGTATGATTTTAGAACTCTTTTTCTAGATTTAGCAGGACCAAGACTTAGCCATACTATATTTTCAGATTTTCCATAGAAAGCAGTACCGGTTAAACGATCTGCAGCTTCATAGCAGCCACATTCTCTATGAGAGAGCATTTTTATGCCTAAACTGTACAATTTCTGAGACAGTGTTTTGTCTGATGATAGGTCATTCACGATGTCTTGAAGCCCTTTTTTTTCTGCTTTTGTTAAGTAGGCTGTAACATATCGTGCAGCTGCAGTGGAATTGTCTGCAATGTACTGCACATCTATGTTTGCATTCCATAAGAGGGCAATGATTGCATTGTAAACATTGATATATTTAGCTTCTTCTGTTCTTTTTATGTAATATGTGTTCTTAGGTGATTTACCTTTAACACTATGGGCCTCATTACGAGTTTGGATATAAGTCAGTGGGCCTCATTACACGGTAGGCGGTAGGGATTTACCGGTACCGATAAGGGATTACCGGTATCGTTAAATCCCCTCCATAATTACGACCCGAACAAACCGCTATTAGCGGCACCGCTAAGTACTGTGGCACTATTAGCGGCAAGTCCGTGGGCACGCGACCCCTCAGTCCGGAAATAGTGCCATAGCGCTAATAGCACTCCATCACAAGCCATGCGGACATGGCAATACCGGCACGGCAAAGACCCAAAAACCCCTTACCGGCAAGGCGCTAATACGGGCATCGCGAACCACCCGTTAAAAGACCTGAGCAGTGTTCCCACCTGCCACAGGTTGACAAAATCAGCACAGGAGGAGGCAATGGAGACTGGCAGCACAAAAGAGCACACCACACCCTTTCCCACACCCATTTCCACACCAAGATGGATGCAATACTAGCAGCATTACATGGGCTGGAGGACATGATTGCAGTGCAGCAGCTACAACAACAGGCAGCACAGAGGAGACGAAGGAGGAGGAGGAGGAGGGCAAGACAGGCACAGCAAGCACCACAAGTGCACCTAGTGATACCACAGAGGCAGCCACCAATTCCCAGGATCAGAGCCAGTCCATTCAACCTAACCCCTGAGCAGATACACACCCTGCACCGTCTGGACCGGGATACCATCACCACCATTGTAGACATGATACACGACGACATTGTGAGTATCATAGACATCCGTACTGCCATCCCCCCTCTACTGAAGGTGGTAACTGTGCTCCAATTCTTGGCCACAGGCACCTACCAGCATACGGTAGGTCAGATGCATGGCATATCACAACCAGTATTCTCACGCACGCTGAACCAGGTGCTCGATGCCCTCCTGAAGCACACAAGTCAACACATAGCCATGCCACGGACTGCCCAGGAGAATCCAACACCAAAGTTGGCTTCCATTCACTGGCAGGTATCCCAAGTTGCATCGGGGCCATCAACTGTATCCATGTTGAACTGGTGGTCCCACATGCCAATGAGGTAGTCTACCATAACAGAAAGCAATACCACTCCATCAACGTACAAATGGTATGTGACTCCAACAAGATCATCACACATTGTTGTGCCCGATATCCCGGATCAACCCATGATTCAATGGTCCTGCGGAACTCGACAATACCACGATACATGGAGCGACATGCTGGACAACGTTCGTGGCTACTTGGTGAGTAGCAGGCCAACCACATGGCAGTGCGATGTGGATTGTGAGTGTGAGGGGGTGCATACTCCAACTGGGTGTGAGTGGGGGGGATGCATACTCCAACTGGGTGTGAGTGGGGGGATGCATACTCCAACTGGGTGTGAGTGGGGGGGTGGGAGATGCATATTCCAACTGGGTGTGAGTGGGGGGGAGATGCATACTCCAACTGGGTGTGAGTGGGGGGGAGATGCATACTCCAACTGGGAGTGAGTGGGGGGGAGATGCATACTCCAACTGGGTGTGAACTGGTGTCAGGAGAAGAATGGACATACATATTAGCATCACTGTCCAGTGAGGCAGCCCACAATGGACCAGACACAAAACCACATGCAAGTTGTGATTTGCCGGACAAAGATATCAATCCATTACGCCAAACATGCCATTTCCAACCACATGCACACCGCCCAACACACCATTTGCCCCATAACACAAATCAGCAACATGCATGGAAAAATCACATCAGAAATGTACGCTTAACAACATCAGAAATGATCCGCGCCCATGAGTGCATACAAATGGATCTCCTGTAGCCATTGAAGTGAGCCACACCCGTACAACACTACTGAATTGCCATTTAACAGCATGGTGACTTCAAATGAGGAATGGCAGTATACTAGCAGTGTGGTACAAACGTTGCCAGGGCAGGGAAACATGAATGACTTAAACTCAGCCAGGACATGGCAATCTCTGCCGTATGCATGCATGGTGCATGTCCACTTGCAAGGACTACCTCACCTTCCCACATTGCAGGTACCCTGATTGCCATGCGTGCTTGGATCAGTGGATGTCATTCACAATGCTATGATTGTTTGTGTGATATGTACAGGTTCCACTTGATGTAAAAACTTACACATACCCATTGTTGCAACCATGCAGGTGATGCCGGTTATCCCCTGAAGAGTTGGCTCCTTACCCCTGTATTGAACCCACAGAACAGGCATGAAGAGGACTACAATCGTGCACATACCCGTACCCGCGTGGTAATTGAGCAGACATTTGGCCTTTTGAAGGCAGGCTTCCGGTGCCTCAGCAGGTCGGGCGGGGCACTCCTGTACGGGCATGAGAAGGTGGCCAAGATCACCATGGCATGTGTCATGCTGCACAATATGTGTATCAGACGGAATGTGCCAATGCCCCCTGACATTGAACTGCAACCACCTGCTGAGGATGATGACAGGGATGAGGATGGAGGAGAGGGGGCTGCAGGTCATGCAGGTGGCGATGCCCAGGAGGGACGTGCTGTGCGCCAGCACCTGATAGACCATTGTTTCTGATACACATGGATTAGGAGGGTGCAATTGATGTGGAGCTCAGGGCACTGGGTATTGGGAGGACATTGACACTGTGCACCCTTCACCAATAAAGCACACATACACAATAGTCAATGTCCAGTCATGTGATTATCCATGCCATAACATGTGTATTGAGCATTATGTGAATCAAAAGTGCATGTACCCTCCACCCCAAACATCTTCTCCCTCCCCCCCTCCCCCCACAACTCCCCCAAACACCCTCACCCCCCTCCCCCCTCCCCCCACAACTCCCCCAAACACCCTCACCCCCCTCCTCCACAACTCCCCCAAACACCCTCACCCCCCTCCTCCACAACTCCCCCAAACACCCTCACCCTCCTCCCCCCACAACTCCCCCAAACACCCTCACCCCCCTCCTCCACAACTCCCACAAACATGGTGTGCACATCAGTGCTGCATTAGTCTGCAAGTGTCAACAATGACAGGCTGGCCCTACTTCCCTCCTCCACTACCACCATTGGGGGGTTGTGAGTCTGGCCGCCGCAAGGACCGACTGGACCTGCGCAGGGTGCTTGTTTGGTCGGAGCTGGCAGACGAGGAGGTGCCTGGTTGATCAGGTCCCTGTGTGTGACGCATGCTCTCCATCACCTCAGCAATGCGGGTCAGGACCTGCCTCACAGCGGCCATCTCATTACATAAGCGCGTTGTGTTGCTGACCATGGCGGCTTTCATGTCCCTTGAAAACTCCCGAATCTCCTCCCTGGACAAGGCAGCCTCGCTCACTTGCCGGCCAACCAGGGCATTGAGCTCCTCCTGGTGCTGTCGTATTAGGCTTATGCTCTCGTCTGTGGCCCTGCCCCTGTTTCTCCTCGGCGCAGTTTGCTGCATGTGGCTGCCATCAGTTGAGCTCGCCACGGGACTCAATAACCCTGCCAGTGATTCTCCGGCATACACCTCATGGATGATGCCAATTGGTGTGTTGCATGGGCTGTGGTGTGAAGACAACTGGGTACTGGGTGTACGCTGCACTTCCGGTGTCGGACATGGGTCCTCCACATCACTCATGGGTGCCTTGGTAGCTGCTTCCCCGACGGAGCTATTGGCTGCGGACAGCGTGCCTTCTGCCACTGGCTCCTGAGTGGTGGGGGTGGGTGGTGTGGGTGCTACCACAGTGTCGGATGGGATATCAACCCTTGGTGTAGTCGGTGCGTGTGTGGCTTCGGACCGCTGGGCCACTCCAGATTTCCCAGTGCCCCTCGATGTACTGGGCCTGGTGCCTGCATCCTTGCCCTTGTCCTGCTTTTTGGGTGGTGGGGCCTGCGTTGCAGAGTCCAGCTCCTCACTGTCAGATTGTGAGCCTGTGGGGGAGCAAGACAGGGATAGCATCAGTGATGGGTCAACGTGCATCATGCATATGTTGTTGTTGCTGCAGTTCTATGGATTTGGACATCTAGTTTGGACATGCAGTTGTTGTCCAGATGGGTGGGTCATCCAGACATGAGTCAGGGTGACACGTGTGTGAGATGCTGCATGCATGTGGTTGTGTGGGGATGTGCACGGCATATGTGCAGGGTTCTATACATGTGTGCGTGATGCCCCCATCCATTAGATAATTCCCATGTCACATTTGGGGGAGGACCTCATGCTTTGCATTGCAGTGTTTTGCGTGGACACTCACCTCCATCTGACGTTGTTGCCACACCGCGCTCCATTTGGCCCACTCCCTCAATGGATTCAATGCCAATGATGCTGGCACATGTCTCCTCCCACTCCTGCATCTTCATCGGGGATCCTCCTCCGCCTCCTGTGCCCATGTCCAGACTCCTGTTGTCCGATAGTATACTGCGTACACGGAGGCGCAAATCGTCCCACCGCTTGCGCACGTCCTTTACGGTGCGGGGGGTGGTGCCCACCGCACTGACTTTCCGCGCCACCTCTGCCCAGATCTCCTTTTTTCTCAGCAGTGCAGGATGCCGCATGTCGCTTGCGAACACTACATCTGCGTTTTCAGCTAGTGTGTCTGCTAGCATTGTCAACTCCTCATCAGAGAAGCGTTGTTTGCGCTGGTGCGCATCACCTTTCTTTAGGGCCTTGGGCATTCTTTGATGTCGTGGGAAGAAGTTTTTCCAGCTGTGGTGTTGCTGCAGGTCCTGGGTGCAGAGGATGGCAATGGATTGTGTTTTTAAACATGGCCGCCAAGCTCTTTCCCGTTCCTGTGCGATGACGCTATTTCCGGTTCCGCTTTTTTACGGTGACCGCTAATAGCGGTGACCGCTAATGGCGGTAAGCGCTATTAGCGGTAACTGACATTTCCATGTAGCGTGAGGGCGGAGGTGTTATCAGCACTTTGGTCAAAGCCGGTAAGGTGCTCTTGGGGGACTTTTGCGGCGTGGCGGTAGGGTCATTTACCGGCATGGCACTATGCGCGTGTCTGCGTACTCGGAATGGGGCACTATTAGCGGTCGCCTGCGAGGGCGGACACGCTAATAGCGCCATGCCGGTAAATTCAGTTTTTTACCGCCTACCGTGTAATGAGGCCCAATGTCCTTACCGGCATGGAGCAAATAACGTGCCATGTAGCAAAGAGCCCGCTATTAGAGGGACATTACGACTTTGCGGGCACAAGCTTTGCGCCATGCCGGTAAAGACCTTACCGCCATGCCATAAAAGACCCAAAAATCGCCTTTAGAGGCATCGAGAGAAGCGCAGATAGCAACACTGCCATCCATGCCTCCGGCATTAGCGGTAACCGCTAACAGCGGAGACCGCAAATAGCGGTGACCGTAAATAATTGGAACCATAAGTAGTGTCATCGCACAGGAACGGGAAAGAGCACGGCGGCCATCTTGAAAAACACAATCCATTGCCATCCTCTGCACCCAGGATCCACATCAACACCACACCTGTCCCAATATAATACAGCAGCATATAAGAATGCCCAAGGCACTTAAAAAGGGAGCTGCACGCTTCTCAGAAGAAGAGCTCAACATGCTATCGAACACTTTGGCTAAAAATGGGGAAGTAGTTTTTTCTACTGATATGCGTCGACCAGCACTGTTGCGCAAAAAAGAGGTCTGGGCAGAGGTAGCGCGTAAAGTGAGTGCTGTAGGAACCACCCCACGCACGGGAAGTGCTGGGACAACCTGCGCCAACGTGCAAGGAACATCCTTGCAGCAAACCGTAACAAGGGAATGGCTACAGGTGGCAGAGGCGGCTCACCCATAAAGATGAATTGCTGGGAGGAGATGTGTGCAACCACCATCTGAATGGAGTCAATCGAGGGAGTGGGGGATATGGAGCAAGGAGCCCCGTCATCGTCTGATGCAGGTAGGAGTCACAAATAAACCACTGTATTGCAAACCATGAAGATGTCCCCCTGAACTCACAGTGAAATGATGCAAAGCAGGGTCCACCAGACACATGTGCGCAACCCTGCCTACAGGCAGTGCACAGCACCATCTTATCCACATGCATGATGCACCCCATACATGTGGTATCCCAGACGCATGCCTGCATGACCCACCCAAAAGGCAAGCAACCCATATGTCAGTACTCCAATGGCAAATACCTGCCATTCCATAGAAATGCAGCCTGATGCACGTAGACCCATCACTAATGCTCTCCCTCTCTTGGTCCCCCACAGTTACACAATCAGACAGCAATGATGAGGACCCCAGGGAGAAGCCTGCAACACCAGTCAAGAAGTCTAGGGGCATGGAGGGGGCAAACAGGCCCTCAACATCAAGGGGAAGAGTGACACCAGGACCACATAACAAGCCCAAAACACCCCAAGAACCTACAGCACCATTGTGCAATAGGGCTACAACCACAGCACCCACACCAACCACCACCACACAGGAGCCAGTGGCTGAAGGCACTGTATCCACTGCCAGCAGTATTGTTGGAGAGCCAGCTGCCATGGCAGCCATGTTTGATGATGAAGAACATACTCCGACACCCGGAACACCTACCGCTACAGGCACCCTGCAGTCACCCCACCTCTCCCCACCCAACATACACAATACCAGCAGCCATGAGCTGTCTGCTGTGGAGGCATGGCCAAGGAGCTTCAGCCCCACAGGGAGCATGCATGAAACACCAACCATGTTGCATGCCCCTTCGACATCCACCAGTGTCCGGGACAAGCAAGAGGGGAACACGGTACTACAACAGCCCCAGGAGGGGCTGACTGGGCTGGTGACCCAGCACATCATTGAAACTGGCCAGGCAAGGGAGGAATTCAGGGAATGTGCAGTGTCCCTTAAAGCTGCCATTGAGTCCAGAACTGGAGACATATGCAGCGAATTGGCGGCAGTGAGGCAGGTCCTCACCCGCATGGTGGAAGCCTTGGAGGCCCTGCGTCCCCCACAGGTGGTTAAATAACCAGGCACCTCCTCAAATGCCAGCTCCAGACAGACCAGCCCCCTGTGTAGGTCTGGGCGGAATATGCGCAGGTCAGACAGGGGTCCACCTGATGCTGGCAGTGGAAAAGGGGTGTAGGTGCAGCCTGCCATTCCGAACTCCTGAAGACTAATGGTGCAGGCAAGTGCACACCATGTGTGGGGTAGTTGAGGGGGCAGGCGGAGGGGGGAGAGGATGTGTGGGGTAGTTGAGCAGGAAGGGGGAAGGGCAGAGGGTGTGTAGGGTGGAGGGCTTGTGCACATTCTATTTTCTATATGTTCAATACACCTGTTGTGATATGAGAATTCACATGTCCGGACATTGCTTATTGTGTACGTGTGCTTTACTGGTGAACAGTGTACAGTGTCCATGTCCCTGACACACCCAGTGCCCTGTGTCCCACCTCCTTGGCACACTCTGCATCCATGTGTGTTAGAAACATTGGTTAATCAAAGTCTGGCGCACGGCACCTCCCTCCTGTGCATCGCTACCCCCCTGATGTGCAGCCCCATCTCCTAACTCCTCATCCCCCTCGTCAGGTGGTTGTAGTTCCACGTCAGGGGGCAGAGGCACATTCTGTTTGATGCACATATTGTGTAGCATGACACATGCCATGATGATCTTGCCCACCTTCTCATGCCCGTACAGGAGTGCCCAACCGGACCTGCTGAGGCAGCGAAACCGTGCCTTCAAAAGGCCAAATGTCTGCTCGATCACCACACGGGTACGTGTATGCGCACAATTGTAGTCCTCTTCGTGCCTGTTCTGCAGGTTCTGGACAGGGGTAAGGAGCCACCTCTTCAAGGGATAGCCAGCATCACCTGCATGTGTGCAACAATAGTAATGTGTAAGTGGTTACATCAAATGGGACCTGTATCAATGACACAATAGCATGCATTTATTTCCTGTTTGCATCCTCATATCCATGCATGAATAGAGCTACTCAATGGAACTACAATGTGTGTATCCATCTGAGTGACTGGTGTGTGTGCCATCGTCTAGTGGGCGCAGAGGTGTCCTATTTCTAATGAGTACTCATGCACTGGTGTTGCCCACGCAATTGTTCCCATGTTCTAGGTGATGTGTAGTTTATTGTATGCTGTTATCCTGTCACCGTTGATGCCAGACTCTACATGATCTCACTTTCCGCGCCTGATGTTGCCATGCTGGTATGCTGGACCTCTGTGTTGATGTAGGAGTGGGATCATGTATTTTGGCCTCATGTGACTCATTTGTCTGCACTTATGGACACCTATCCTTCTTGCTGATGTAAATATCTCATGTGCATTGGCCATACTGACAGCATGTCGCTGCATTGTGTTGCAGGGGCTACGGTCTGATTATGTGCAGTGTACATGTTGATGGCTATGGAATGGTTGCAGCAGTGCCTCATTTTCATAGTAGTGCAGCTTACATCTTGCATTTAGGTGTCAGGTGCCAGGTCCAGTCTGGCCTGCTTTAGGGCATGATCATAGTCCATCCTCAAAGCTGCTCTCTGCCAGGTGAAGTATTCATCCCCCCCCCCCTTCTCAGCCAGGTGAAGTATGCATCTCCCCCCGCCCCCTTGTCAGCCAGGTGAAGTATGCATCTCCCCCCCTTCTCAGCCAGGTGAAGTATGCATCCCCCCCCTTGTCAGCCAGGTGAAGTATGCATCTCTCCCCCCCTTCTCAGCCAGGTGAAGTATGCATCTCTCCTCCCAAACATCTCCCCACATCACAATGCCATGAGCATGACAAGCAACTCACCGAGTAGCCAGGATCGTTGCCCTGCGTGTCGCTCCATGTAGTGTGGTATCGTGGAGTTCCGCATGACCATTGAATCATGGGTCGATTCGGGAAATCGGGCACAACAATGAGGGATGATCTTGTTTGAGTCACATACCATTTCCATGTTGATGGAGTGATACAATTTACAGTTGCGGTACACTACCTCCATGGCATGTGGAACCACCAATTTCACATGGGTGCAGTCGATGGCACCGATGCAACCTGGAAAGCTGCCAGTGAATGGAAGCCAACTTTGGTGTTGGAGATCTCCTGGGCAGTCCGTGGTAGGAATATGTGGTCGCCTGTGTGCTTCAGGAGGGCATTGAGCACTTGGTTCAGCGTACATGAGAATAATGGTTGTGATATGCCATACATCTGCCCTACTGTGTGCTGGTAGGTGCCTGTGGCCAGGAAGTGGAGCACAAACACCACCTTCAGTAGAGGAGGGGTGGCGGTACGGATATCTATGAGGCTGGCAATGTCGTTATGTACCATGTCCACAATCGTGGTGATGGTATCACGGGCCAGACGGTACAGGGTGTGGATCTGCTCAGGGGTTAGGCTGAATGGACTGGCTCTGATTTGAGGGATTGAGGGCTGCCTGTGTGGCACAACTGCCTGCACTGGTGGTGCATGCTGTGCCTACCTCACCCTCCTTCTCCTCCTGCGTCTCCTCTGTGCTGCATTTGTTGTTGTAATTCTTGTTGGACTAACTCTGCAATCATGTCCTCCAGCCCAAATATAGCTACTAGTATTGGTATCATTTTGGTGTGTGACTGGGTGTGGGAAGGGGTGGGGTGTGCTCCTTTTGTGCTGGCCCAGTCTACATTGCCTCCACCTGTGCTGATTCTGTGCACCTGTGGCAGTTTGGAACAATGCACATGGCCGTTTACGGGTGGTTCGCGATGATGGTATTTACTCCATGCAGGTAAGGTACATTTCGGCCTTCAGTAGGCTGTTATTTTCATGTCCGGCTGACTTGTGTTCAGCTCCTGTTTTTCCCAATGCCGCTATTAGAGGTCCCGTTATTTACGGTGCCGCTAATAGCGGGTTGGCGGGTCGTAATGATGCGGAGCGGTAAGCGATGCCGATAATCCTTTACCGGCATCGTTTTTCCCTTTACTTCTACCTCGTAATGAGGCCCTATGTCTAACTGAAGACATGAAGTTGTTCACTTCACATGTTTCTGTAACTGGTTTAGGGAAACCAAAGCAGCATTTGGTGTAGTATTTCCCTTTGTTTTTGTGTTTGCGACAACAATATTTGCAACATTTGTGTCTTTGAAATTCTACAATTTGTGCATGAAGATCACTATTTTTTGCTTCTGATGGAATTTCACAAGTGACATATTTTTTGATAAACTGTAAAACAGTGGCATCACTGTCTTGACCAGATTTAGGAGAATCTTTAATCCATGAAACCATGTGGATATGTGGTGCTCCTCTGGCTTGGTATTCTTTTCTCCAAAAGAAGGGTTGCACTTCTCTGAGGGGAGGAACAGTTTTATTAAAAATAAAGTGTAGCATAGCAATGAAATCATGATGGAAATATCTTGAAACATTAACAGGATCTAGAGAGCAATGTTCTCCAGGTGTTAGTATATCTATGTTTGTTTTGTTTTTGTTTGATATGCGTAGGAAATCATGTAAATATTCCCATGCATATTCTGCACAACTTAATGTAACAAACCAAGTGGGTGGGCCAAGGTTTCTTATCATACAATGTACATCTCTGTGACGTTGGAACTAGTACTCTTTAGTACCACGCATGTTTGCTAATAGATTTGTAAAGCTTGATTGTAAAACCTCATCTTTTTCTTGCACTTTTTGTAGTAATTGCGTAGCTGACATATTTTGAAAGTGGGTTCCTGATTTCAATGTGTGTGCAACTCCGTAACATAGAGTTGCTAGTTCACTTTCAAAGAGTAGGTGGAATATGTATTCCACATTTTGTCTAAATCTGGGATCTTCAGAATACATTTGTAATGAGCCGTATTCTGATGCTGTTATCTGAATAGGTCTATCATTGTACATTCCTCCTTTGCCAGTAGGAAAGAATAGAGGAAAAGCATGTGCTTCTATACTTTTTTTCCCATATGCTGATTGGTGATCCTTTGGTTTGTCGCATTTGGTACGTTTCTAGTGCATCATCTATGGTGTCATTAGAGTGTAATGGATGAATTGTTTAATGGTCTAAAATATTGTATACTGTAGCAGGATCTAGAAGTTCAAATTAACCAGTTTTTCTGGTGACTCTTGAATTATTAAAGATTGCTCTCTTGGACGTTGCACTCCCAGAGTGTGCACATTTTCTTTTAGATCTAATGGTAAATAAACTACTTTGCCATGAATGCCTTTCACCAATTCAGAGGGAGGTAATTTTGCTGTTTTTGGTTGAAGGAGTATTATTGCTTGAAATGGGTGCACTGTTTGAATTATGATGCTCTCATATAAATTCAGTTGTAGAGGTTTTGGTATTGGGTATAATTTTACATTATTTGTGATAGCACATGAAGGAGTTTGATAGTTGTCAAGTTTTATAGTGCAGTAGCTGCAAAGTATTAAGGGGTCAGTTATTTCTTATTTGTTTTCTGCTATAAGGTAGAGAGCTAATTCAAACCATTTGGAATCTTCATTGTTTTCTATTTTGTATGTTACATCTATAGTTTTTGTGTTACTTTTATAAAAAGGTCTGCGGCAACATACATACTCATGGTTTGGTACTTCAGCGGATGTACTTTTAAATTTTACTATTTCTTTTTTGTATGTGTGTAGTAGAAGGTTGCCATCTGTACAATTGTTGCTAGTTTGTTGTAAAGCTACTGCATTTTGTAAGTGGCTTTGATTTCCTAAATATTTTTTTCTGGATATGCTCTATTTCTTTGAGTAGGTCTTTGGATGCACCATGTAGAAGATTGTTATTTTAATTGTGTAGTCCTAAAGCAGGACTTTTAGCATAGTACAGTTTATAGACTAGATTTCTTATAGTTGAATGATGTGTTGATATCATTTTGATATGATGGAAGGTGCTTTTGCAAATAGGTCCTGAAATGCAGGCTAATGAATGTCCTTGTAGTCTTGTGTATTTGCGCACTGGACAGGTATCCATATTTTGCAGCAGTTTCATTTTGATTTTGTCTTTGCCTTTCACATACTGATTGAGGAACTGGCGTAAATATTTGAAAGATTTTTTGGAAATGTTACACATTGACGTGCATGGCCATTTGTATACTGGACGTCTGTTTCAGTCGAATGGAGAGGTAATACTGAGTTTTCTGGGGATATTTTTGTAAGCAGTATTTCTTGTTGCATTATGGTATTATTAAGTTGTTCATAACCTCGTCCACTGCTATGTATAGCAATTGTGTTTGTTTGGTTTTGTTTGTATGCTTCTTCATTAAATATGTTTCTGTGGTCGTGGTCTGATTCCATTCACCTCCACAGATATTTAAGAAGTTATTTTTGTTGACATTCCGTTTATTGAGAAGTCTTTTTTTTGTAATTTAGTAGTTCGTTTTGTTAGTGGTTTCATTCTGTTTAACACTTAATAAATAAGCAATGCAAGAACACCTATGGAGCAAGGTGAGAATGTTAACAGCACAGACGAGAGCTGTGGACAGAAAATTTGGAAAATTTTCTATGCTACCGGCCATCAATTTTTATAAAGGGAAGGTGGTCCCATCGATCATTTATGGCATGGAAGCTTCACTAAACATCCCCAGAAGTGTGTGGCAGAAGCTGGAAGGCCACGTCTGGAAGTCAGTATTGGGTCTACCAAAGTCAACTTCCATGCCCGCGATCAGACGGGAACTAGGCCTTGTCTCGCTAGCCTCACTGGTAGAACAAAGCAAAATGAGACTATGGAGAAAAATCTTGATGTCGGACACCCTAACAACATTATCGCAGAAGAACTAAAGAGTGGCTCATGTAAGGCTTTCAAGACTTGGGCAACAAGACTCCAACTCATCTTGACAGAAATAGCCTGTACAGAAGAAGATCTGATATCCAATCCGGACCGGGTGAAACGGAAAATGGAATGGATGGACTGGATTTCGACAATTGAAAAAGCCAGTACTAACAAACTATTGGCCCACCTCCCGCCAACATTTAACAAAGTCAAAAAACCGCAAAACTATTGCCTGAAATTCCCAAACAAAGGCATGCGATGTATGATCTTGAAGGCTAGACTTAATCTACTAATGACGCACGAAATCTTAGCCATCCGCAGTCCGGCAATGGACAATAGCTGCCGCTTATGCTAGAACACGGACAAAGTGGAAACCTTGAAACACTTGACGCTCCAGTGCCCGATGACCAAACAAAGCAGAGCCACATACCTTCAACCTCGATTCCAAGGGGTAACATCATTAGAGGAAGAGGTTTTGTGGAACAGGCTAATCTCAGGAGAGACAACACGTTGGTCCCTGACATTGGTGAAACTAATAGAAGCAGCCTTTAGATTGATAAACCAGCTAGGCTCAGCGAGAGAGTCACTGAAAAAAGAGGCAAAGAGAGAGGTATCTGCATCGCTTAAAAACCAAACAAGAAAAGAGACTGTGAGGAAAGGACTCTGGACTCAGAAGCATACGTTTTTCGCTTCGGGATTCTCTAAGTTGAGAAAAACCCTTGTAAAAATTAAAAATGTCTTTTTAATTAAAATTCAAGTAAAAAAAAATAACTTTCTTTTGAGAAGGATTGCACTGTCTATCAAAGCTTCCAATTTTCTATGGTAGGTTTTAAGGGTTGTGCATGATTTGTCTCCTGTTTTTAGAAGATTCTGAAGGACTCTGTGGCGGAACATTTTTGCTAAAAATACTTTTTTTGGTATGGCTACTTGCTGCCATATCAAGATTTATAGTAATTAGTTATTAGTTTTGTTAGTGGTTTCATTTTGTTTAACACTAAAATAAATAACTTTCTTTTGAGAAGAATTGCACTGTCCATCAACGCTTCTAAGATTAATTTCCTACGATAGGTTTTAAGCGTTGAACCTGGTTTCTCTCCTGTTTTTATAAGATTTGGAAGGACTTTGTGACGGAACATTTTGGCTAAAATACTTTACTTGGTGTGATTACTTTGAACTATATCAAGATTTAAAGAAGCAGTTTTAGCAGTAGTGATAGCTGAATTCTTGTTAATCTTTGTGTTCTGTTTTACATTTTGATAGAGGAGGCAAAGTTTCTGTACTGGAAGCTTGTTTTGTTTCGCTAAATGACTGTATTAGCTGTTTTTTTAAAAAACTTTTTTGTACAAACTCTGCTAGAGATGGATGCTTAATTTTTACACTTTTATTTTCATTTGATCTATTTCTGCGTTGCTTTCTATGGACTTGCTTTTTGGTAGGCATTCTTTGCGGTCTGTTGAAAAAAAAGAAGGTATGGTTTGGGCTGTTCTGCAATGTATGTGTGCTGTGTGCATGAGTGTCTGAATATGATGGTAAAGCTGTATGTGGTGGTGTGTGATTGTGAATTGGGAAGCTACAATTAGTTGGGAAGGCTATTCTTCTGTTTGTGTTTTACTATACTGCAGTTCAGATGACAGTAGAAAGTGAGCTAGTGGTGAGGAGAAGCATTAATAATAAATCTAATGGTATGAAATTAAAACAGTTCTTTATTTTGTAATACTAACATTCTAGGGGTTGAGTTATGTTATTTGTGTTCCAAAAAACGGGGATTTGTGCGCCATTCTGACTGATAATCCCTGTTTAATAAATGGTAAATAAATAAATTTTGGTGCACAAATTACATGAATGAACCACACAGTGGGCCTCATTACACGGACGGCGGTAATGGTTAACGGCCACCGTTAATGGTAACGGTGACCGTTAACCATTACCGCCTTACTACGAGGTCCCTTAGCGGGTTGGTGCTTTAACGCCTGCTTTTTGCAGGTGTTAAAAACCAACCCGCTAAGAGACCTCGGAGCTAACTACGGCACCGCAAAATTGCGGTGCCGTAATTAGCACCTTCCCCATTCCCATAGAGCCCTATGGGGCAAGAATGGGAATGGGGAAGGGCAATGGCGGAAGGGGGATTTACCGCCCCTCGAACCTTGGAATGGGGCGGTAAATCCCCTTTCCGCCAAGGCGGTGCCGGTATTTTACCGGCATGAGCCATGGCGCTAATAGCGCCATGGCTCACCGCCTTCCGTGTAATGAGGCCCAGTGTGTTTGAGTAACAGTAAGAATATTAAGCTAGTATTGTACTTACTCTTTTTTTGTGGAATGAGCAGGTTTCTTTGTAGATGTTGTTTGTAGTTCAGATGCTGCTGCGTTTCAGGAGAGTGGTCTTCACTGCAATTGTAGAAGAAAGAAGTTAGTAATTTTATGTGTTTATAGCACTGATGTTAATTTAGACGTTGATTTTTATGTTTTTGTAGTAGTATTCTTGTTTGATATCTGAACATAGTGTATGCATGCATTTCATTTGACTATGTGCAGCCTTTATATTTTATTTACTATATGTTAGTTCAACATGCTTTGCAAATGAGCAGAATATTAAGTGTATGAAATTCACTTGTTTTTTAAAGCTGTGTTGTAGATAGCAGACAGGTTTGGAAGTGACAGTGACAGTTGATTATAGCAGATGGGAAAAAGTGCAAGTTTATTTTATAGGTTATACAGGTTTAGTGGTTTTACTCCTTGTATATGCATTCATAAGAGTTGTACATGTACTCTGAATAAAATATGCATACCTGTAGTTTATATTCATGCGTGTGGATATGCATAGAGGTTTAAGTAGAAATCTTGGAGACTTGTACAGTAGTTTTTGTAGTAGTTGCTTTCCAATGATATGAGACTTGTACTCAGAGTGATCAACAATACATTTGAAGTGTTGAACTCTGATGATGGAGTTAGATGTAGAGGTCTTGGATGTGATTGGTGGATGGTGGTGTGACTGCTTAGCTGTATCCAATGATCGAATGGCACAGATAGTGATGTGGAAAGGGTAGAAGGGCTGTCTAAGAGTTACGCAGTACACAGACACTGCGGCTGTCCGCAGACAGGGCGTGCCACATCCAGGTTATACAGCAAATGCAGCATGGAAAGGGGACTGTGGGGATCAGCCAATCAGATGTTGAGGTTGTGGATTTGTGTTGAAAGAGGGTTTGTGTAGTGAAGATGGCAGAGGTGGAGAAATTTAGGGTGTTGGAGAAATGTTTGTGCATGGTTTACAGCCTTATGCTCAATGCAGGCATGTGCCAAACAATGTTGATGTTAAAGGAGTGGAGGTGGTGTAGAGACCTGTGCCTGATTGCAATGTACAGGGAATTTTACAAGTTTGTGAAGATATGGGCAGGATGAACAGTCCCCATGTCGTAGTTTTGCACTATGATGCTTTCCATTTGGGCTATGTCAGTGCCCCTATTTTTTTGGCAGATTTGGAACACTTTGTTCAAGCAGTAATGAACATCCTTCCAAATGCCAAAGTATTTTTTTCTGGATTACTACCTAGGGCAATATGGGACAATAGTTCTGTTTTTTGTCCTCAGCAAAACATTGCTAGGTGTGCAATCAACTGAGGCATGTGTGCTTTCATGCTTAGAGCTGGTATGTTTTTCTGTAATAATGAGAATATTGATTCCAGTAATGCTGTTTATTTTAGAGAAGATGGCATTTCCTTATCTTTTTTTGGGAAATGCTATGCTGTTTTGGAATGTAAGGGTTGCTTTGGAGAAGGTTATGTGAAGATTTTAGTAGTAAAGTAAGAAGAACAAAACACAAAAAAATACAAAGTAATAGGTGTTTGTCAAGCATCTGCAAACCCCCCCCCCCCCCCCCGAAAATTACTCTTTTCAGAGCCAACCTCAAAGGGGAAATGGGACACACTATTTAAATTTACATTCACCACGCTCAGAATTTTCAAAATGTCCGCAGACATGGCTGTAGTCCGCGGACAGCGCGTATTACATACAGGGATTATGGGGTGGAGAGGTATGCACATGAGAATGAGCAGAACAAGGGATTTGTCGGTAAAGTGTACTGGGTGTGCTGTGTAAGGAGAGAGTTTGTCAGAAAGTCTTTTTCCTAAGAGAAGAACAGATAGCAATGGCTATGTGTTTCAGAAAACAGATTATCTGGAGTTTGGGAGACTCATGGATACAATGGTTGGAGGTGCATGCAGAACGCTGTGGAGTAGCTGTAGATCTTGGATTCCCACATGTGGAAGTGCACTGGCATGGAGTGGGTGGAATGAAGTGGCTGAACTTGGTACCTCTCTGTGCTACTTTGGAGACAGAGCATCATCCAGACATAATTATTATTCATTGTGGAGGGAACAGTTTAGGACATGTGTCTGGAATTTCTTTGCAATTTGCAATGAAAGAAGGACTTGGGAAGGTCATGGACATGTTTCCAAATTCCCAAGTAATATTTTCTCGTATTGCGCAGAGACAAATGTGGCTGCGTTCTTCTTCATTTGGTCGACAAATGGAGAAAGCGAGGTGCAATGTCAATAAGGCTGTTTATGCCTTTCTAAGAGATGTTGGCATGTCCTCTTTTCACAATGAAAATATTATGTTTCATAGCACATACATTTTTCACAGAGATGGAGTCCATCTTAATTATGCTGGTAATCAGATTTTTCTGAGAAATGTACAAAATGCATTGCAACCTTTTTTGGAATAACAGCCATCTATTTTGCATTAGGTGTTGACTATTTTAAGTTTTTCAAACACAAAAAAACACCAGCAAAAGGCTCTTTTCAGAGCCACCACTTCCTCCCAGAGAAAAGTGCAATGGTTTTGATAGGGCAACACCCTAAAATTTTAGAGGTCCGCGGACTTCTAAAAAATGCACAGGATCCTTCTCAATTTATTTGCCACTTCTATTTTTAGACTGTGAAAGGCGGCTCTGAAAGAGGCTTTTTTTTGGATTTTTGTTTTATAATTTTTTGGGGATTTTTACACACGACACACTAGGAGAGGAGGGGAAAGGAGGGTAAGGAAGGGACTCCAACCACGGCGATAAGAAAGGGCAGGTGGAGAGAGGAATATGTAGGATGGGCCTTATTTATGTAGTGTGCAGACCTTCTCATGCTCCTTGACCGTAGTTTCAAAAGCACTCCGAAGACTCTCCCCCCTGCAGAGTACTGTTTCGCAATACATACACAAAACTGTGACCCTCGAAAGGTAAGGGTCAACAGCATCATGAATGGCCTGTGAGCAGCTGGAGTGATGCGTTACCCACAGGAGTGTCTCTTGTTGTGAGAGGAGCGGAAACGTAGCACCAGCTGGAGCAGCAAGCATTGATGCCATCAGGTCTGATGGAAAGCAGCAAGAGCAGCAAAATCTGGAAGATTAGCAGCCAAAGTAGACAATGCTCTGTCAGATAGCCAGAAGCACAATGAGGATGAGCTCTGTGGTGTGGCCTTTTATAGGGGTGCAGGCGCGTGCTCCACGGACACCCGCGCTCTCCGCAGACAGATCAAACACCCAAAAAAGGCTCAAAAAGTTCCAAAAAGTATGTAGAATGTCAGGGTCATTATCTGGGACGTGTGCTATGGTGAATTTTTACTATGAAATACATTGGATTGTCTGAAAAAGTACTTTTAAAATGTTCAGGGACCCGGACACTGTCTGCAATTCAGGACACATGCTCAGCGTGGGTGCGGTCACATGATGTTGTTGTGAACATGTCTGCGAAGGGAACGGGTGTCCGCAGGACACCAAATTGACAAGAACGTTTGTGTGCATGCACGCAGGTGTTCTATGGGCAGTGTTAGGGTCCTGAAAGTAATTAAAAGTGCGACACAAGTGAGACTGACAGTTACGGACAGGCGCGATGTTCGTAGGACTTATGGGTGTGATGCGCATGCGCCTAGATGTTCTATAGTTAGTACGGACAGGTATAGTGTCCTTAGGACACCTTCATTTTGGATAATTGCGGACATTCCAGACACCGTGCGTATTCTACGAACAGTTTTATTTTGCTTGCGTACAGTACAGACAAGTATAGTGTCCTTAGGACACCTCCATTTTGTTTAATTACGGACATCCTGGACACCGCGTGTGTTCTTAGAACAGTTTCACCTTGCCTGCGACAGTACGGACAGAAATAGTGTCCTTAGGACACCTCCATTTTGTTTAATTACGGACATTCCGGACACCGTGTGTGTTCTTGGAACAGTTTCACCTTGCCTGTGGACATTACAGACAGGTATAGTGTCCTTAGTACACCTCGATTTTGGAGAATAAGGGACATTCCGGACACTGCGTGTGTTCTAAGAACAGTTTCAACTTGCCTGCGGACAGTATGGACAGGAAGGGTGTCCTTAGGACACCTCCATTTTGGTTAATTACGGACATCCCGGACACCGCGTGTGTTCTTAGAACAGTTTCATCTTGTCTGCGGACAGTACAGACAGGTGTAGTGTATCAATGACATTTGTGGGTGTTAGTCTTAGCAGTGAACGGTGGTGGCGCGAGTTATGGTTGCTTATCTTACCATAACTGGCGAATTTCAGGGTTTTTTTGTTTTACTTTGAACCATAACGTCCCTTTAACAAAGTTTTTTTACTGAATTTCATAGGTTTTTAGTAGCGCAACTTAACCATAATGTTCCTTTAACAAAGTTGTTTTACTGAATATATATATATATATATATATACATATATTACACGGCCACGGTAGTGGCCATGTAGTTATGGTTAAGTTGCTGTTTCCATAGGAAGAGCACTTTTTGGGCGGCTTATAACTTTGCTCTCCATGGGCGGATCCTCACCAAACTTTGCAAAAAAAAGTATTTGGGTTACTCTGAATGTTTTTTGCAAAGTTTGGTGAGGATTCGTCCAGGGGGGGCAAAGTTATAGGGGAGTCCCAAAACTTTTTTTTTTCCCATAGACTGAATGGGAAAAACATTTTGCTCGCGTCTACAGCCCAAACCTCTGGACGGATTTTCACCAAATTTGGACCAGGAGCAGCGGCTTGGACCGAAAGCATGCTTTTGCAAATTTGGTGAAAATCCATCCAGTAGTTTTTTTTTTAAAATGACCAAAAAGTAGGTAAAAAAAAATTCGTGATATCTGTGTTCGGTCCGCGGACACACTTCCCTGTTCGCTCCGCGGACAGTGTCCTGATTGGCCAATCGGCTTGCGTGATGTTCGCGGACATGCAACGTGTTCGCTGATTGGACGGCGTGGAGCGTGAAGCTCCTCAGATTTTCGGTAGCGCCCGCCATCTTGGATTCGCGGTCGTCCGCGGACAGCGCGGTGAAACTTTGTTCAAAATTTGTATTTAGTAGAGTGTGTTGGTGTGTAGGAGTGTTTGGGGAGGGTGGGAGTGTATGAGATAGGATGAAAGTTGTGTTTTTTATGTGTTAGATGTTCTTTTTGTGTTCGATTTGTCTGCGGACATCACGGGTGTTCTGAAATGTTCTAAATAAACTGAATGGGGGGTGTTCTGAGGACTCAATATGTGTCTGTTTTGTTCGCAAGCAAACTGAAACTGTTCTAAGAACACTCGCAGTGTCCTGAAATGTTCGCAAATAAACAAAATGGGGGTGTCCTGAGGACGCTGTCCGTATTGTTCGTTGTCAAGTTGAATATGTTCTAAGAACACTCACGGTGTCCTGAATTGTTCGCAAATACACAAAATGGGGATGTTCTGAAGACGTTGTCGAACACTCGCTGTGTCCTGAAATGTTCGCAAATATGAATGGGGTTGTGGCTGACAAGTTGAATGTGTTCTAAGAACACTTGCGGTGTCCTGAAATGTTCGCAAATAAACAAAATGGGGGTGTCCTGAGGACGCTGTCCGTATTGTTCTCTGTCAAGTTGAATGTGTTCTAAGAACACTCGCGGTGTCCTGAAATGTTCGCAAATAAACAAAATGGGGGTGTCCTGAGGACGCTGTCCGTATTGTTCTCTGTCAAGTTGAATGTGTTCTTAGAACACTCGTGGTGTCCTGAAATGTTCGCAAATAAACAAGATGGTGGTGTTCTGAAGACACTTCTAAGAACACTCGCGGTGTCCGGGGAATGTTCGTAGGGGGTGTCCTGAGGACGCTGTCCGTATTGTTCTCTGTCAAGTTGAATGTGTTCTAAGAACACTCGCGGTGTCCTGAAATGTTCGCAAATAAACAAAATGGGGGTGTTCTGAAGACGTTTCTAAGAACACTCCCGGTGTCCTGGAATGTTCGTAGGGGGTGTCCTGAAGGCGTAGTCTGTATTGTTCGCTGGCAAGTTGAATGTGTTCCAAGAACACTTGCAGTGTCCTGAAATGATTGCAAATAAACAAAATGGGGGTATCCTGAGGACACTGTCCGTATTGTTCGTTGTCAAGTTGAAAGTGTTCTAAGAACTATCGCGTTGTTCTGAAACATTCGTAGGGGGTGTCCTGAAAACGCTGTCCGTATTGTTCGCTGGCAAGTTGAAAGTGTTCTAAGAACACTCATAATGTCCGCGGACATTAAAAGTTTCCATAGACCATAGTTGAAATGTTTGACTCTATGGATGTGATATGCTGCGGTGGTTGTTGCCAGGGCATAGAGTCTTGGGTGCATGGCCTTTTGGCCATGCACCCAAGACTCTATGCCCTGGCAACAACCACCGCAGCATATCACATTCATATTTGCTTATAACTTTGGGTGAAAAACAAATGTATAAGGAACAAAGGTATTAGATACTATGGATGTGATATGCTGCTATGGTTCTCCTTATTATTGTATACTTACTGTTTGGTCTAGTAACAGGAGTCCATGTTTTTCTTGTTAATTTCTGTGATAAAAGAAAATAGCATGTTAGTATAAGTATTTTGTAATGACTTATTACATTGTATAATCAATAAACTTTTTTTTGTGGACCCTCATATTTAGTAGATTACAAATCAGAGTACTGTGCAATTTGCTCAGTTTCTGTATTTGTTGCTAAAATCATTGGGTCTGTGGGAGAAAAAAAAATCCATGTTGGATTAAAAAAAAAACTTTTTCTGTTATGCTACAGTTTATTTGTTTGTTTGTTTTCAGTATTCACTTGTTGTTTCTGGCTAATGCTTTATACTTTGGCTTGTTGTATTTTTTTGGAGCAGTAACATATTATTTATTTGTTTTGATATTATAAAATTTTGGAGCAGTTAGATACCAATTGGCGTATTCTAACTGTCTATTTTTTTGATATATTTTAGTGATATTGATTTATCTATTTGGATATTGTTAAATTTTGGGACAGTTAGTTACCAATTGGCGTATTCTAACTGTGTATTTTTTGGTCTAATTTAGTGGTATTCATTTATCTGATTAGTTGTTGTAGAATCTTTGAGCAGTTAGATAGCTTTTGGAGTATTCTAACAGTTTATATTTTTTAACACAAGTTTATTTAGGGTTTAAATACAGTTTAGTTTTCAAATTTTGGTTTTAAGAACATCAAATAAGCGTTTGTAAGATTTCCTGGTAATCTCTGCTTTAGAGTAATGGTACTATCATTACATTCAAACCATCCACATTTCTTTTTTATATATGCAGTGTAGTGCCCTGAATTGGTTGTGGCTCCTGCATGGTAGATTATATCTATTGTTGTGAAGGTTTTCTTACCAAGTGATATTTGACCATGTGTGAATCCAGTCAGCTTGCAGTTGTTTTTGGTACCATGTGCATTGTAACGTAGAAGCATTAGTATTATGTATTTACTATGTGTTTGTATTACTAATGTGGAGCGATTATCTGAATTGCAGGTAGAGCATAATCTACCATGGTTTGCATTTTGTACAAGTCGCTGAAATGGAATGGATTCACAATTTGGTATTGATATATATATGAAGCGTTCATTGGGGATTTCTTCTTGTGTCACATTGTACATGCATGTATGTTTCCACATGTATGAAATCTGAAAGATTTCATTTATAGGTATGTTTTTGTTTTCCAGTACTTGTAGTAAGTACATTAGAAATTTTTGTGGATCTTCCTGTGAATGTATAATGATTTTCACCATTCCAGCACAGTAGTCCAATTGTTGTCTTATTCCAAAAACACTATATGTGTCCCTATGAAGGAC